>NW_022145612.1:20123646-20621146 GCF_000002235.5 Strongylocentrotus purpuratus
AAGATTGAAGAATATTAGCTCAATCTCACCAGTAACCTGTTTATAACTAAGACAGATCCAGGAAAAATCAGAGCAGCTGTGTTTCAAGATATTTATAGAAATACTGTCTTTATCTATGTGTATACCGTTTGATTTTATTTAACAAAATACACATGTGTAAAACTAAATTGATTATGTGGTTCCAGGGTGAGATACTTGATGAAGTGGCCCATGAGAGGGCACAGCATGACATGTTCCTGCAGTCGCAGCTGGCCACGTTCACCGGCAGGAAGACCCAGGTCAAGCAGTGTCTGGAAGCTGTCAAGAAGGCAGAGACGGGAATCATCATGGTTACAGGCAAGCAGGGATGTGGCAAGACAGCTCTAATGGTAAGATATGATGAGATAGATCGGAGGGATGAGACTCAGAGGGGGAGAAAAATATAGACAGGTGGGGATTTTGAATGAAACTTCCGTTTATCTCTGAAAAAGCTGTCCTGTCCTGTAGCCAGAGTCACTGATTGTCAGGATCGCTAGCAAACGGAGATGAGGTGAAAAAATTTCTGCTAGTAAATGGATTCATTAGGGTAAGAGTAGAGTGAGGGAGGGAGTGGGGGTGAAATGATTGAAACAGGGACAAAAGTAAACAGAATGAAATGTGATGTTGTAAGGCAGGTACTCTCATGCGCAACTTTCAAGTGGGAAAGGACATGTACAGAAAATATGTAGCCAAGAAAAAAAATGGACAGATAGGGTGTAGGAATATACAAATAATGCTTACCGTACGTAGAGAAAAATATTAAGCTGTATAAGCTTCATGGTTTATATGTAGGGGTAAAAAGGGGGAAGTGCATCTTCAAATAAATGGTCATTGGAAATTTTTAAAAAGTTATCAGTAATGGTGTCTTTCTTTATTCCTTTGCCGCATGTATTGTATATCTTAATGCGGATATATATCATTGTCTTTCATTATCACATTACTGTATCTAGGCCTCTGTTGTAGACACTCTGCAGAGCAAGTCGAGCCAGCCCATCATTGTTCACTTTGTTGGTGCCGTACCTGGATCCAGTCATGTATCTCCACTTCTCAAGAGACTATGCAATGAGCTCGTACGTCGCTTTGGTCTGCAGAGCCAAGTCCCTCAGGAATACAAGTAAGTATTAAAGCTCATCTGTACTAGTTTATAGGAGGGATTAGACCACCTTGCAAGGTCACTGGACAGGTGGTTATCTCATCAACTCAGCTCTCAATTAACATAAGAAAAAGGAGATCATGGGGGACCAATGGTCACCGATTAGGCATTGTTTTCTATATAGAGGGAGCAAGTAGCTACAAGTAGTACAGGGTGGCTTTAAATATTCCATGTTCATCTTTGTTTTAAAAAAGTTTTGCTTTGGCTTTATAGTCCTAACACAGCAAGTGTAAAAAGAAAAATCTTATCAAAATCAATTTGCTTATTACTTGGAGGATTCAATTCCTAAACTTAAATTATTCCATCTTCTACTCTTAATTCTTTGATCTATGCCCACCTGTAAGAATTGAATCTGCAATACCTCGTTGAACCACCAAACCAACTCCAGACTTGCTGCTTATTGTTAAATGTTGGTCACGCAGGGTTACATAATATTCTGTTTGGTCTTTTGACCCTTTGGTGCTGGTCTGATTTGTGTGACTGTGAATCTGTAAGGCATGTTCTGCCTTAGTGGTTTCCATCGCTCAGATTCATTAGAATTTCATACATGTTTTATTTCTTTGTCACGTTTGTCGCATCCCAATTTCTTTTGTAGGAACCTTGTATCTGAATTCCCACGTTTCCTGGAAGAAGCAGCAGGGCATGTAGACTCCACTAATAAGCTAATCATTGTCATCGATGGCATCAGCGGCATGGACGCGGCTCACCAGGCCCACAACCTGGACTGGCTGCCACAGAACATTCCCCAGGTACTAAATGAAGTTGTCTTTGAGCTTTGTAGGGGAAGTTGTTATAAATTGCTTTGTAATGACAGTGAATGATAACATTGAAGTTAATATTATAGCTTTCCTCATAAATTTGACCTCTGTGTAGCATATTAACACATTCACCAGTCATTTGCCTATTTTTTTTCGTCGCTATATAGTGTGATTTCAATTTTGAAAAAGTTGTAACTAAAAAGAAATTTGTGATGTTGCATGGAGTAACAGAAAAATACAGGAGATTTAGCAGTTGTACCCCATTAATTTCCATATATGTTGTGTTTAGTATTCTTCAAGAATTTGCAAAATCTTGATCTTGCAACATCATCTCTCAGTTGAATTAACATTTATGTTATACTCATTTATGACACTGTCAATTTAAGTTCTCAATATTTATATTTCAATAACTTTGGAAATCCATACATTCGGTAGTATAATCACTGTAATTGATGTAAACCTCATTCCGGAGATAGTTAGTTCTCAGGTCCAAGTTTCTGAAAGAGAGAAAGATAATTAAACATACATTTTTGTTGATGTCACAGAATGTCCTGTTCATTGTGAGTGCGGTCATGTCATCTCCTGCCCACGCTGCTGTGGTCAGACGCCAGGCCACCATGGTAGAGCTTGGACCTCTAGATCTGATGGACAAAGCTGAGGTGGTCAGAAGAACACTGGCTGCTCATCACAAGAAACTGGATGAATCACCATTCAATAACCAGGTAAATTCTGGTGACAGTAGCTTCCAATGTCTGTGGCATCCACTCAGATAAATCTGACCCTGGGTTTTAAAGCATGTTTAATAAAAAAGAAACTTAGACCTCATCCTAAATTCCTTATATTACCTAATTTCTACCAAAATCATAAACCCAGTGTCTAGATTTAATTTTTAGTAGAATACAGTTAACGGCAGCCATTTAAGATTGGTGTTGATGTGTGCAATTCTTTGATTTACTTCAGTTAGAGTTAAAAAATACCCTTGATATGTACAGGTCTCTTTTCCCAGTCATTTTTTAGAGAATGATTAATTAAGTGATGGTTAAACCCTTATAAAAATCAAAGTTCGACAATCTTGAATGACCAACAAAACAATATTCATACTATGACAATATTGTGAAACCTATTCCACACTAACTGTTAGATAATTGTCAGGAAAATAGAATTAAAAGCCAGTTATATTTCCACTTTGTATTGTCTTTTAGATGAAGCTACTGGTGTCTAAAAGAGAAGCCAACCTACCTCTCTTCTTGAAACTAGCCTGTGAGGAGCTACGTGTCTTTGGAGTCTTCGAAGAGGTCAGTATCTTCTCTTTATGTATTTTTTTTGGTCTGTCTGTGGGGGTAGTAGTTTGTTCCATGCAGCACAGATTCCTGGTCTCCACTTAATTACATGTGTTTGGTCATTGAGGAAAATTTCCCACTACTATCTAGGCTTAAGACACTTTAATGAGCATTAGATGATAAAGTGTAACAGAATGTTTATACAAATTTGAGTCTCTATCTTCATCAGAATACTGATTATACAATTCCTCATCATTCCTTTTTGGGCGCTTTGTTAATAATTTTATTAGTCCAGATATTACCCAATGATAATTATGAACACTATGCACTGTATTTCTGCATAGATGGCCCATAATACCATTCCACCCTACTTTTTATATTGAGAATTACAAGGTTCTGTATGAACTAATTGTAACTCTAGCCCCCATCAGACATCCTAAATAATCCTACTGCATTTTAGTGTACCGGTATACTATTTGATATGCCCTTCTCTTTTCATCCTAGGTTTCCACTCGTCTCAAGGCAATGTCACATACCATAGGCACACTACTCCAGGAGGTATTAAAGAGACTGGAAGATGATCATGGTCTGGATATGATCAACATGGCCCTTGCACTGCTTGTCTCCACAAGAGATGGTAAGCTACCAGTCTCATTTATCCAGTTTATTAATCAAGACTTGCTTAATTCCTTGAATCAACATCTATTTACACCTGAAAATACAGTTCTGTATGTTGAATGCGAAACTAAGAAAAATGTAATAGACGAATGGAAGCTAAAAACAAACGAATATGAGTTTTTATGATTTGATAGATAGTGAAAATTGTAAAGTCTGGTCATCAACATTTACTAGTCATTATGAGTTAAATCTGTGACAAAGAATTTCATAGTGGTGTTGGTGCATTAATAGAATAAAACACATTTAATTTCATCCCATCGTTGATTATTATTATTTTATTTATTTAGAAGCACTAATATTTTGATAAACATAATTTGAAGGGGGAAGAGTTTTCAAATAATACTGGACTGTTAATTTCATTTTCACTTATACTTATAACTTACCTGTAATTATTAAATGCATATTACACATTCATTTTAGGATTATACGAGGAGGATCTACATTACTTGCTAAGCCTACACCAGCAGATGAAAGATAGCAAGTACACCTACAAACAAGTGATAGGTACTGCTCTAGGCCCTGAGGTTATGCTCCCTCAGGCTGTCATGTCAAGACTAGTACGGGGGATCAGGTCTCTCCTCGCACCTACTGGGGAACACAGGTAAGGAACACAAACAGAACATTTTTTGTGAAGTTGGTGATTTTATTTAATATTTGAAGTTTAATGTGCCATTTTATGTTTGTTGTATTTCATTTTCATTTCATTTCATATATTTAACCAGTATAAAAACAATTTACAATGAAAATACAATATACAATATACAATATAATGGTTAGGACCCCTAAGAAGCAGAAATCTGCTTGTAATCGGGGCCCTGCAAACAAACAATAACAAGATAATGCACATAAATTAACAATACAAAGTAAAGGACTTAAATAATACAAGTACGCACCCGTACATCAACACACACGCACGTTCATAAAGGTTACAGAGAAAGAATAGAAGGAAGCGAAAATAGGGCAGAAAGAGATAAAAGTAGAAAAAAGATGGGAAAGAGAAGTACTTACTCAACCATGGATTGAAAAATACTTTTTTTATACATTGATTTAAATCTGGTAATTGTAGAACTGGATCTTAGGTCATAATTCAAGGAATTCCACTCACGTACCTTAACAAATGATATAGAATTATACATTAAAGTCGAGCGACAGAGTGGGTGATGTAAATTAATTGTTTGTTTTCCTTAACTTTTGTTCAAAGATTTAAACTGGTGATTTTATCAAGATAATGAAGTAAAAGAACTTGATTCAGATTATTACTAATTTGTTCAAATAGTTACCGGTATGAATTGATTCAATGTCTTAAATCAATTTTGATTTGTGTTAACTGACCCTGCTAATTAATTTCCAAAGGATATTTTTAAGGAAATATTGAGAGTGTTATTTTAGAGTCTTTTAGTTAATCAAGTAACATCTCAGGCTTCAAGCAAAAGTTATTAAATGATTGTTCACTCATTTAAATGGCATGTATGTCAAATCCATTAGGTTTCAGATTTTTAAAATATTTCTTTTGCTCATCTCTCTGAAAAAATAGAACATCTGTAGCTTAATGTTGCTTGTATATTTAAAAGAGATGGAAATCAAAAACTGTATCAATTTATTGTAAATTACACATTCCTCCTTGTTTACAAAATTCTTGCCAAGAAATTACTCACTTGTTGATTTCATGTAGATTTCTTCATCATGTAATTTACAAGCTGTCAAGCTTTTGTTTTTAAATTCCTCATATGTAAATTGCACACTTGAGTGTGTAAGTTTCATGCCAAGTATTTCCTGTGTAATATACAACCTGTCAATCAAAGCAGCATGAGAAGTTGATTGACCTACTTCCCTCTGAAGTAGGTAGTGTGCAAAATTGATATACAGATACAGGCTTTGTCATATGCTTCTATAGGTATAAATTCACTGCCCTTTTCCCTGTAACTTTTGTCAAAGTTACTGCAAGATCTGACTTATATGCATGCAAAAAAGTGAAGAAGAAGAATAGGCTTCATGAATCGATAATAATAGTAAATAGCTATTCTTTTTGTGTGAAGTAGATATATGTTACACTTGCTTTGAGATTATTTTATTCATTTTCTGACTCTTGCAATATGAATGAAAGTTTTGTAATACATGTATATGGATATAGGATTTTTTTTGTAATCAATGAATGAATGTGACTTGAATAATCCATTGCTTTTATATTTGTTGATGAAACCTTAAAGATAAGTTACGGTTATATTGATTTGGACATGAATATGAAATATTTTCCCTTAATCTTTGATGTTTCTTCTGCAGTGACCATAGACTAAGGGTCAGTCACGGTCAGATCAGCCAGGCCATTATCCAGCGCTATATGAAGGGAGCTGCGAGTGAACTCCAGATCAGAACTCATGCCCTGCTTGCAGGTAAAACAAATTTAACTTTTATCATGGAAATTGCAATTGAAAAACTTTGGTTATTTGTTATTTGTTAAATATAATTTTGTAAAGATGTGTTAGTAGCAATCACAAAGGAAGGGAACACATATCTCGGTTTATTTCTTAATGATGTACATATTTGTTAACTTTCTGTGGTAAACTTTTAGTTGACAATTTTATTTATAGAGATTCTGTAACATCCTTATTTTTATAAAAATGTCACATACCGTAAATTCATGACACATTTTCATGCACCCCAAATTAAGTGTTGATTCTTTGATATCATGGCATCTTTTAGCTATTGGATTTGTAATTTTTAACCTCTAAGTGGACTTATAAAATACCGGTAATGAAATGCATATGATCATGGATTTGGTCATATGAAAATCAAGCTCAACAATGACTCAATAGTGGTATTTGCATTTGGCTATTATACCTGTGCTGATTGTATGATAACACCAACCATTCTTAATCTTTCTCTTGTTTGCAGGTTACTTCACTCACCTATCCAGGACCAAGAACGCTGTGTCTCCGTGGTCTCCACACTACCCTCATGCTCTCTCTGAGATGCCTTATCATCTGGTACAGGCCGGATTGTTTGGAGAGCTCAAGAACGTCTTGTCCGATCCATTCTACATCCAGGCCAAGTGTGTCTCGGGGCTCACAGCTAGTCTGCTGGAAGACTTCCAGGTGAGATGTTATGAAGTTATGATGATGATGATAACAGTTATGGCAGAGACAATGGTTATGATGATGATGATGATGACGATGATCATTATTGTAATGAGGATGATGATGGTATTGGTGGTCCTGGTGTTGATAATGACACTCCCCCCCCCCCCCCAATTAGAATGTAACAAGAGGAACAAAAGTTTAGTTGGTATCATAAGATAGTAGCCTTCCTTAAATTCCACCTTCAACTTTAATTTTGTCTAACCTCTTAAACAGGCAAACACCTCCACCACTTCGAAGGCCATCCTACGCGAACGTGAGAAGTTCCTGACCAACCCTCTCATCGCCAGCCTACGCTCCTTCGTCTCTCGACACCTCCACATCCTGACCCTCTGCCCTGGGTTGCTATGGCAACAAGCCATGAATGAACCAGACAGCTCGCTGGTACGTCATACTGTGCTGGAGTCTGCTGGATGCAGAGAGAAGGGTATTGTTGCGTGGAGGAACAAGAGAGAAACGGCTGACGAGTGCTCCATGACCCTAACCGGATTCACCGATGTATGTCCTTAATTTATTTTTGTTGTCAAATTCTACTTTATGTTTTGATTTTATTCTTTTTTATTTGAATGCAAAAATGATGTTCATTTATGTTCAAGATTAGTCAAATCTCACTTTTTTCTTTAAACTACAAGTATTTTTCCATGTCAAATTTATAATTCTAATCTTCTTTGTTGTGACGAACATGCCAAAGGAAAGAAAGTGCACCCTTCCCCCCCCCCCCCCTTATTGCATTAGAGAAACTAAGCTTCTATAAAAAGGATATCTCTGTCATTGACATAACAAAAGGAAAGTTTTATTGCTACATTGCCTAAATCAGATTTTTATAGTGAAAGTTACATACACCTTCGTCAATTGCCCTGGGGAAAAGATTAAGTCTTGTATTAATGCTGAGGACTTCTAACGAATATTTTTTTTTGTATTTCATGATGAAGGAATGCACACTTCCACCTTTATTTGATTAATTTTCCTCCGTTATCCTTCAGGCTGTTCTGTGTGTTGCTATAGCTCCAGGTGATCAGGTCTTTGCAGTTGGAACGAAGAATTGCCAGCTCAAACTCTTTGAGATGGATACTGGAAAGGTATGTAGTACTTCTACCAAACCTGGCTCATGGAAGAAGAAAAACAACAAACTCATGAAAGAATGAAGACAACAAACTCATTATCAATTATATATGTGGATTTTGATGCATGTATGTCAGAATCCTTATCCATGATCCTTATCCTTATCATGATTAAAAACCTGTTCATATCATTCTTGTAGTTCAAAATGAGTAGACCCCCCCCCCCATACCCCAAGAAAGAGAAAAGATAAGTATACTCCCATGTCAATCCACTATGCTCTTCAGGTAACAAGACAAAGAATTAAGTTATTTTACTTTAATGAAGCCATTTATTGTCAAAGCAAATATCTGCAAATGCTAAATGTCAGCTGTTGTAATTCTTTATATTTATTTTTTAAAATCAGGAATTGAAGAGTTATATTGGACATTCTGATGCTGTGACATCGTGTTGCTTTGTTGGCCGGACCCGTCTTGTCTCTGCCTCACGTGACAAAACCCTGAGTCTGTGGGATGTTGATCAAGGCTTCAGGTGAGTGTCCACAATATAACTTCTTTTAGTCAATTGCATGATAAACATGGTAATATAATAAATATTCTTTAAATGTCCTAAATGTAATATTGGGAACTAAGGTAGAGTATTGTGGAGAGCACTCAGCTTTTACGTATCATTTCTTTCATTCAGTAACGGTACTTCATGCTATAGCAATTTTTCCAGTTATATTCTATTTTTCTCCATTTATATGCTGACATCAATCCAAATCTTCTGCCTTACCAGTCATGATCAATGTGTTTTGTCTTATGTCACTCTCACATTCTCTCTCACTCTCTCTTTCTCTCTCACTCTTTCCCTTACTCTCTCTTTCCCTCTTCCTTTTTTTTGTGTGTATTCATTTTTGTGTCCCTCTCGAATAATTAAACTTCTCTCATACTCTCTCTCTCTTCCTTTTTCTTTCTGTCTCCCTTTCTATTTTACTCCATTTACAATTCCTTTCTTGCCTCTATCCCTGTCATCACCATGTAGGGTCAACATTCTGAAGGGTCACAGGGGACTGGTCAGCGGGTGTATCTCTGACCCCAAGGGTGTCAACCTGGCCTCCTGCGGCTGGGATTGCCGTGTCCTCATCTGGGATGGACGCAGCGGCAAGCAGACCACGGACATCACCGAGCCACGCCCTATCAGCTGTCTGTCCTACCACCCTGAAGGGAAGCTTCTCGTCACGGGGTCGTGGGATTCCACACTCAAGATCTGGGATACCTTCAACAAGAAGAGAGTAGCTGTAAGTTGACTTACTATGCTAGTGTTATCTTGAAAGGAAAAGTATGCTCAGTCAGTCTTCAAGATAAATTTACAATTCACTCTTTGGAATAGCATGAAATCAAACCTAAATTTCTGAAATTCTCAGTTTTTACTGAGCCCATTATGTATGAAACAAATCATGATACGGGGATCCCTTCTAACTCTGTAGGTTGATGGTGCTTACATCCCCTTTGAAAAACAGCTTATAGCTGACAAGGGCAATCCATCCCATGAGTGGAGAATAGATAAATAAATAAAAAAATACTAATTTCTGTAAAGTTATTTCACTCATACCCCAAAGCGACTGATAGTCAACAAATCTTGGCCATTCAGGGGTAATGTAATTATATAAATTTGATCTTTTGTCAGTTTGGTGTCTGTCTCATGGATGTGACCTGGATTATAACTCAGTTATTTCCACAACCTCTCTGTAACACTCTGTAGTCTCTCCAACTATAATGTGTATCTATCATTCAATCGTGATTTAGAAAATATACATTTATGCACAATTTTGGTTTGAACATTGCAGATTCTGCGTGGTCACCATTCTTCTGTACGTGCCGTGACCTATTCACCGACTGGTCGTCACATTGCCTCGGCCTCACTAGATGGCGCCGTCAAGCTCTGGTCAGCAGACACTGGAACACAGGTCAGTATCCATCATCAGACATAATTTTGAAGAAAAAAAAAGGGCTGGAATTCAAGAAGGAAGATTGTCACGACATGGGTTTGAGTTCAGTGAATTGAGGAAACACATGTGGGTACTCAAATCATGTCCAATGAATTGGCAATCACGGTATGCTTGTTTTTCTCCATGGTGGAGGTTGATACCATTTTTTTAGGCAACCGTGTAAATTGAAACGTCCTTTGTGATACCCGAACTAAATTGTTGAAGTTTCATATCTATCTACTTTCAGTGAACACGAAACACTTGTGATTGAAAATGCCAAAGAATATGTAGAAAGAAAGCCCTATTTATTCTAGTTCCTGTAAGATTAAGTACAACTCCCTTGGAGTTTAAGTTTGTAGACCCCTATCTAAGTCACCTTCTTTAAAATGTTCATACCAAGGAAATATTGCAGTACCTCTTTTGTATAATCATGTAATGGCATCTTTGATTTTGGTACTCCATTACAGGTCGGCAGTCTATGCGGACATTCGCAGCCGATCAATCACATTGCCTTCTCAAAGAACGGAAGAGAGCTGGTCACTGTGAGCAACGACCACAAGACAAAGGTAATACTGGATCAATATTACTTACACATACAATCTAGTGCGAAGGCATTGGTGAGATGGATAAATGAGCATGTTGATAGAATGATGGTGGCGATAGACGTGGTAGTGTTGAAGCTTGGATGATGAAGAAGTTGAGGGTTATGATGATCGATGGTGATATAGTCATTAGGGAGATTGGGTTGTGCAAATAAGAAAGTTACATATATTCATTTCCATTAACAAAATACATACATATAAAAGGAACTGATAAAACAGAACAAAGTATCTTTTTACCACACTTCAGAAATTTCTTCAAACATAAGTTATTTAAATGTGAATCAAGTTCCACACTCTTGACGCTTCACCTCATACTTCCGTTTCTTACCCTTCTCAGATCTGGTCAGGCAACCTTGGCAAGCAGCTGGCTACCTTCAAGGGCAAGGATGAATCGGCATCGACCCAAGCTGCCTTCAGCGCCGATGGTGAGTTCGTTGCCATGGGATACCACTCCGGAGAGGTCAAGGTCATCGAGGTCGCAAGCAAACGTGAGGTGTTCACCTGCCAGGATAGAGAGTCAAGGGTCAAAGGCATAGCTTGGTTATTAGGAATGAGCATCCTGGTGGGCTACGAGAGTGGGCATGCTGTGGTAAGCTTTCCTGAAACCTGTATTCACATTTAAACTATTTTTAGCAATTAATAATTATACGTCTGATAGTCAAGAAAGGAAAGCATGCTTTTGGTTCACTTTATAGAATATAAAAAATAAAATTTTTTAATGTTGTACCATTGTCAGAATTAAATTGTATTGATAATGTATTTGTATTTAAATATAGGCAGGCCGAATCATTGATTTAAAAAGAAGTAATAGAATCATATTTGTATCGAAATGTATGTCTAATTGGTCATTGAAATAATTTGTGCGGTTGTACACACCAATGTCTAGAAATGTATTGAAAGAATGTGAAATTCTCAAATGAGAATCACATGTATCCTTCATGTTACATATATCTGGATGATTATGATGATTATATCTTTTAATAATCTTTCCTTGTGTCTTTTTCTTAATCGGTCATCAAATTTTTCTCTGAAATTTACAATTATAGATTTTCAAGGATATTGAAACTACCAAGCCAGCTGTAGTCCCACTCAAAGCAAACCATGCAGCCATCACAAGCCTGGCTTACTGCAACGGCAGCTATGTAGCTGCTATCACCTATGATAACATGTGTGTCGCTCTGTGGAAGAGTCCAATGGATGCCAAAGGTGGAAAGGAAGGGTATGTATGCAGGAATATGTCAAGTATTCACATTTCATGAACAGATGTTAGTTTAGTGCTTAAAGATAAAGACCAGTTATGGTCATGCGATTGCATTGTGAAAGAAATGTTGTGGAATTGATCAGAAAAGGTTGATCATCTAGCATATAAGTATTGGTGTGTACTGCAAGGTTCTGGAATCATCAAAATGATAAGAAATTTGGCCCAGTCTTGGTAGAGTAACAAGCACTGTATGCAGAAAGATGTATATGGGACTATGCGCACATGCGTGACATGTGCACGATATCTATCAGGTCCAAATAGATATAATAATTTACCAAATACATCAATTAGTAGGCAAATTTTCAGCAACATTTGTATCATCACGTATTAGTCAAAACATACATGTACTCTTTCACATGATTGGTAATAAGAGCTTCCATTTCATTTTTTGAGAGGGGGCATTTCCAAAACTGATCTTTACCTTTAAGAAATACCCAAATATTGAAGCATTACATTATAGAAGCATGACCTGTACACAGGCAGTAGTGAGATTAAAACATTTTTATTACAAATATGGAATAATTGACTTTTGTGGTTTGTAGCATTACAAAATACTAAAAATTAATGAAACAAAGGTGCACAAATTTTGCGTTGAAATTCAACGACATGTTTACCTACAAGCTGGAACTAAATATTTTCAACATGTGATTGTAGAGTAAAATTCAGAAAAAAAGATATATCAATATTTTTTGGATGTAATAACAAAGACTGGATTTCGAATACAGGTGCTTAGTTCTGACCATTCTAGAATGATGGTTCAATGTAACAACAATGGAAATGCAATTTCTATAATTTCCTACAAATACAGACCAAAGATGAAGTAGATAAACGCTAACAAATTAAACCTACATGTGAACACGATATATAAACCTTCTTGTACAAATTCTTTTCTGTTACCATTTTAACTGAAGACTTCTGATGCAAAAAAAAAAGGATTTATGCATCTATTGAGGATTGCTGCACAAAAATGTTCAGTTTTAAAACAACAACAACAATTAGATAACAATCCAGTTAAGATAAAAAAAAATAACTTCAGATTTGCTTCCTCGCAATGTGAATTTTTACTTTGGGTGTGTTTGGACACTGTTTATTAAATGTCTAATATTAGGTGATTTGTTATTCTCTCTTGCAGGATCGAGCCTACATACTTACTGCATCCTAAGTGCAATGGACTCATTACCTGCTGTACATTCAATCAGTATGGCACCAGATTGGTTCTAGGAACAAGAGATGCGGTGAGTAGTTTAAAATTTATTGTCACTTTATACCTTGGTTTGGAGAGCTGTGTTTGTGTTTTCTTTTCATCCTATTCTTTCCTTATCTTCATTTTGTTTTCATATTTATTCTTGATTTCTTTCACAGATTTGTATCTGTAATATCAGTCATTGTAAACACCTTGTACACTTCAGAGATGTTTAAAAATTTCTATGGAGCTGTTGTTTCTGGAGTTGATGGACTTATATGATATAACTTAAAGTGACTTGGTAACATTGTTGAAGGTAGATTAAAAAATTACGTAATTTTGGTATGAAATGTTACTTATTATCTTCCTTCTACTGTACTAACCCTCTAACATGCAAAAAATCCTGAAAAAATTCTCAAACCACAAAGATATTAATGGTTTTCTAAGAAGGCGACACTGGTTGACACCCTGTAACAGTGATCTACAGTAAATTCTCCCAACCATTTTGAATTTTCCCAACCGTTTTTCCATGAAAAAAAGACATAAAACAGGCAATAAAAAATATGTCAACACTCAAATGTCTGGAATGGTATGTAGAGCCAAATTATTTTGTGACAATTTACATTCACATAGAATGTAATTAAATTGTAATAATATAGTTGGGAGAATTAAGGAATCGATCAGATCAGTTTTTCCCAGTTTGTATCAGTAATAATGGTCCGTTTTCACTCAAATTTTCAGATTATCTTTAATTGTACATCTAGCATTGAAGTCACGACCTTGGCACCCCTTTCTCTCATCTTAACAATGTTACAAAGTCCCTTTAACATACATACATACATAAACGTTTCTAAACCTCAAAAACATATCTATTTCTCACAGATGTTGTTCATGTACGAGATCAATTACGGAAAGCCCACGTCAAAGCCGATCCTTCATCTCGACAACTGCCACAAGGATTGGATTAATTCTTGCGCTTGGTCTCCAGCTACTGACGTGTTGGTAAGTAAATCTCATCAATTGCAATCCTCTTCTATGTCTGCTAAGGCAAAGTGGATGAATGCTTCACTTTGTTCTATTGCTAGTTCTTGCATACAAAGTAAGTAGAGTGCTGTGAATATTATAGGGATGATTATATCTCTTATCATCATTATGTATCTCAGTGACTAGCATCAGGAACAAACAGTTTTGCGGGGGGAAAAAAAAATCACACTTTGAACATTTGTCCAGAACCATTAAAATACTCTCAAATTGCAGATAATTTTCATTTTTATTGCTTTAAATCTTTATTTCTAGAAATAGTTATAGAATACCGGTATTGTGCTATTTTTAATAAGAACTATGTACAGTATTACAAAACTTTTGTAAACTAGACATTTTATCGAAAATAATATCGCTAGTGACATTCGTTTGTCTCGCAATGTATGGTCAACAAAGGATCATAAGATCACAACATTTTATTACAAAATATCGCAGATTGAGATTGCTTTTCAATGTGAATAATTTTTTTAAATACTTTCTTAAAATAATTTTCACGTTGAGAGACATACATATTTAAAAACAAGGCAAATTATCATCTATCATGATTTATACTGTCTAGGTATATAATGCATTCAATTCTACATTGCTTTTGCTTGATATGTGTTTTATTTGACAATTAAAATCAGGAAAAAGAGCAATTCAAACACTATTTCTAACCAGTCCTATTTCTTAATGTTCCCTCCATCTTTCAGGCCACTGCGTCCAATGATTCTACCATCAAACTATGGGACATGAAGACCGGCAAGGTCAAGTGTCACCTCAAAGGTCACCAAGCAGCTGTGTACTCCGTCGCTTTCTCAGTAAGGCATTCTCTTTTATCCTAGCTCTAAATCTTAACTTTATCAAATATATACAGCACGTTTCTGCATTGTTCAGTTTTGTACATGAATATGACACTGATTCAGATAGGACATTAAATGGCGGTCCCATGTAGAAGTGAGTCATCACCAGTATATTAAGAACCCGCTACACTATTCTTATAAGAGTAAGGGTAAAATCTGGTGTAGTGGTTCACCTGCACATCCCCAATCAGTAGTACTGGGAGGAGAGACCTGAGGGGTACAGTGATTCAGTTCGTTTCTCCCCTCCCAGGCACAAGTGATGCCAAATCTTTATTTATAATAATGATAAGCATCAGAATTTTAGTCAGCAAAGCATTATTCTGCTTGTTGCACACATGTTCATGGTTATTGTAGTACATGACATAGTGTACCCCTGAAACTGTCCCAAGAGTTTACTACATCTGCTTTTGTTCTAGCACATCCATTTCAAGTAAGATTCTTGGAAAAAATGGTATTACGTATAGTTATATCTTTACCAAAAAACTATCCTAATGAATGTATTAAACACCCGAAAGCTATAAACTTTTAAATGAAATAAAAGTTATGTAGAATGTTTCAACCAAGACCCTGTTGCTTATTCTATTCCATGTAACCTTTGGTCATTCCTTTGCAGCATGGTTGCGTTGTATCGGGATGTTTAGATGCATCGGTCAAGGTCTGGTCTCACCGTGGTGTGGAGATCACCACTCTCTACGGTCACTCTCAGAAGGTCAACAAGGTGGACATCCATATACCTAATGCGGACCCTGATGTACCCATAAAAGGTGAGTAGACTAGTGGACGATGAAAACCCCATTAATCTCAACAACAATTAGTATGTGGTAGTTTGCTTTGTATCAGGATGTTTAGTTGCATTGATCATGGATTGGTCTCATCCACAGAAGGTTAAGAATTTGGACATGTACTGTATGAACCTACTCGGGAAAGTGGCGAGTACTTTGAATCTGATAGTGATGATGGTGTTGTTGTAGTGGTGGTAGTGATGATGATGGTTGTGGTGGTGGTGACAAGAGTGGCAGTGTCAGTGGTCATGATGTTGATGGTGCTGTTGTAGTTGTGGTGGTGATGGTAATGGTGGTGGTGATGACGGTAGAGTTAATGTTGGTGGTAGTGGAGGTGGTGGTAGAGAAAATGGTGATGGTAATAGTGGTAGGCATTTTATTGGTAGTAAGGATGGTGGTAGCAATGGTAGTGGTAGGGATAGCAGTGAGAATGATGGTGGTGGTAGTGATGTTGCCGATTGAAGAAGTAGATTACAGCACTAGTGTATAGTTACCCACATGATGGTGATGATAATAATAATGGGTGACATTTACAACGATCATATAGATGAAAGTAATATGCTCTTCTTGCCGTAGATGATGTTGATAGCGATCATGAAGGCGAGGACGACGCCCCTGGAGCCAAATGGTCAGATGTCATGGATGAAGAAGATTGGAAGAACCGTCATGAGAAGAAGAAATTGGAGAAGGATTCTGATGTCAATCTGGAAGATGTCATTATTGCTTCAGCCAGCGATGATGGCACCACGCAACTATGGAAACCCCTCCAGGTTAGATTTCTCGTGACTGATTTACTGACGTCTCTTTAACTTTGCTGTGTCACTACTACTCTTGTACTTGATGAACTGTTGTTAATTCTCTTCTTTTTAAATCAGATAGTGATGTTTTTCAGTGACAGTAGGAATATTCTACCTCTGGTAACTTCTCCGTTCTTTTCTTCCTGTCTGCTCCTTTTCTTCAATAGTGTTTCTTCATCTGTTGTTCATTTCGGTTACTTCTTCTCCTCCTCCTTTCTCGTATTGTTTGTTTCGTTGTTCTACATCTCCTTCTCTTCCTTTTTTCTCCTCCTTCTTCTCCTTTATTTCTTTCTTTTCCTCCTCCTCCTCCTCCTCCCACTCCTCCTTCTCCTTTTCCTTTTCTCTTCCTCCTTTTCCTTATATACATATTTTTGTAATTAATGAATAAGAATCTCATGCCATTGAAACTCTTTTCTTAAGGTCTCAAATTGGGCATCTTTAGTTGGATCTAATAAGGAGAATCTCACAAATTCAAGCTATTCTGTGAGTCTGCTACTGGCCATCTCCCTTCAAAACGCACATCAGATTATATGTGCATGCTCTCATGCTCTTCAGTATTTACTGTCTACATACAATGCATAACGTCAGAGCATATCCATATGACTTGCCAACTTTTCCAATACATAATCTGCTTCTGCTCTTTAAAGAATTAAGTACTCGGCATGTATCATATCATATTGAAATTAATACCTTTTCTTCCATCTTTAAAAAAGATAGAGTGTTGGGTTTTAATTTTGCAATATATTTTAGCCCATACAATTTTAATTTTAAAGTGAGTTGGGATTTCAACTGATGTACAACATTTTGTTATGATTATTATTATTATTATTATTTTATTATTTTTTTGTTTGGGGGGGGGGGGGGAGATAATAATGATAACAATCAAATTTATGGCAAAGTGATTGGAATTATTGTATATGCCAAGATTTTAGTTTCTGAGCTACAATATTCATTTCTCTTTCATTTTCTTTCTTTTTTGCATTTGCACCATGAGGAATGCTGTCAAAATATTTTGTCGTTTGTCATTTTTTAATCTATAAAAGGAAAGAAAGGAATGAGCATACTTGAATGAAGTGCATTGGTTTTAAAAATAGATGGTGGTACCTAGTAATCAAAGAAATATATATATGTAAAAAAGAGACCAAAGCTTTACAAGAATTGGTTCTATGTATTATGGACAGGAAAAGCTTTCAATTCTCCCAGTTCAAGCTATCATATATTGCATTAATCAGTCATGTTTACATTGTCAAGTCAAATGTCTTGATATCACAGTAATGTCTTGAATAACATCATGAATGTCATTAATTCTTCCTTTTATTATTATGATTTTTAAGTATGTTGTATTTGTAGCATGAATACATCTTGTTGAAAATAGTGAATGTCTAGGTAAATGTGGTGTGGGAATGCTATAAACCCTGCACAACAGATGCAAAGTCATGGGTTGAGGCCCTGGTATGACACTTGATCATGGCCTTTATTCATTTATGGATTCACCCCACTATTGCAGATGTAAAAAATGGGTATTTGGTAGGGAGAAATTTGTTGGATGTTATGAGCACTGGAATCAATAGCCTAGCTTAAGCCGGTGAAATATTGGGACAACTTGAGCACTGTCCATGGTGGATTTAAGCGCTATACAAGAAATCCTTGATCTTTTATTATTATTAAATGTATTAAATGTAAAATTCTAATTGTGATATAATTTGTTTTCCTTTTTTTTTGCGTGCATGCCAGAGCATAATTATACCCCAAGCAATGTAGCCTGACTTGTTTTCATGTCTTCCAGTGGTCTTACTTTTTATTCAGATCTTATCCACAATACTGTCAACATGATATCCTAAATGTGATTTTGTTTCAGAGCAATGAACTGACTACTCTGATTGGTCACTCAGACCGGGTATTGAGTGTCGCCATGGCAACCAGCGGTCAGGTGGTCACTGCCTCTATGGATTGTACAGTTAAGATCTGGACTCCTCAGGTATGTAAATAGTATTCCCTTTGTAGCACTTTTATTCAACTCCTCCATGTATTGTCATTTTGAATAATATGTGAAAAGAAATACTGTTAACTCTCATCTTCCAAAGTCACTTATTGAGGATTTAGGGGTGTCATGCCGAAGTTGCCCGTTGGGACCCATATACATTTACACATGTTATCTTAGGGACGTTGCGCTACTATGTATTATATCTTGATGTAACCCACTGAATTTTATTATCTGTAAACAATTATTTTACATGTTGAATAAATAAAACCAACATCCAACAACGAATTTTGCTTGTTAAATCAGTGCTTCATCATAAAGTTATAACATCTTCTGTATAGAAGCATTTCTGATGTGATAGTGGATAAGTAGTACATTTATATTTAATAAAAGTGGCGTCCTGTGAACTTACTCCTGACAGTATTAAGTCAAGTGGTCTTGCATCATGGAAAAAAAAGGGTTTTGATATTATTCAGTGAATTAGCATTACATGCATGCCTTCTCACATGTTTTTAGTATGTTATGGCCGCTGTCCCATGACACTTGTATATGTATATGTAAATGTGAAATGGCTAAGGCTAGGTTCCTTATTGAACACTTTTTTTATTCTAACTTTCTACTGCACAGGGTCTATCTCTAGCTTGCAGCTCTGAATTTTCGAATTTTTGAATGTTGACGACTCATTTGTCTTTTTAACCACGGGCAGTCACTGTTCTTGATATCCTGTACTCTACCTCTACCTCATCTCTTCCCTCCCAGAGCTCCTCGTTTTCTGTCACCTTCTCTTTTCTCCCTCCTTCTCTCTCTCTCCCTCACATTCCTTTCTGTTCTACTCCATTCGACTCCTCTCTCTCTCTCTCTCTCTCATTTGTTCTTTTCTCTCTCTCCTCATACCCCTTTTCTGGGAGAGAAGGGGCGAATGTTTCAGAGCACTTTTAAATTCATTTATTCAATGCATTCTGTGCATTATCAAGATTCATTTTTAAATGCCAGTTTTCAAGTTTACATGTCAGCTTTGTTAATGCTATTATTGCTACTATTATTGTTATTATTATTATTATTATTATTGTTGTATTTTCTTTGTATCCTCGAATGTATTTATATATTGTTTATGTTGTTTGCACGTCACTCGCCAGTGGAGGACGAATTTCTGTATTTTTTTAAATCAGACAATAAATTATCTTGAATCTTGAATCTTGAATGTATTATGTACCCTTCTAAGTATTGTTACTCTTAACATTTCTTCTCAAAATTGACATTTAATGTTTGATATTTTACTCCATTGTAACATCTCTTTGCTTTTCTTCTCTCATGATATTTTTGAACATCCATTCACAGCTCTCTCCGGATCTTGTCCACGTAGGAGCCCATGATGCTGAAGTATCCGCAGTCGCTATATCAACAAAGACCAACTTTGCTGTCACTGCAAGCAGGTCAGAACAAATTTCAAACAATCTGTCCTGAGAACCTTTAATAAATATAATATTCTGTTGAGTTTGTGGGCGCTATACTGTACACACTTCTGTTTCTTCACAATTGGCATTTTACTGTAAATTAAATTGCAAGCTTATATAAAACCAAAATAGTTGCAACATATAAATCTACTATATATATATATATATATATGTGTGTGTTTGTTTTTTTATAACTGAGGTTATTCTTGGGTTCATGTAAATTTGTAATGTAAATCACTGTCCATGTTCAATAGCTTTTAACTTTTTTTGGGTCATCTTCTGCACACATTACATGTCGTTTATCACAGGAATTTGATAAGTTTGCATGGATTCCACTGCTCTCAAATCACAATATATTTCTTTGTATTCTATTCTGTTTTATTTATTTGTTACCAAAATGTTCAAACTTACAATGAATCCATTGTATGACAATTGAGCTTCATAGCCACACACATGTTGCTGTCTAAGGTGGATACATGATATGTTTTAATTATGTAATCAAAAATATTAACTTCACCACAGAATCAAATTAATTCAAACACAATAATAATTTGTTAAAAAAAGTAATTGAAAAGGTAAGTTATCATTTCTTAATCTCGATCCCTCTACCTTTTGTTTTAACTTTGTCTCTCTCGCATTTGTATTTGTTTTCACATTTGCCTTTGTATGTTTGCTTGTTTTATCAGGAATGGAAGTGCCTGTCTATGGAAGATCAATGGCTCTAACAAGGGAGAAGGCCAAACAATGAAGCTCCTTCACACATGGATTGTAAGTATAACAAATTATTACTCTAGCATACAAGACCGTACTGTGCAATGTAGTGCAATGTAGAAGGGGAATAGTGGATTGACATTTTTGAGACTGTGTATAAGATTTTGCTGCTATTGTATTAATTTATATATTTTTGTACACGTTGTACTGAATTTGACAGGACTTATTTACAATATTTTTATTTTGATGCTGATACAAAACACAATCTAAAATGACAGTGAAAACTATAACTTGAAAACTTCTCTTCAAGAAAACTCTGTTAACTTTGGAAGATCATTTGCTTCACCATTGTATGTATGAGACAAAGTTAATGAAAAATTTAATTGTTCCAGATAGTTGGTGCAATACAATGCGTATTATCGTTATCATTATTATTATTATCATTATTGTTGTTGTTGTTGATGTTATTCACATATTTGTATTATGTCACAATTTTTAAAGACTTACATAATTCACAGACCCACCACACATTAGGCCTATGTATAAATAAAAATGAATGAATGAATTATAATGCAACATGAGTACATCTTTTTTCAAAAATTCATCTCTGCTTTTGTCCAAACCAGGCTGCAGAATGCTCCATCAATGCAATCTGTTTCATTGGAAAGCACATGACATTTGTCTTAGGCAAGGATGATGGTTTCCTTACACTGTGGAAGATACAGGAACTCAAAGACAAACCTGGATCCTACACAGCTGTGTAAGTACTATTCAGAAGAGTGAGTCACCGCAATATGTTGACACTTCCGTGGCTCTATTCAGTTTCAGTTTCAGTTTCAGTTTCAGTTTTATTTTTCCTTTCCAACAAAACAGTAATTTTGACAAGAAATCGGATATACAATTCAACATTCAATAATATAATACATTTTCCATGGTTTAAAGTTAAAGTTATTGATTTCTCCGTTCTCTTTGGATTGATAAGAGATTGCGAATTTTTCCTGAAATTCAGTTTTATTTTTCATTTCCAACAAAACCGTAATTTTGACAAGAAATCAGATATACAATTCAACATTTAATTATATAATACATTTTCCATGGTTTAAAGTTAAAGTTATTGATTTCTCTGTTCTCTTTGGATTGATGAGAGCTTGTGATTTTTTCCTGAAATTCAGAAGGTTGTCATGGAATTGAATGGTTGATCCTGTGGAACACAATTGGTACCAAGATATGTGGAGAAAAGCAAGCGTATTACTGAATTCTCTTGAAAAACCTTTTGTGAAACACCTTTTGTGAAACTTGTTTGTATAATTGTTCGGTACAAGGAGGGTTTGAAAAAAGTTAGAAAAGATGACTAGGAGAAATTTGTGTCAAGGATGTTGTTTAACCTTTAAATGATTTCCAATATGGTTGAATAGACCAATTTACTATTTACATATTCAAATTTATGGATGTTTCTTTCCTGGGGACCTAGTGTTGACTTATTCCATTAACCCGTTATTAATGAATGAACTAAAATACTTGTTGCTTTGTGGGGCAAGCCTTGGACAAGCTTTCAAGTTGTCAAGAACAACCTTTGTTTAAAAAAGTATGCATAAAATTAAATATGTTAGTAAACCGGTCTATTTTAATTCGTTCCCCCTTTGAATTAGGCTGTGTATTATCATATACCTTGGAATGGTTCCACAATGTTTACACAAGTGTCTGCTTCGGGCTATATATTTTAATTTACCATAATTAAAGGTGTATTAACTGCACCTTTTTGCCGCCGAAAAAAAATCAAAGTCGGGGGTGCAGCTTATACACGGTACAGACAAAAAAAAATAATTAAGTTTTGATTTATGCCCCTCCACCTGGCGCTATGCCTGGCAATGTCTCCCAGCTCAGTAATCGGTGTGTTGACTCACCACTCGGAAACTAGAACAACACTCAAATTTGTCTGTCATCTTGGTTTGAAAGTAATCTTTCTGATAGATCGCCATATGTAGTTAATAATAATAATTCCTCCAATTTTTCTTCTATTACACGGCGTACCACAAGGTTCTATCCTAGGTCCTCTGTTTTTTAATTTACATTAATGATCTTACACATTCACGAGGGCGGTTTATACACCGTTAATTACGGTACATTTCCTTACATCCTTCCATCCCATGCCTGTTTCTGTTTGTATCATCAGGAGAGGGAAGAACCGTTTCTTGAATGTCTACGCCTTCACCTCCATGTCGAGCCCAGTGACTTGTCTGAAGTACGATGATGCTCAGGACATCCTGCATGTTGGAACCTGGAGCTCTGTCATCACCCTCCGTGGTTTCACCTCCAACAAGATCAAGCAGAATGCCAAGAGGTAAGGACAAATTAATTTTTTGTAGAAAGTCCCAAATTGAGGTTTAGGTATGGGAGTAGAGGGAGGAGAGTTAGGGGAGGGGGGAGGGGAGTTGAGGGAAGGGAGATAATTGGAAAGTGGTAATTTAATGTTTTTTAAAGGCCATTTTGGTTTTGTATGCTTGATCAAACCGTAACATTGTATCTACATTCTTTAATTAATTATTGATGATATTAAATGCAGTTGTTGGATGATACTCAAGTTGTAGACAGATTAACGAATATACAATGATACAGTGAATCCTGTCTATAAAGACTACCCATGGGAAACAACAAATGTTTTCTTTGTAGAAAGGTGATCCCTAAAGCAGGTTTGACTTTACCAGCTTTAAATGCACGTAAAATGCAGTACTTCTCAGTGAATTGAAGTGAATTTAGCTAACACATATATATTCTGATTTATTGAAGATTAAAGAAAAGGCAGGAAGGAAATGCTGGAGATACATGACGATATATTATATCTACGTTCTTTCCCGACATTAATGGTTTCAGTACCAGTATTTTAACTTTGTCCTTTACTGTTATTTATATTATTTCAAAGGAAATTTTGAATGAGTGCATTGGGCCATAAATGTAGGAATATTTAAATCAAGTAATTAGAATATGAATAAATTTATTGATAAAATAATGCATAACTAAACTTTGTTCTACATATAGTGTGTCTGACTGGGTGTTGGACCTGGCTCTCATCAAAGAGAAAGGTGTTGCTGCTTCCCTCTGTAATGGCACAGTGGCATACTGCAAGGAGGTATGTTCATTCTCTGTGTTACTTGCATCCTGGTGTATAATCTATTTTTATTAATGTTCTCATTTTTAATTGAAGTTTGCTTTATATATGGAAACAGAATCGTTATAGCATTTTTCTAAAGTGTACATTGAAATCACATAGAGTTCTTCAAAGATTTGAATGTTCTTCAAGGAATGTATTTCAAGAGAAGATTATAGAAACAATTGAAAACTTTCATCTTCACCCCCTATGCTTTTGTCATAATATCTTATCTTTCTCATCTTTCATGTTATCTTCAATTTACTCATGTTTTTCCTTTTTTTTTTCATGGTCTTCCTTGTCCTTGTTGTACTGTTGCATGATCATAATCTTCTTCATTTTTATTCTGCTTTCTCTCCTTCCCAAATTTTTATTTGATGTAATGATGTGTGGCCAGTATTTCAAATGACCCCTTATTGATTCTTAACCACATTTTCACATTCGCTTTAATAACAGAAATCAATCGAGACGCTCGATGTATCTTACCTGTCTCCATTCTTCACGCCCTGGTGCCACTCCCTGATCGTCCCTCCTCCTGAAATTGGCAATGCCAAAGGTTTCCTGATCGGAGACTGGTCTGATGGTCTGATGATGCATGTTGAGGAGGACAGGAGTGTCCAGGTTATCAAACAGGTAAGAATATAAAGTCATGTTTTGGGGGGAAAGAGATGATAAGAATTAATAATTATAGGCATTTCTATAGCGCCGTCTATCTAGAAATTCTATTCCGAGGCGCATTAATTATTACCCCGGCTTTAGCCTAGCTGCCATTACAGCGCTCTACCATTTCAAGGAATTTATTCCTACCAGGTACCTATTTACTTCACCAGGGTCTAGTGTTGCAAATGAAGATTAATGCCTTGACAAAGGACATTAGTGCCATATCGGGGATCGAACCACGACCTTTGAGTTGAAGTTAGGTGCTTAAACCACTCGACCACGACATTTCTACACCTAAGCTTTGGATTATCACTCATAACTTTTAAGATACCAGGCTCATGCATTGTTATTTCTTTTGTGTAACTTCTTTTCATTTCTTATTCTTCAAACCTCTCGTTTAATCTTTTAATCTTAACTAACAAACTTTATACCTATATAATGTATCAAAATTATTTTTAAAATACATTTCAAAGCTTGAGGGATGTGCACTGAATGTATCTGTCACAGTATAACGTGTTATTGGTTTGTATTACATGCATATTGAAATGGTTTCCGGCACATTTTCTCTTCCTTCCTTCCTAATGAACATATGGACATAATATACAAGACTTATTCCATTTTAATCAGATATAGCATGGATGCTGTACCATCGTTCTAAAAGTAATTTGCATGTTAAATGATTTAGTATTGGGATTGATGGAAAATTGATCAGTTCATCATCTCAATTTAAAGATGGGACTTTTACATTGCTGGACTGGCGCTTGTCAAACTATTAACAAATTTCCCATTTTGTACTGTTTGAGGGTGAGCCACAAGAAAATGATGGATTTATAAAGATGGAGATATCAAATCAAGATTGGTTGATTTACAGGTGTATTCTTTGAGATATATCTGATCAGAAGTGATTGATTTACTGTCCTTGTGATGACCTTTTGATAGAAATATATTCTCTGAATCTCATTGCTGACAAGGCAGTTACATATAAAGAGGAAACAGTTTATCTTTATTTTGGATAGCAATTAGAAAGATCAACATTAAAATCTGGAGACAAAAATTTCCAAAAAAAAAAAAAAAAAAAAAAAAAATATGTGACTTGTCAAAGAAGCCATTTTTTCTTAAATAATTTTTCTCTTTTGATGTATATAATTTTCTGAGATAATGTATCTGGAAAGTACATTAAGATGTATTAAGAATTAGATAAATCCAAACAAATTATTTTATTTTATTAAACTACCTGACATTGGGATGATTTTTGCATGTTATACTGTGTGAGGTTACAGTTTAGTTGATGGATGAAAGTGTTTGAAAGTCTACATCAGGCAGCAAAGATTGCATTATCCCTTGATATCATTTCCCACATGTTCTTGATTTCCCACAAATATTGAAGTAACCGTTGGAAATAATCCACACAAAGAGAATGATCCTATTCTGGGCGACATTTTCATGTGATTGACCACAAGTGGTACACCATAACTTAGCATCCATCATCTGCCTGTACTATTATTAGCATCCTGTCCAGAAAATTTGTTGATTTGCTTGCTTTGCATGACAATAACATGTTGGAAATTGATTTAATGGCACAAAGGGAATGAAAATTGGGCCCAACCTTTATTGCAACAGATGTGAAAGTCATAAGATCAACCGCACAAAGAGATAATTCCAATCCCCTCGTAGCCCACATGAATCTAACACGGACGGCTCTGTCATCTCGCAAAGATCATGCCGTAATGGAACCAAATTTCCTGGATATTTAACCTATCAGCCGTAGATCTCTAGTACCCCAGTCAAAGAGAGAGGGAATTAGTCTATATTACATGTACTAGTGGGGGGCTTTGGAGATATAGGTGGTGATAATCCATAGGATATATGGTGGGGAGGGGGTGCCTGCTCTCCCCCCCCCCCCCTTTCCCACCAGGTGTGACTGATGGCATGTTCAGTTTAAAAGTTAGAAAAAAAAGATAACCGAGAACTAGATTGTGAAACTGTATTTAATAAAATAGTTTTGACTGATATAGGTCAGTCTCTCTTAGTTTTAATTCTAAATGGGATGGGAGAAAGCAGTACAAAAGATGGTTGTACCCATTTTACCCCATTGGTGCTTTTTCTTGTTATGTCGATGAATGAAGCACACATTTGTCTTTGAGTTGTCTCAAGTCTTTACTTTTGAAATACTTTCATTCTTTTTTATGTGCAATATATAGCCACATTGAAGGTTAATATCGATTGAAAGCTGTTATGCAGTATATCTTCCAATGCCTCCATTTTTCTTTGATTATTGCAAAGATCAATTTATTTTCATAAACTAAAAAGGATTTCACTGATATTAATGTCTGTAATGTTCTCAAGAAAGAAGTTAATCCATTTACTGGCAAAATGTAGAATGGCAAGAGAACACTCAGGTGCCAAACATTATCATTACAATCACACTGCACGATGCTAAGAGCCAGAAGGAGGTTGACTCTCTGTGAAGTGATATATAGTTAACACCCTTCTGGCGCTCAGCAGACGATATCAGATATCAAAATAGGGGAAATTATAATTATTTGAGGACACTGAAAGGGGAAACACCATGGTGTCGGAAGCATGTAGAGGCTTCACATGACGGAAACAGGAAAACTCAGGATTAGGTGAAAATCTGTTTGGATGGGTGTCAAATTCTCCATTTAATTCAGAGGAAGTTTTTGTTTTAATGGGTAGGGTGAGAATGTGACCTATATTTTCATATTACTCATTTGTTTTTTCCTCTTGTGGATTTTTGTTCATATTCTTTAATATAATTTTTTGTGTTTTTGTGATTTTATTTACAGATTCCTTGTATCTCTTCCCTTTTCACCATATATAAGTACCGGTAGTATTAAATTTATCTTAAATTGTGTAGGTTTTTTCTTCATTTTGTTTTCCTTCTCTTTTGTCATATTATCCTTTAAAATTTCTTGCTTATTTTATTCAATACCTCCTTTTCTTTCTCCCTGTAACTTTTATATGAGGAATCTATTAAGGCGAGGATTTAAAACATGCAGTGTGCAAAGGTTTGCCTTTTCTTAGGTTAGTTGTTGATGTGTAGTGGACATACGTGTACATATAAGAGCATACCCAGGAGCATGAAATAGGTCAATTTCAAGACTCAAGTTCATTTCACTTTCTGCTGTTGATGTCTACTGGTCTCCCCATCATGCCCTCCACCATATCTCATGAATGACAGATGAGAGGAAATCTCTCTATCACTTGACCTTTAGCTACCCTCCTTCTAGTTCATCTCCTTCTTGCCCCCTACCCCACCATAAGTGCCCAAGAAAAAAAAAGGTTAATATGCCTTTTCCCCTCTCCGATTCCATGCCGTCATCGATATTTGGTATCTTGGTTAGGGGACGTCGTCAGCCTAATCAGCCAGCAGCCAGCGCAGACCCCCACCTGCTCTTCCAGTTTGGGAGAAGATGTTAACGAAAGGGTTAAGGGCTGGTCACACCTTACCGATAATGATAACGATAGACTATGTATACCTACATGTATATTTTATGTATAGATAAAGTTAACTTGAAAAGTGGTCACACCTGGAGGATAAAGTCACTTGGGTTCTGTTGATTATGCATGATGAACACTGCCAACATGAATTCTAATGAACTGACGTCACATCCAATTAGTTTAATTACAGGCTCTCGGAAATTGTTCAGGTCTGTTCTAAGAAAATTCAGTGGCTCAGCGATCCCAAACAAGGCAATTAAATCACTGAGAGGGGGGCTCATTATTATAAGTCATTGAGTTCTGATGGACAACAGTGATTTTCAATGCCTTTTACACTTGAACAAGAGGGGAATGATTTGTGAATGATCTATCATTATAGTTGAAGTTCTAGTTCTTGGTGAGGTATGACCGGTCCTTTATATAGTGCCAGGTGGTAGTGTTGTCTCTCCTGTGGGATGTAGATAAGATGTTTGGAGGGGAGGGAGATGTCAGCTACAGGGATGGATGTCCTAGCCTCCTTGTATGAGACCTGTCATTGAGACCTTGTCAGCACATTTAGAATCGATGGCTAACATTTTTTTGTGATGAGATGTACTTTTCTTCAGCTGATTTGATACTTAACCCATTTCTTCTGGAGTTCTACCATGCAGTAAAGTTTCATTTATCTGCTTTTCATGTCTTATCTACCTTTTCTGAAATACGATGGTATCCTGAATATACCTAATACTGAGAATTAATGGTTGTGTATTGATTGCTTGGTAGGGAAACAATCAATTTTAATTCAATCTAGTGAGAACTTTTACATAACCCTTAAAAATGAGGAAGAATAAAACAAATAGATCATGCACATCTTTCATGATTTATTCTACACATATAAATGTAGCAACCATTTTCTAAGCTTTTACATTTTCCCTACTGTAGGGAATGAATCATTTTAATGTTTTAATGTTTATGATATATGATAATATAAAGAAACTAAGGCCCTAGTCAAAATTTCAACCCTTTCATCACCACAATACCCTGAGTTTCTATTACTAGTAAATAAAAAAAAACAGAAAATAAAGCAGGGTTCACATGAAAAGGAGTAATACAAACTTCTGTCTTGGGGGTTAAGACTAGCAGCCATGTTCTTTCAAGATCGCTGACAGTGGATGTCGAAAATTGCTACTTTGCGTGCGCACAGCTGAGTGACAAAAGGAAACATGTTGCTCTGTATGCTTTGCATGCATTCTGAGTGATGATTGGTACAAGGTCTGGGCTTGCCCGATGGTTACCTCAAGATAAGATGTGATCCAGTGCCATGCTGTGATAGATTTTCCAATTTAAGGACTTGATGTCATCAGTGAAGTGTTTGGGTGTTTATTCACATTTTATAGCCCTTGAACCCCAATCATAATATTGAATATAATCTGCTTAATGTAGGAAAATTGATGGAAGTTTTAGAAACATTTTTTTTACAATATTGAATTTATTGTTAAGATAAGATGTGATCCAGCACCATGATGTGATAGATTCCCTAGCTCATATAAATTTGCCAATTTAAGGACTTGAAGTTGTGAGTGAAGTGTTTGGGTGATTATTCACATGTTATAGCCCTTGAACGCCAATCAGAATATTGAATATAGTCTGTTTAATCTAGGAAAATTGATTTTAGAAGCATTTTTGTTACAATATTAAATTTATTGTTACAATATTAAATCAATTGTTGAGATAGAATTTGTTTTGATGTCGTGGAAAGTGTTTTGTATTAGTTCTACAACGTTTTGGTGCCCATATTGCTCATTACCCTCATAGAACCAAATATTTTAAATACTAGTTTGAGAGTGACTAATTACCAACAGATTGAATTAGGACTTCATTAGTCATGACATTAATGTTATGATACATTTCAATTTCAATGATATTGTAATCCCCTATAATTCTGTAAGATCAGGCTATACAATTTTTTTTATTATCAATGTCAAACTTGCAAGGACTCAACTTAACACATTTTTTAGGGTCATACTCTATGTATACATGTATGTAAACCGCTATTGTTAACATATTAATACTTGAAATATATAACCTCGCTGTTGATAGAGTTTCTTTTTGTTCTTTTACAACATGGATGATATTTATAAATATCCATGATATCCAGGAGGAACTTCTTTATTTAATGTTTCCGTTATGTGATACAGGTGTCGCTATGCTTAAGAGCAGGATGACTGCGCGTGATATCATTACACAGCAGAGGAGGAGTTAAACAAAAGAATGGTGGATCAATGTCTTTGTATTCCGAGGAAAAGAAAGAGAACGCCACATAATCCCGGAGCCCTTGGAATAGGAATTCTATCGTGCGTTGACACAAGGATGCGTAATCTTGTGGATGAAAGCTGTGAAATTGATAAGCTAGAAAGCGATCAGGGGATACTGAATGAAATTATATGTGGTGAAAGAACCCGTCACCAGAGTTTTAATCCTCATGTTAATGAGGGATGTGATGATTAAGAGCATATGATTACTAATTATATACACTGACAACAGTACAAGAATATTGCGTGGGAAGAAAATTGAATAGGGCATTGTCCTTTTCATAAATCTCAGTTAGTTTACTCACTTTGACTGCTACTGTTGTTGTTTAGTATGGTTTTTGTTGTATTCATGTTAATGAACTGGAAAGTATCTCCCTATGCACTTTTTCTTCTTCATAACAAATATAATGTGATACTATGAGTCAGCTTCGCAATAAAAGATATTCTTTTTGTTCCAAACATATTACCTCCCCCCCCCCCCCCCCCGAACAAAAAAAGTCACTCCAGACCCCCACAAAAAAAAGTAAGTTTTGAGCCCTACACAAACACAACAATGCACTTCTTTAATTTGATATAGACCCATAAACCAAGTGTAGGGTAAAACTATAGCTAGAACAGGTGAAGATAGAAAGTTGGCGTTGAAAAACTGCGGGTCAAGATTTGAGCCCAAATGGCCTCAAACTTTGGAAGGTAGATACATGTAGATAGATAGATAGATAGAAAGAAAGATTTTCTGTGGTGCCCCACTGTTTGGTCAAGTTAAATTTTGTTAGTCATGCTTTTTGAAATTAAAACTTTATCCCAATTTTTCAAATTGCCTAAGGATTGTGTCTCTGCAGAAGAAGGTAGTACAATAGTTTATTCACATCTTAAGATATTGAATACACGACATACAATATCGTCTGCTAAGAGCCAGAAGGACGTTAACTCATACAATTCCACACAGAGTTAACACCCTTCTGGCTTTCAACAGTGATATATTCCCTTTGTCTCCAGTGACTTAAACCTGTATTGATGTCCCTCCTTATGATCATATTCCTGGCAGCTCACTGGAGTTTCATTTCTGGAGTCAAATCGCAGTATTATATTTTGAGAGTTATTAATAGCTGTAACCCATCTAATCCAGAACGTACAAGCAGGATTGTGTTCCTCAGAGTGACGTAAGACTGTGTTAAGCCCCTGGGATGAAATCTGAGACTCTTGCTTAATCCCGCTAAGATTTCCTTTGATCTTAACAATGAGAATAGGCTTTTTGAAGGATCCCAGCCCAAAACTCTGACTTTACCAAATTTGGAGATTTTAGTACTTGAAAGATTTTTGTTCTTGAAAGGATGTCATGGTAACTAAAATTAGACCGGCCCAACTCGTAATTCTCTTAATACAGACACCAGAGCTTTTAATTGTGCATCAATCTGTAATGGATAATTCAATAAATCATGGGTTTATTGTTTACAATATAACATTTTACTTGTATAATTTGCCTTGAGGAGACATTTCTTTCCATCTATGGATCAAAGATGTAAACATTGTGTCTCTGTTATTAATCAGACTCCCATTCTAAACTATTTAATATCCATTCATAGTTCCATAGTTCATGTTTAGGTATTCAGTTTTGAACATTATGCTTCAAAGTCCATCATTTTTCATCGTGTGTACACATTCAATTATAATTGTTATTCAGGTATAAAGTGCTGGTATGCAGTAGGGATGTACATGAATAATGTTACACCATACATTCTTTTGTTCAAACAGAAATACAATTACATAATCAATTAAAATGAGTGTATGAATCATCAATTTTAATCCTGAGGGTTTTCCCCTATATTCTATCCTGCTTGTGTAGGAGTAATCAGCAAAAATTTGCCTACATCTGGGGACCGTTTCACAGAACTTGTCATCAGTGACAATTAAATGACAGTATGTGTTATAAGCTACTGAAATACTTGTTTTGATTGGTTATCACTATCAGCAGATTTGTCACTGATTTTTGTCATTTGTCATTGAAAAAAGGCTTTGTGAAACAGGTCCCTGTTCTTGCTTAACATTACTCAACAATTTGTGCAGAGACTTAATTCATTCGGAAATGTCCCTGGAGTGTACTTGAGAGCGATTAATCACACCTTGGTTTCTTTTCTGAAAAAAAAAGAAAACACCAACAGGGGGCGGCTTGAGGTGGAATAATGGGGTTAGGAGGGTGGAGAAGGAATGATAGTATGTACACCTTGAAATAAGAGAAGAAGGATTATCCACAAAGGCAGGAAGCATGGAATCTTTGAGGTGAATGATGTCTTCATGTAGCACATGTGTATCTCAACACTCAAGTACCTCAACAGGATGCTTACATAATAAAGAGAATCCATGAAAACCACAAAGCTGAGGTGTTACATGTATACTGCAAGATCATATTTCCATTATGAAGATAATTATAATCATATCTTTGAAATATTCTGCTGCTTCAAGGCTGTCGTTGATTTAAAGGGAGTGTGTCATGACGAGACCATGTGTCTTTCCCATGGGCCTACTCGGGGCCAACTGGGTATAATATGACTACGGACGACGCGATCGCAGCAATCACGTGCGTGCAACACTATGCAATACCGAGGCATGCAGGAGAACTTTGGTCTGTTTCGCGAGCGCCAGCGTGCGCTGACCCAATTAATCAAGTTCATTTGTTAAATACGTGCAGTCGTCCAAAAGAAAACATAGATTGCGTTAACCAGTATTTGCCTTGATATGCTCCCTTTAACTCTTAAATATACATGTATCTGTAAGAACAACAATGCCCTGCCCAAAAGTCATCTAGGACTACAGGACGTAGAAATCAGAAATCAGAACATGTGCATGCTGAAAACTGCCATTGATTGAGTGATGTATATGAAGCTCTGTATTACTAATTGCCCTTTATATTGTCGGTTACGCATTTAAGAACTGTCTTCTCATTTTCATAAGGAATACAACCTCGACCTTTTGTTTTTCCTTCGGCTGGCAAGCCTTCCAGTTTTGATCCTCAGGATACGATTTGATCCACTATCTTTTACTGTAGATCTATGATGCGCACTTAGTCAGTCCCCCGATAACTTCCCCATTACAAATTGCTTAAGACGGTAGGAATTATTTCATTTGTTGATGTCCAGACATTGAATTTAGCTATCCAATTCGGACGTTGTAAACTTGTTTCCCCTTCTCATGGTTTGGGTTCTGGACTCATTCCGGAGATTGGAGTAATTGAAACCGGACCAATCTTGATCGATGCGACTCGTTGACAGTTGTGAACATTTCCGGTATTAATTATCCTTTGTTGATGTTTTAGGGCAGTAGACATGGAAAGAAATGAAGAAATCTACAAATGGGAAGGAAACAAACATATTAAACATCCGGCAGAATCTAGTGAAGTTGTATTCTTGAAGTAAAAATACCATTATGACTCATGATGATGATTAGAAATGAATTTTTGATCATTTTGATTGTTTAAGTGAAGATATTTATGACCTAGATTATGTTATTAAGTGAGAGCTGTCCCATTTTATGTTTTAATCATTGAAAACCTGTCAGATACTAATTGAAACATATGAGAAAAGGAAGTGAACCTAATTAATATCATTATTGAATATTAAGATATTACTCAAGAAACAGTAATATACACTGTTTAAATAATTTGCATCGAGTTGATAGGGATTCTGCAAAAAATATGATTTTCAAAAGTTTGGAAGTAAACAGTCAGTGTATGTTGCTTGATATACCATGATCAAAGACAAATAATACCATATCTACTCTATAGGAATAAACTGTACTACAGCCATTTATGGTAAAATTATTCCATTGTCCATTTTGTAAAAGGAAATCAATTAGAAGGAGGGTGACCAAAACATCCGTGATAGTAAAACTTTGCAGGATCTTAATGATGTAATTGAATTTTTCCCCAATTAGCTGCAGTAATATATTCTGTCATACCAGTAATCAATTATATAGTTAATTGGGCGTGATGTGGCTTTTACAGAAGGTGGAATCTTTATATCTTTCAATATTTGTTCTGCCTTGCTATCTGTCTTTTTGCATGCTTCATAGTGTATCTAAATTTTTCTCACTTGCTCCTTTCATCATCTCCTACTCTGCCCCTCCCTCTCTCTCTCTCTCTCTCTCTCTCTCTCTCTCCACTCTCTTTTTAATATTTTAAAAATTTAAAATCTTTTCTCATTTTCTCTCTCCAGACCCTAGTCTTGCTAATTCAATATTTTTCTTACCTTCCTCTCTTTCAATATCCTCTCTTTCAATATCCTCTCTCCCTCTCTATTTCTATCTCTCCTTATTTTTCTTTCTTCTTTCTTTCTTTCTTTCTTCTTTCTTTCTTTCTTTCTTTCTATACCTCTTTCTATCTATCATTCTTTTTTTCTATCTATCTATTCCCTTCTTTTTATATTTACATTTTGAAAATATCATCCTGGATATTCCCAGTCCAGCGTGTGTACCCTTTCATGCTGTTTCACACGTGCTAAGAGCCCCCGGCCCCTCTTCTGTCTCTCCTGTATAATTGGCAGGATATGAGATCACGTGTTTGATCCAGAGCCCTTATTGCCCGCCCCCAAACAGTTGCTGGCTACTGTCAGTAACACCCAGTGATTCAGTCGAAAAATCCAGAATTATTTATACTGCAGTAGAAACAGAACTTCACCTCGGAGGGAATATGTCTTATTCTTGATACATACATAGCAAGGCTTCACATCATGTGTGTTGGCTCATTTGTTTTTTTCTTGCTCTCACAATTGTTTTTGGTTCTGTCTGTCTCACACACTCTTTCCTTCATCTCTCCCTCCCTCCCTCCCTCCTTTTCCTTTCATTTTTCTTTCTTACTCGTACTCTACACTGTCTATATAGATCACATTATTGACACCAAACTTTAATGAATGTGTGAACATGTATACCGTTAGAGTTATCATCACCTCTTTTCCTGCATTCTGTTTTTCCCTTTTCCTTCTTTTTTACATATTTTTTCATTTTCATGAATATGCTTTGAATCTTTAGAATGATCGTTTCCCTTCTTGTTCATTACTAATTAATTGGAGTAGGTCGTGTGTCAACAGTTTTCAGAGTACAATATGTGTCCTTGCCCTTTAATCTTCCCAGGTACACTATTATTACTACTTGGAAATGATGAATTTCCTTCCTTCCTTCTGTCTCTGTCTTTGACTCTCTTTCTCTCTCTCTCTCTCTCTCTCTTCTTTTTCTGTCTGCCTTGTGCATGCTCTGTCATTTGTTTTATTTCATTATGTGTCACACACTGTCTTCTTTTTCATCTTCTCTAACATGTCACTCTGTTCTGTGTTTTTTTGCGGGGAGGGGGGGGGGTGGGGTCACTACTTTTCTCTTTGTCTCTGTATCTGTCTCTGGCTTTCTCTCATTTTCCCCCCTTTATTTGCCCGTTTAATTTCAGCTCTTTGCTTTTATACTTTTATTTCACAGATGGTCAAAACATTTCTTTAAAAGAGCCTAGAAAGATCTGCTTATTGTGATCTTCTGATATATTACAAAAGTTAGGTATATTACATAACTAGTTTAGAGATAAGGAAACGAGAGTATCCAGAATTAACAGGTTTCCATTTCTTACAAGTTTGATACCAATATTTCTAATTTTCATGTTTAATCATATCTTGTTGTGACAAAATGTGTTCTATATAACTTTTAGTCCATAACTTGTTCCTAAACAAAATACACTTCAAAGCCATCATCCTTCTTGCAGTCTCCATTTGTTCTTGGGGTATTTCCTCAATATTTCATGTCAGTTTGTTTTTCTATACCGACTTTCCTTTTCCTGGCGTCGTTGAAGTAGGTCGGATATCGCACTTGGTGTCGAAAACTTCACAAGCTGTGTAATATGATCGGAGGACCTGATGCGAGCAAATCAGTAATTCTTCTGCCAAGATCTTAATTAGCATCATGGTTGTAGCACTTGTAAGCTTGCAGGTCGAGAACTGATTATCAGTGGTTCTCATTTATGATGGACTAATTCTCCTTTTAACTCGATTTGTTCTTTCTTTGAGCGCACCCTACAGCAGCACTTGCTGGGTGAAGACAGATGCTTGATTAAATCCTTTTCTTATCTTTAGAATTTGTCAACAGTTTTGCAAATATGAGCATATTCTATACACAAACATATCCTATATAACACTCTTATGAACGTACATTGCATTGTAAAATTTGTTTTTAACTTGTGAAGAAAAAATAAATAAATTAAATTGGGTTAAGGAAATGTTCAAATTCATCTTTGCATCCTCGAGCTTGAAGCCAAATTCTGAAATTCATACCTGGATGAATTGAATTGATTTGACAAGGAAGGGATTTTAGTTTGATAAGTAGACAATCAAATATCATAAGAAAGTATGCATTTATACTTGCCATGTCATTGGCATAACTAATAACACTTTCAATATCATTGCATTATTTTTGAGCCATGATATCCTTTAAATTTGTGATTTGAATATATTACAAAAATGATCTAGCAAAGTTGAGCATGATGCTCAGTGGCCAAGGTTTGTTTTCTTGGAGACACTGACACAATTTAAAGTAATTTGCTCTTTCCCACCTCTATCCTTATTAGATCATGATGCAATTCACACCAACTATTCATACCCAGTCACTCAATAATTACTCATTTGATTATATGGGACAGGGTACTAAAAAAATCTGTTACTACTTGTCCAGTAGGGGGAAGAGCATATTGTTACTCAGCCAAACATCAAATTTACTTGCTCCAACTTATCAGAAGAAATATTTTCTTGGAATATATTCAATTTTTAACAAAATGAAAAAAAATTGTGTAGAAAAGTATTAAATCTGCTCAGAAGTTATACATTATGATTGAATGGAAGTATGAAACCTAAAAAATGAAAAATAAATCTAATGGCTTTAGCAAATAGAACAGTATCTAGTTTTCATTCTGTAAAACAGTCAGCTGTCCAATCTACTCACTCACAAAATCAGTCACACAATCAGTCACACAATCAGTCACACAATCAATTACACAATCAGTCACACAATCTATCACACAATCAGTCACACAATCAATTACACAATCAGTCACACAATCTATCACACAATCAGTCACACAATCAATTACACAATCAGTCACACAATCGGTCTCGTAATCAGTGACGCCATCAGTCACATAATCAGTCACACAATCAGTCACACAATCAGTCACACAATCAGTCACACAATCAGTCACACAATCAGTCACACAATCAGTCACACAATCAGTCACACAATCAGTCACACAATCCTTATTACCGGTAATCATAAGTTGTGTCAATATTGTCTTTACTATTGATCCAAACGAACAGTGATTAATCATTCAGTAAGAGGGACATCTCAGACCTCTGCCCCTCTCATCTTGTAATGCCTCCCTCTCGGCCCTCTTGGAATAAACACCCAATAAACATGAATTAGATTACTTAACCATGAGGAAAGGAGATAATGTTGTTGTGATTGGTAGACGATACATCCGATTGAAGGAATAGCTGCATTTACACTGCTATCAAAAACTGTCCATTTTCTCACATTCTGGGCCCCATTTCACAAAACTTGTCATCAGTGACAAATGACAGTTTTTGTTATGAGCTACTGAAATCCTTGCTTCTGATTGGTTATCAGCAGATTTGTCACTGATTTTTGTCATTTGTCATTGGAAAATAGCTTTGTGAAACGGGTCCCTGGTGTTTCGAAGAAGAGAAAAAAAGAAAAAAAAGTCCACCTCTGGAATGTGGTTTTTTGAAACGCCTGCCTAAATTTCAAAGATTTTTGCAGTGTAAATCAGAACTTTGCTACAATTAAGGTTTTTCTTCACATGATTCTCCTTGCTTCTATGCGATCGCATGCAGAGTAGCGACAAGTACCCCTTGCACACTACTAACCAAAAATTGGTATGAGCAAACTCTCCTGTTTTTTATGGGTTTTTCCAGTATTGTAAATAGCAGTCCAAAAAATCAATGATTTAAAAAAATGGTGTTTGGGAAGATTAAATGGGCCTGATGTAAACTCATTATCGTCTCCTCCCTTCCGACCCTGCCCTCTTCCCCCTTTGCGCTCATTATACCTCATCAGCTAATACAACAATGAAATTCATAATTGTCATTCCAATTACATAATATGAACTAACGCATGACAGAAGCTGCGTCAAAATTGGCGAGGAGCGCGTAGGGCCGCTTCCTTCGAGCTGCTTGGAGTAAACACTCGTGAATGCCAAGATTTTATTGGGTTAGCTGCCCTCGATGACCAGTACTCATCAACGGGAATTCATCTAGAATTTTATGACTTTGAAAAATTGATAGCTCAGGTGCAGCTCAAAACTTGAAAGAAACAACTGCAATCTCATGAGTCATAGGCATTGGCTTTTAAAGGTATTTGGGACATTGCTTTCAATTCTGGAAGGAAAAAAAAAGTACTTATGTACAAGACAGAAACACAGAAACATGCAATATTTCTCTAAAAAGCTATATAAAGTCATTCCCTTAGGAGGAATCTGGATAACATCTGCATAATGATAACATCGCCCAACTTTTTTATTCAGATAGGCTGACACAAAGTTTTATCTGTAAATAATGCTGATCTGAATTTTTTTGTTTTAATTCAAAACCGATTAATACCTTTGATTCCTATCAACATATATGTCAAGAAGTGGAAATTTAGATCTACACTTCAAGAGATTTATACTAAATGGGAATTTTTCAATGCAGATGGATAATCTATACAGGTCAATGCTAATACCTTTAAGAGAATACAACCAAGGAGATACCTCCTTGATACAACTAGGTTTTTATATTTTATTAGCTGATTGAGGGTCAAACCATGGACCTATCATGGTCAAATTGATCACCGGAGGCCACTCTGTCAGGTGTGGTGATATCCAGCAACATTGACAGGATGTTTTATCTTTTATAGTGGCATTCAACTGCTGTATTTCGTAGGAATAGAAAAAAATGTAGGTCAGGTTGGATTTCAATCACAAATAAAAATACAAACAGACAGCTAACCATGGCAGAAACAGTGCAAACCAAGTAAAAAAAAAACTGTTGTGTCTGTCTGATACACACATATATGAATAAGAATGTGAGTATGTGACACAGTCAAAACATTTATAAATTATAAGATGAATGAATTAAATCAAAGTAAGCTCATGAATACAGCATTTTATAATGATTATTCTAGGTAATTATATCAAACCCAACCTTCGTAGACAGATCACCAATCTACCAACAAAATACTGTGTAGTAATGGCTTGCCTGATGATCAAATTCTTCCAAAGTAACAGTTACACCTCTCTTAAATCCCAGCATTTAGTAGGAAAAAGATTTCTGACATAAATGTGGAGTCATTCTGCCAGTTTCATTTAAAAAAAAGATATTGACAAAATGTAAACAGGTTGGCAAAGTCAATCTAACATAATGACAATGATGAAAATGTGTGTGTGCCATAGTCTTCAATTTGCTCATGATGGAGAATGCAATAAAGCAAGCTCTTAACAAATAGACTTTCTCTCTACCAATACTTGATGATCATAAATCTTCCAATGTTCAATCGGACCAATCCATTAACCTTCAACATCTATTCTCCCTCGGTATAAAAAAAGACCTCTCTAGGCCTGTCTTCATCAGCTCGAGGTTGCCAAATATCCCGCTATTTTAACTATCCTGATCGCATTTTATCCAATTAATTTGCATTTTCATCAGCCCGAAGTTGCAGTTAGCGGGATATTTGGTCGAGATAATCATTCCAAGATATCTTGGGCTAGTTTTCGAAATATCCAGCTATTTGTCCGATGCGTCTTCACCAGCCCGAAGACTCGCACTATGCGCAAACGCTGAGCAAAATATCTCGAGCTAATTTCCCGAGCTCGTGTTTCAAGTTTCGAGATCGAGTCTCGAGCTGATAAAGATGCGATTTGTAACGTCTGGATTATTTCCCAAATCAGAAATAGCGGGCTATTTGGCAATCTCGAGCTGATGAAAACATACCTACTGTTTTCTATGAGGAAGGAAAGCCTTTACTAATTATAACTCCAACAAGCGGTGCTAGGTGGTTATTTGGCACGTATGTGGGCTTTTATTCTATGCTGTCTCCTAATTAAGAGTGAATGAACTTAGCAAACACAGCATTTATTTTTAGAAATTGTGTGGTATTTTCCAAGTCATGGGTTTCCTTACTGATATTAACCCTTGAATTACAAGATTACAGAGCACCTTTTCCCCTTCTCACTCATAAACATAGCATACCGGTATGTAGTACTTCCTTGAACTAAGTAATATCATTTTTATGAGACCACAGGTATATATTTAGTTTTTGGAAAGTGCATTGCATCAATAGTTAATGTCAGATTTATTTCTGGTTACGCATGCAGTACCAAGGGAGAAAATAACTTTGGGGAATTCGATGATAGTGTCTCATGTAATTAGTTCTCCAGCTAATTTTCTCAATAATCATTCCAGGTAAACACTACTACTTTTCCAAATTAAAAAAAATGCTTGTATTCATCTACTGCTTACATAGTACATGTACATATATTTTTCATATTTACATCTTTCCTAAATCCAATGAAATAGCATTTTGAAAGTTTTTAACCACTTTTTGAGAACAATTAATTTGATAAAGGATTCATGCCTATGTTTTTCTCTAGCTACTTTTATGATATCCTTTTCATAAGGGTACAGTTTTTTCACAGTAAATAGTAATTTTACCAAATTGATTTACAGAATAACAATGATTGACATGGAAATTTTCTTTTTGGTAATTATTGGAACATACATGTAGTATGTAATATGCCTTATCATACCTTTCTTCTCTACATATATTTGAACCTATTTCAATGATCCTAATTCAAACCCTTTTGGATGTAAAGAAAATATATGTTATTTAATATTCTTTTTAATAGATGATTTCTATTACTTTAGTTCTGAAATGATGGATGGTGTAAAGTGTTTACGGTATATTGATAGTTAAGTTATATCCTTTCCTATCTCTGTCTCTTATTCTCTATACAGATACAAGGAGGAATGACTAGTCTAGCTCTCAGCCAGCAGCACATTATTTCAGCCTCCAATGATGGCACAGTCAAGTTCTGGAACAAAGACCTTTCCAAACAGGTAATGTATAAGACAAAATAATCATAAACCGTTGTCATCTGCACACATCTAGTGCCTGTGGATTAAGACATGAATTTACATGTCAAGGAATTACAGATAACTCTGTATTAGAATGGGGCAAGGAGTGTCAGGGCTGAATACAGTATGTGCCTTTGACATAAATGGTTTAACGCTTGAGATTTCTAACCTTAGACTATACATTTGGCTGTTCACCTTTTAGGTTAGGCCTCTAAGTATTGGCTTAAGTCTAATCTGGAATAAAGTCTTAAAGAATTGTGATGATCTCATTCAACCTTGCTAACACATATAATATATATATATGATGATAGCACCATGGTTTGTTTGTGCTTACTTTCAGAAGCCAATATCTTAATCTCAATACATTACCATCTTTGTTCTCACTATAGAACATTTTTTGTGTAGGCCTATCCTTCATGAACTTTTTAAGGATGTTAGCCCACATAAGTAGATATTGACTGTAAAAGTGAACAAGACCTAGCTTTAATTCTTTAATAAGCTGGATTGTAAATTGGTTGATAAAGGGCACATGCAAATTAGTCATTGATTTTATGAAAGCTTAATAACGAAAAAAAAGAGAAAAAACTAAATATAACAAGATTAGAATTTGAGAGAGAGAGAGTGAGGAAGAGAGAGAGAGAGAGAGAGTGGGGGGGGGGGGGGTGAGGGGTGGGGTGGGAGGGAGATGTGAAGAAGCTGAGAGAAAAGGATGATAAATTAAATTTGAAGTTGAAAATTGAAGAAGACAGAAACTAAATATATAATAGAATGGAAAGAAATTGGGGATGTTTGGCTTTAGATAAAGATAGATAAGATAGATAGAGGGAGGGAGTAAGTGAAAGGAAGAGAAGAGGGGGTTGTAATGTGGGATCATTGCCAAGCCAAGTCATCAACCTCGGTAACCACTCCAGAGTGTTCTCATATACTGCTTGACCTTTGGGGAATATTACAAGAAAACAAGGACCCATGTCCTCTCTCTCATCAATGTCTGAGAAGATAAGGCCCTCTATTCCTTAGGGTGTGATGTAAGTTCCTCAAAACAAGACTCTTCTCTAGGACTCTGCACCCCTTTATCTTAGCACTCTACCTCTCCCTCCCCCTCGCCCCTCGCCCAACTGCTTCATCAACCTCCCCCTTTCCCTCTCCAAAATCCCCCTCTCCCAAATCCCCCTCTCCTTCTCCCTCTCGTGTCTTTTCAACATTTTCTTTATTCTCTATTTTGGCTTTGTTTTTGAACATCAATAAAACAGATTTTTGGTGGAAGCCACATTTTGAGATTGTGCCGTCTATTACGAAATCCAGTCCTCTCTGTTAGTAGTCTGTTGTTCTTCATTGTTGAAACAAGAAATATTACTTATTTCATATTATGTTTATGGTCTCATGATACATTTTTCTGTTTTGTTCATGCTGTAAAATGTTGACCCGAAGAATGTCAGTTCAAATACATGGTATTCAGTTAGTCAGCCTCTCCGTGTATTTCATCCCAGTGTTTCCTCTTTAAGTGAAGAAAATACCCTTTTCCAATTAAAAGGTGTAAATTATAGAAGAAATCTAGCTGTTTTAAAGAAATCACAAATCAAGTATGAACATCTCCTTATTGACAGAGTAGTGATATAGTTTTATAGTAGATCCAAGATGTGTCTGTTCTCAGCATTGAGGGATGTTATCTGTACATGATCTGACATCTTATAATTGTTAGAAGAGTTGCATCTGACAGTTAGGGTATGTTTTTCCTTGGCAATGAAACCTAGTTTTGAGATCAATCTAGATAGTAGTAGTTCCTTGGTGAGTGCTCATGCCCAGATGTAACTGATGGGACACACCAGAATAAAGATCACCCTTCCTGGGAAAGGATGAAGGACATCCAAATGAATCTCATCTTCCAGCCAACCACATCCCCCAAAGTAAAGCCACTGTTCTATTTCATTACAGATCTTATAAAAACTTCCAATTTATTCAGTCAATGTGGAATCAAACAAACAGATAGGAAGACTTAGCATTTTGTATTCTAGTCTTTCTATACATAATGATAGAACGTAATGCCATGCTGGCTCTTCCATACTATTTGTTTATTTTTATGCTTTTCATGGTTTCTTCTTCCTGTTTTGCAGTTGATAAGCTTATTTTCCTTCATCTTGTCATGTCATGATCTGTTCATATTCTTTTCTTTTTCTTTGCTTCTGCTTTCCTCCTTCTTACCCCCTAAAGACATACTTGTTCTAAATTCTCTTTATGAATATCTAGTTTTCTGTATATATCCCTGTCTGGGATGCATGTGTAAATCATATGTTTGTTATTCTTGTATATTCCCCATCCTGTTTTTTTTTCATGAAGGGAAGTATCCATCTCATTGCAGATGTGGTATCCATACGTTTCTTATTAAAGACCAACTCAAGGTCAAAAACTTGTTTTTACTTTTGCCTCCCCTGTGGATCCATACAAGGATGTCTCAATCCGGCTTTTCAATTTTCTTGTCGATTGAATAAAATCTTTCATGTTCAGATGCAATTTTGACAAGGAAAAGTGGACTTATTTGAAAAATGTCTTTTAAGTATTTGACCAACGCAGCCATTGTACCCTCTTACTGCATTTGCTGTATGTTGTACTGATTGATTTGGAATTTGGAAATGAAACTCATATCATACCTGAATGTTCTCCCGTACCTGTATTATTCTTTGAGTTCTTCACACAAACAGCCTTCAAGTTCAAGCCCATGAAGTGTGTCCACACTTTGCACATCCCAAGTACCGGTAGAAATTACATCCCTCTTCCTGGTAACCTTGTGGTTGCATTTCCCTTTTCCTGAGAAACGGTCCCATCTTCAGACGAGCATTGAGACACAAACTTCCTGAAGACCATGTCTTGACCTTCAAGGCTCTTCCCCGCTCTCTGCGCTTGACCTGTCCGACAAGTGAAAAGATCCTCCCCGTTCCACTTCAGAATCCATTAAGTGAGATGTTTCCATATTTAGATACTGTGTTTCATATTCTGTAAAGATCACTGACTTTGAGTAGAAGCAAGTTTTCATTATACTAACTGAGGGAGTTGTGATCAATCATATAGTTGATAACACTGTTACCACTTTTTCAAAAATGGAATACTGTGGAGGTGCTATACTTGGCATGAATGCACTGTAATTCAGAATGTAAATGTAAACAGCAGGTGTAAGCTGTGCTGTGCTGAGCTGAAAACTGACAATCAATATGATACTATGAAAGGCAGTAGTTATCACTCTACCCATCTTTCAGATAATGGAAACACTCCTTGTGTGGGATGGTGTATTATTGGATAATGGACATATAGAAGGGTAATACAATGATTTCTTGCAGACATTAGGAAGTCGTTTATAGACTCGATGCATCCGTTTTAGAATCAAGGAAAGTGGGTGGTTCATTGGTAATTATCAAAGACAGATTCAGGAATGACTTTTTATATATAAAATTGCACTTGACATCTATCGGATTGGGAAGAAGTCTTTCTTTTGGTCAGTTTTAAAGTATAGCTATGACTAAATGCCAATCTGGCTTCAAATGGAACTGATGGAACTAGTTAAAAATACCAGAATGAAGTTCTCACCATTTTTAACACTTTGACAGTGAATGCAGGGATATCTCAATTTGGAGTTTATGGAAAATATCAATGATGAGCAACATCAAAGAAAATTTTATTTACCTTAACAAATCCAATATGCAAACCTTGCATCTCAGGCTTGCCTTAACTTCAAAGGATACTTGCACTTTCTTGAATGTAATTGAGTCTACCCTTTATGCAGACTAGCAATATTCACGTTTTGATAAAAAGCTTTTGTATCCTTTTTATGTTCATGCAAAGCAATGTTGTATTACTCTTCTCGGGGTGAACTCAACTAACAAACTTAAAATTTTGAAGCTGAAGTCATTCTGAAACTGGAAGTCATTGTGTTCCCTTTGTAGAAAACTCCAAGGCCATATCCGTGTCTGATCCCTGTTTAAAGCAATTAAGGTTAGGTGACCTGATATAGATGTGAGATATGTTACAAAGACAGGAAGATGGATAATTCCTTTGCCTGCTTGTGGGAAGTATCTTGGCTAATTAATTAGGCTAGATTACATTAAACCCTGAGGGTAGTCCTCTCAGCACCCATATAGGCCATGCTTTCCTCGTGTCTTTCTTTAATCTTACTCACCTTCATGTTCCTATTATGATCCTACATGGCTGGGTTCAACAGAGACGGCCCTCGTGATGGGAACAGTCTTCCAGTCAGGGATGTCCGCCCTTCCTTCTAACGAAGGATTTATTGCAGGGAAAAAAATAATATTTATTTTTCGGGGGCTACTTTTCGGGCTTGCCTTCATAAAAATAACACTCTAAAATTTGTTTTGCATTGAACTCTATGCAAATTTACTGGGGCTCTTTTCTGATTTTCGGGGGCTGTTTTAGGCATTTCGGGGGCAAATTCGCCCTGAGCCCCCGTGTATTTTTTTCACTGATTTATTGTCCCATATAGAGTACCATGAACCTTTGTTGTGTCTTGCAGAGCAGTTGGTGTGCTTCTGTCCTTGCCCAAGGACAAGTATATCTTTTGTGAAAAAAATAGAGAAAATTGCCAATGAATCTGCCTTGTAGGCCTTTTAGGTGGTCTGTCATCGACAGACCACCTATTAATTTTGTTTTCTTTTTTAATTTTCTTTTTTTTCTTTCTTTCTTTATTCATTTATTTTTATTTATTTCTTCGCTTTTTTGTGCCTAGGATAACTCAAGATCTGTTTTGTCAATTTCTTTCAAATTTGGCACAGTCATAGGTCATTGTCACAAGACGTGACAGGAACATTTTCAAGGTCATCAGGTCATCGTGACGTCATCAAGGCGCCATTTTGTGAAATCACATTATCAATCATATCTTTTAGTATGTTTCTTTGTTTGTTTGTTTTAATTTTTTTTTTTAGTATTGATTGTTGTTGACCCTGAAGCATGTAAGAGAGCTCTATTATGGCAATTAGTTCTCTCCCCTACCTATAAAAATATAGCTTTCCAATTACCTGTGTGTTTCATGTGGATATTAACTCTTTGGACACCATGTTATTTTTGTTTATAACATGCTACTTTTTAACCCTACTGTAGCTACTTAGGCCAGAAAAATGGCATGTCTCTGCTTCATAGGCTTAGTAATGAATGGGTTAAGAGTGATATTTTGTAACTTGTTGAAGTAGCTACATTTATTTCTTGGCAATGCTCATTCATTCAGCAGCCAGCCATCATCTCATTATTCATTTGGGTAAATGAATTTTCTCTTCATGTTTCTTTCAATTCTTCTTGATAAGCCTTTGTCTCGTTGTTAAGACACCAACATATCTTGATGAAATATATGCTATTTTTTAATACCGTATTTGTTATTTGCCACTTGAAATTTGGGTGTAAAAGTTCTAGAGATTGCCAGCTCATCTAGATCAAGGGTGGGGCTTTCTGTTACCATGGCCTTGTTGGTTAGGGTTCACTTCTGCCCCCCTGCGGGTGTCATGCATGAATTCTGTCATCTTGTTATGAAAAGATCATACTGGGGATGTGCTCATTTAGAGGGGACAACCCGTGTTTGCCTTTCTCTCTCACTCTCTTCTGCTCTCAATAATATGACCATCTCACGTTCTGTCCATCATAAAACCTTGTACTTTTCTATCTCTGCTCCTTAACGGGTTTCTTTCATCTTTTCATTTTTCAAATTTCATGTCTTTATAGCATTTCCTTTATACTTGCATAATGTTCTTCTTTTGCCCTTTCTCTTTTTATCTTTCTACGGACTGACTTTTTAAAAATAATTTCATATACTTCATTAACTTTATTACATCCTTCTCTATATCATACTATTTTCTCATTTCTTTGACATTCTCCTCCAATTCCTTTTTCTCTTGGGCATGTCGTCAGATTTTGGCAACGTCTACAAAGCCTTTGTCAAAGGTGGAGCATCATGTTGCTACGGCAACCATTAAAGAAACGGGTCTAGTTGTTCTTCCCTGAGGCAGTCTTGCATGAGTTGTATCACCTTGCTAAAAGAGGGGAAGCATTCATTAAAGGTGAATGCATAGTGCCAAACCCAATCCCTAATTTCTCATCTCTATTTTTTTTCTTTCACCATCTCCAATGTGAGTTCTTGATCTGTTTCTCAAGATGATGCATCAAGAGATTGTTACCATGGCTCTTTATTTCTCTAACCTACATGTTTCTGCTGTGCTAAACCCCTTTTTTGTGGCAAATGCATACAATCTAATTCTGTTGGGGACAGAAACTATTGCAAGTTTTGGCCATGGGAATAATACGTGGCAGCGGTGGGATATGGCCTTTCTTCAGTCATCAAGCTCATCCTCCTTTTCCTTTGGTCATGCTATTAATCTACCTGTTCGGTTAGAATTTAAATTTGATAACAAGGGTGGGGTTCTGTACATCACCTTGCAGTTGTTCTGAGGGTTGCACTTCATGCCCCTTTAGGGATTTGTATCAGAATTTAACACCCTTTCTACCTATGCAGTAAAGGAAACCACTTGAAGATAAACATGAGTCAATCTTATACATTTTTAAAAAAATCTTAGGGTTTGATATCTCTATCATTCAGAGTTCTTTCATGATTCTCCCTCCTTTTTGCTCACTCTCATCTCTCTCTCTCTCTCTCTCTCTCTCTCTCTCTCTTTCAGTCTCTTTCTCTCTCTGTTCCTCACACTCACACACACATATCTTTTCCATATTTGATTACCATGTATGTCTTTAATCTATGATATTCCACCAAATTCATCAACCTGTCTCTTACATCATTCTTCTTTCATCATCATGTGAGGGCGAGGGTAAGGTTAATCAGAGGTATCATAACAAGGGTGGGGCTCCATGCATACATGCTGCTTCATGATAGGGTGCATTTTTTGCCCCCTTGTGCTCCCTGAAGTGAATGGGCAACATCATTTCTCCAAAAGGGGAACACTAAAAGAGGATGTATTCATTAGTGAGAAAGAGAACAGTGATGTCAGACACCTCTTTTATTTGACTTGATTTTCATTTTTATTCAATATTTCTCTTTTCTTTTTTTGAATGTTTTTTTGTTGTTGTCCTATTCTAGTGATTGTCAGTTAGTCACTCTGTTTATCGGTTTTCCTGGTCTATCATTCTATTTTATCTTTACAATATTGTCTTTATAAAGTTTTCTTTTTTTCTTTTTTTTTACTGACCCATCCTTAAAAAAAAAATATTGTTTAATCTGATGATTCTGTGCTTCCATAGGGTCAGTTTATGATATGACTAACATGGATAAATGTATTGGCAGACAGCACATGTAGTTTATTCCAAAGTAGAGGATGGGGACTTAACAATTTTGACATGCTTTCATTAAAAGGGGGCCATGTTCACATTTCACAAGAATGGAAGGGAGCTTCAGTCACAAGATGCTGTATGTACAGTACCCGATCACCACTTTTCAATAAGTGTGCCATTTTCGATTAACTATTTAGAGTATAAAATGTTCTTCATTTTCTCCACTTTTTTCATCTCTTGGACATTAAACTAGCATCTCTGACATATTGAAGGGTATGAGCAGTCCCTGTATCCCCTATCCTTCAAACTAAGTAGATAGAATTTGAATGGATAAGGAGGGGGCAATCATGATGCACCTGTTTTCTTTGTTATTTTCTCTTTTATTCCCTCTTAGCCCTCACACACTCACTCTCTCACTCACTCACTATTTTGTGGGGTCTAAAAGGGTGTTTGGGGGCTTGTTTCATCCTCATTCTCTCTGATAATAATAAGAATAATAATAATAGTGTAAACTTATAGAGCGCATGCACACACCGTTCAGAGACGCTCATTGTTACTTGTCTATACATGTACATTGTATGCTCCAATTTGTACTATTACCAAATGAAAAAATCAAGTACAACCCCCCCCCCCCCTCCCCACCCTCAGTAAGATTTCATACCTTGAAGTTTGGTGGGAAAGGGCCCCTTTAATGATAGATATTTATCAGATGTTGAACCAGTCTTGAGGATGGTGTATCATAGCTAAGGAAGCTGTAGTCTGTGAGGAGAGGGATGGAGGCATCCCTCGTCAGTCAGGGTCTTAAGACCTCGTATGTCGAACCTCCCATCCTGCCTGATAGCTAGGAGGCCCATTTAAACAGGGTAATGTCTATCACCTAGCGAACCAGTTTCAAGCTACCGCATTTTCAAATCTATCATAAAAAAAGCAGGGTTTTTTTTTTAAATGGGGGAAAATAATTAGGAACTGGTATAGATGGGTGTAGTGACTGTACCATAGCAACAGGAAGCGGTAGTCTATACTGGAGAGACGGGTGAAACTACATCAGGGTCTCAAGACCTCATCTGTCTCATCAGTGATTGCCATATGAAATGTGCAATATAAGATGAAAGGAAGATCGGAAGAGTCTTTTGGCATTCAATTCAATTCAATTCAATTCAGAACTTTATTTCAGACTCAGCTGCACAAAGCAGTGGTCCATAAAACATATGTTACATATAGATAGGGAATGACGGTGAGCATATTTTCTGTTTATAGCCAGAAAGGTCCCAGATTTAAAGTATAGCTATGATTTAATACCCTTCTGGCTCCAAACAGATGATATATCAAGGAAGAGATGTGGTTTTTAACAAACATATGTACATGAGTAGGTTTCTTATGATCGAAAATCTCTAGAGGCTCTATTGTCTGTATTTTGTTTTAAAAAGTAAGCTTTTATTGCATCAATTTGATTGTTTTATGGTATCAGACTTGGCTAAGATGAAAGATCGGTTGAAAACTGAAAGCCTCAAGGACCAAGGCTTCCTGTCTTACATCTCTGAAAGTTTTTTTTTTTTTATCCAGCACACCCACATATGTGTCTGATTTCTACACCCATGTTTGGAGGCAGCTAGTGCTCAAAATATATTGTTTTAGCTTTTTCTGCTGTTGTAAGATTATTGCTCATTTGCAGAAATCATGATATACATATTGAAGACAAACCAGTGGTATTGACATGTTTCCCCTAATTAACTAAGGTCATTTCAAATCAGTCACAAATCATGCAAAAGACATGCATCTAGTACCCCAGTCCCCTGATTTCACATCAAATGCACCATTCCCAAACCCTAGAGACAATCGTCCCCCTCAAACAACACACAAGCTGTCAAATATGATTAGAGTATCACATCATGACATACAATGTTATGTCCTGATTCAGAGCATGACCTTTTGTTATACCTATTGTTTTTGTAGATTTATTATATTACATTAATGTACTTAGGGCAGGAATTGAGTCAGTAAGATGGAGGCTAGACATTCATTATGAAAGATATGAAATCGGTAATTTAATTGGCACCCATTATTCCAGAGATGTCAGGAGCATGGCATCGCTTCAAAGGGTTTGCTTTGCTAACTATAGCGTATAGTCACCAATGACATAAGATAACATTCATTGCAAAGTCATGCATTTGTTACAAACACAAAAATGTGAAGGTTTGACTGCAATCTAGAAGACCATTTTTCACTAGCCAGCGAAACTCCCTTGATAGTAAGAAGGTTAGACTTGATGATGAACAACCAAGTTAAGGATATTTATTAAAAAAATATATAACGATAGTCCATAGGCGCGTCTTCATCATCTCGAGATTGTCAAATAGCCCGCTATTTCTGATTTGGGAAATAATCCCGAAGTTTCAAATTGCGTCTTCATCAGCTCGAGATTCGACCTCTAAACTTGAAACCCGACCTTGAGAAATTAGCTCGAGATAGTTTGCTCAGCGGTAGCACATAGTGCAAATCTTTGGTCTGGTGAAGACGCACAGGACAAATAGCTGGATATTTTGCCAAATAGTGGGATACTTTCCAAACTATCCCAAGATATCTTGGGATGACAATCCCGACCAAATATCCCGCTAATTGCTACTTTGGTCTGATGAAGACGCAAATTAGCTGGATAGTTTGCGATCGGGATAATTCAAATAGCTGGATATTTGGCAATCTTGAGATAGTGAAGACAGGCCTCATGTATCTGTTTAGAGCCAGAAAGACATTAAACGGTATTTTGTTTTAAACTTAGAATTGATGCCCTTCCGACTCTCAGGGGTATAGCTTCCATGAGCTTAAAAGATTCAGAACATTTGATAAATAAGTTTTTATACCAATGAGCAGAGGAAGTTAGGCAGACCTTGATATTAATGTTTGATCCTCAATGTCTTCATTTAACAATGACTAGTGTGTGTCTCATCGATCAGTTGTACGTTTGTTTCTTACTTCTGTTCTGATCTGTGGCGTAATGGCTTTTGTGGTATGATAATGCAGCCAACTTTATCCAGACATTCATTCTCACCTGACTGTCTGATTATTGGGCACATATCCATCCCCAGGGCTTGCCCAAGGCACCTGTTCTGTTCTTACCCTGGCTTCAGCTCACCTGCCCCAAGGCACTCAAAGCATTCAAGGAATAAATTTTCTGTCAGTAGACCTGTCCTCATCAGCTCGAGATTGCCAAATATCCCGCTATTTGAAGTATCCCGTTTGCAAATTATCCAGTTAATTTGCGTCTCCATCAGCCTGAAGTTGCAATCAGCGGGAGCAAAGTATCTCGAGCTAATTTCTTGAGTTTGAGTTTCAAATTTGAGGTCAAGTCTCGAGCTGGTGAAGACGTGATTTGTAACTTCAGGATTATTTCCCAGATCAGAAATAGTGGGCTATTTTGTAATCTCGAGCTGATGAAGACAGGCCTAGTGACCCATTTACTTCATGTGGGTGGAGAGCGGCAAATGTAGACTAATGTTTTGTAAAAGGATAAGAGTTCTGTGGCAGGACTCGTCCCGTGAACCATGTGACCCACAGTCCAGTGATGTATCCACTAGACAATTACACTTCTTTGACTGTACATTTCATCTTATAATGACAAACTGAGTTCACTAATGTATTTAGCAAGTCATGTGATACTCAGACCAGGTGGGCTGTCAGTGGAGTTTCTCAAAAGACACGGCTCAAACTCACACCAGTAGATACCGATAGTCTGTTTTGAGCTAAAGGGTGTTAAATCTGTGTAAAATGATATGAATTAACACCCTTGTGGCTCCAAATACGACACTAGTATGGTTTATGGTGAGAAGAAAATGATCTACTTAATATTTGGCTGTCTGATGTCTAGCAAAACCAGATAAAATATATTCATTAAGTCTGCACCCCATTCCGTGAGCTAGTGTTCTTTTCATGGATTAATATGGTAGATAGCATAATCGGTTTATTCTCTTAATGTGTAGAAGTAATTAGGGGGAGGAAGAAGGGGAAAGGGACTTGTCCCTGTAGCATGGTAAAATAAGGGGAGAAGAGGGTAATCATCTAGGGTACTTGTGCAAAGTACTTGGAAAATGAATATGGGAGAGGCACCTAGTTAAATTTGACGACAGAGCCAGTAGAGAGAGAGAGCCAAAGGTAGAAAGGAAGACATGATTCACATCCTTGACTAACCAAGCAGGTTGACAGTTGTCATGGCAACCTGATGAAGTTCTGAACTAAATCCCAGAATGCCGGGAGGACACGCGGCCTATATGCTGTTCGCTATGCCAAGCACATTTTTAGGTTGCTTTATCCATGATGTAACAGTGTAACATGGTCGGTAGCAAGTCTGCTTTTCTTTCCTGTACAATATTATGCAGGAAAACATCTATTTCATATTTAAGTTATATGTACTTCTGTATATTTCCTGTGTTTTTGTTTCCATTCTGTTCCTGTGTAAGGCTTCACCCATGGTGCTGCTTGTCCTATCGTCTGCTGAGAGCCAAAAGGGTGTTGACTCACACTGCTTCACATGATTCCCTTCTTGCTCTCAATAGACATTATGTTGTATTATAAGATGATGACGTGGACCCTAATCAAATGATTGGATGAAAGCGTACACGTGACCAGACATTTATTTTGCCTAATGTTAATTGGATAATGACCAGTCATTATCCAATTTTAATGACCAGTCATTAGTAAAATCATGTTATAAAACATCATTTTATAAAATAAATAAAACATAATCTTATAAAACAAATAATACACATCATTTGTTCAGACATGAGTAAAATTACCCACACTCGGTACCTTCAAAACAATCCAAACACCGTGTTAGACTGTTCCAAAGGTACCTTGAGTAGGTAATTCTTACTAATGCCCTCACTGCTGTGTATTATTTGTATACTATCAGGAAGTTGTGACTCTTAAAAATCACAACTCCCTGCTTATACTCTGCCACTGTTCCTTATCGTTCTCTCTTCTATCTTTTTGTTTATTTTCTATATTCTTTGTTCATACTCTGTATGAAGTTTATTATTTCTGTTTAATCTCTTTCTCTCTCTCCCTCTCTCTCTCTCTCTCTCTCTCTCTCTTCATCTTGCTTTCTCTTTTCCTTTTTCTTCATAGATCTTCTCTCCATTGCCTTCCTATCTCTCCTTCTCTGAATATGTGAGCTACCAGGAAATACATCTTTACATCTTTATTTTTCTAGATACCAAAACCCCATCCCGTCATTACAGTCCCTGACTTCTGAAATATGCACTAATTGCTTCTTCATTCCCAATGCGATCGGCCAGACACAAGCGAAAACGAAACAGCCGGCCTCTAGTTAATGCCAATTTCAGAAATCAAGTCATCTCAGAAATGCCTAAATAGAGAATTGATTGACTGATTGCCAGTTGATTGGTTGTGGAAAAGTTGTACAGTCATCGACAAGGGAAAATATACTAATTGCAACATGCAAAGCCGTTACCTGATCAGCAGTGTTGAAATTGTTATTGGGTTTATTTCTGCTTGTTTTATTTTCAATTAAAGAAAACTTTTTATTTATGATTTAATAGAAGAAATGAGATTTCCTCAGAGGCGAGTTTTGTACATATTTATTTGCCTTTTTCCCTTAAACTGAATTATTTTGTACTGCTGCTTAGTTTATTTTTACTGTTAAAAGCAAGAGATGAATGTGTATTTAGGACTAGAAGATGGTTTATTCAGTCTGAAATGAATCTTTCCAAGACATTTTAAGAAGAAGGGATGCACATACGTAAATCTGTTTGTGACTACTTAAAGTGTTTCATAAGTCCAAACATAGTATGCACATGAGGCATGAAGGATTGATTACGCATTAGTTTTTGATGATAATTACTTTTAATCACAGACACACACCCTTACTCATTGACTTTCTACTCTCTTTCTTCTCTACCTGATCTGTTTTGCTTCAATCTGGGTTAGGAAACCCCTGATTGCGTGCGGACCATTAGCCAATTCAAAATTGACATTATGTGGATATGAGTAACTCCATATATCACCACAATAACATCAGGTGTTTGAACAATGGCTTTGACCCTAAATGGATTTGTATGACATTGTGCAATGTGTCGTCATAATTCAATGGGAAAAGCAATGTCTCCTCAAATAGCAGGAGATACAAAAAAGGAAAATTGCCAAGTTGGAAAACGACTCTTTAACTTGAACTTTGTTGAGAAATAGGAAATGATTGACATTGTTATTTCAAGGCCATAGATTTGATGGAAATTTGTCTTTTTTTTTTGTCAAGTTTTATAAAGGCAAAGACAATACATGTACACCAATTTTAATGTACATGTCCATACAAGTCTTCACTAGAGTTTTTATGTAGCTTTGACATTTTGCAAATGGTTGTATATTACATAGGTCCACTAACCATGCCCAGAAATCAAGTCATTTGAATACAAGTCACTTGCTCTAAAATATTCAATACAATTAAAAGAGTGGTGTCACTAGTTGCGTGTCCTTGCAATTTTTCTTCCCCCCGAATAAATATTTTAAAAAAGAGGCAGAGAAAACTGATGCATTAAAGAGATATACTCTTTGTTGAATTTTCACCTTGTTTTTGAATATTTTCTTTTAGTTTGCTTCTGAAGTAATGAATCTGTAATGAAATCCAATGCCTAAAATAGAAATCTGAAATTGTAATCGAGCTGAAATGCCTACGGATGGATGCAGTCCTTGCTCTTTGCAGTTTAGTTTCATGAAAACTTGACACATCAAGTGGACAAGGCCAACAATCACTGAATTCACGCTGGATATTGAATAATTTGTTGAAGTGATAAAGAGGAAGCGGTTGCATATACATTGACAGATTGGAGGCAACGAGCTGGGAGATATGCTCCAAAAGTAGGGCAGCTTTTTATCAGGATGGAGCATTAAATGAGATAAAATACCTGGCCTCTACAAATTTATTTTGGATTCAGGCTCTGGTGTCTGTTATTACCTGTAACCATGAGGACCTGCGAGGTATGCGTTTTGGAGCTCCAGAATATCATCATCATCATCATTTATTAAAGTCAGAAATTTCATGTTTATTTTCACTGAATCAAGTAATATTGGATCAACCAACCTCACAGGTACCTCAACTTGATTAAAAAGTTCAATATAACAATATTTCAATATTTTATTACTTGTCATATCTTGTCATTTATTTCAACCATCATAAAGTCCAGAGAAAGAAGTATGAACCTTTATTTAGGACTTTTAGGAGCAAAGAGGGGACTATCAAATTATCCTCATCCTCCTTCCCTGTTGGAGAGGAACAATCATAAAATCAAGGCCCATTTGCCATTAATTTATTATTTCCATAGTGATTCGATATTTGGTCGAGTGCTTTGTGACATTTTTAGACTAGACGCACCCCCAGCTGGGAGTATGAGGGGAGAGTGCAGCCATTGGCATCAAATGATCGGACTTGTGAAAACTAAATTATGTTTTGATTGGAAACTAAGATTATAGTGACCATTACTCAGTGGTGAGGGCAAGCATTTAACCTATTGCCTACTGGAACTGGATGGCCCTTGTATTAATCCTATGGCAATGATTTAATTCAGGAGTCAAGGGGTAAAGTCACAAACATTGTCATTTGGTAATTTTTTCACACTGAACATGAAAAGATGGAGGACATTTCTGACCAATGAATTCTGATCTAAGTTAACATCAAACTTTACAGGCTTTTGTGTATGTCTCAATTCATGACTCCATGTTGGTCTTTCAAATAAATTGATTTCAGATACATCATAGACTTGTTTGGTTCAATTTCTAGTGTCATGATGGAATTTATTGCTTTCAGCCTAGTGGATTATTATTTAATCAGGATTATCTGAGTATTCTGACTTTAACGTTATTATTATAAGTGCAGACCATCGTATTGTTCAATCTATAATCCGTTATACCTATACCACAAAATATTTCATCCATTTGAACTTTACTCTACAACTCTATACTCATGGCCACTCACCCCTAGTTTGAAACTTAATTCTCCAACTGTCGACTTGATTCATATCAACTAGGGAAGCGTAATCTCTTTTCCTCTGATCTGTTTGTGTGTATTATGAGATTGTTGCTTTGGGTAGGGTAGATTATTTATCTCAATATATTGTCCTTATAGTCATATCACTTGATACTATTACTCATAGTGTTTATCCCTCTTGTGGTTTGTCCCAATTGTAAATCAATGTTTGTTTCTGGTAACTGCAAACACAGAAAGTAAAATCTGTAGGTTTTATTTTCCGTTTCGCATCTGAGGTTGATCATCTTTCTTTTCAGTTTCGTTTTCCTCCTGATGCTAATATGAAGGCCTTATGAGTATTTAGGGCCTATGTATATTTCTTCCTGTTTTTTCCCTCCGATTTAATAAGTAAATTTACAGAACAACTTCAGGGAGTTCACTGCCAGACATTAGTCCATTTTCCTTTAGAGCCAGAAGCAAATTAACTTGTAGCACTCAAACATAGAGACAACATTTGTTTGCCTCTCATCAGAAGACTTCTTAGACGAACCTATGTGCACCATCTCCTATCACAAGGAGCATTGTCCTCTGACCCTGTTAGGAGACTGATACACATCTCAATCTGATTTTTTACCATGTCTCCATATCTCTCCAGGGTTATAAACCTCTTTGTTACAATATATGTAACCGTATGCATTGCCTGAGGATATGACTGCCACGTCAGGACCGAAACTCTGATTGCATCTCTTTTGTGTAACTCACCAGATTCATTGTACGACCCATGTCATGGGGGTTCAAAGAATTTGCTGTTTTCTTGATTAACATTCACAGTTGCATTCATTGGAAAGTGGAGCAAGCGTGTGTGCCTGCGAACCGTACCCATAGTATGTTCATGTCCGCAATTCCGTGCCTGGTATTTCTGGTTTCCTGAATAGGTCTTTGAGTTCTTTCTCTCAGAGGCTGTTGTTATCGGATCTCATGGGGGGTAAGAGAATACCTCAATACATGGATTAACACCACGTATGCATCTGTTCAATACATGATCCAGTTACTGAAAGATGAATTCTACATCAGGGTCGTTTTATTTCACTGTTGTAGCTCCAAGCCAAGTTTGTTCTCAGTGTGATGTTGCCATGACGACTGTTGTGTTGAAAATTCCAAAGAATTATATTTCATTATAATGTCTTGATGTACTAAAAGGTTAGAAATTAAACAAAGAATCAAGTGGATTATTGCTGCAGATTAATATAGATTTAGGAATTGTTTCGATTTTGTTTCCCCCTCCAAATCAAATTGCTTGAATATAGATATTAATCTCATACTTATTAATAACTAGAATTAGCTTTGTTATTAATGGTTTTCATCCTCTTTACGTCATTATATTTTGTTTTTGTTTTTTATCACTGAAATGACAAGGATCCTGTCTCTCTTTCTTATCAACTTTAGAAAATAGAATTATTCATTGTATTTCTCTCTCTCTCTCTCCCTCCCTCCCTCCCTCCCTCCCTCCCCCTCTCTCTCTCCCTTTTCCTTCAAAATTGTATCTGTCTTCCATCTGTTTTACTCTCAAACAATATACAGTATGTATTTTAATAGTTACATTTGATTATTCTGTTTAAAAGATGAACACATTATCAATGTGGGATTTATCAGTACCGGTATGTACCTCTCAGTTAACTGATTTCCCTATCTCTCTTTCTCTCTCTCTCTCTCAATCAGGTGGGTCAGTTCTTCTGTCCATCTCCAGTGACCAGCTTGACCACCATGTCTCGGACCAGTAACACCATCCTGTGTGGAGACCAACTAGGAAACGTCTACCTGCTTGAGTGGAAACAGTAAATAGGACCATGAATGGACTAAGATAGTCCATGATAGGGTCTTACCTACTTCAAATGTCTTTTTCTTTCTTACATACTTTATGTTTGGACTTTAGGCAATAGATTTATATTAGGTATTCCATATTAAACCTATGAGGTACATTTGTAGTGTGAGGTACGTACTTATTGCAAGACAGTGGCAACATTTGTTTATTCCTATATGCTCTCTACTTTTGCCTTTGTTTGATAAGTTTCAAAGGAGAAACACAATGGGTAACATTAAGATGCAATCGTTTTTTTTTTCCCTCAAAATTGAGAGTTTCTAAATGTACATCAATTTTTGTCGAAGATCTTTTATTTAGCACATATATTATACATTGTGCAATAATATACATATTTAACATTTGATAGTGCATGAATTATATTAACAAAAACCTGGTATTTGTGTAATGGGCATGTTTAGAGTATGACTCTTTTGCTCTCATTTGATATTCATAGGTATATTAGATATGCTAAATTGGAAAAAAGAATATTTTAAAAGGTAATACAAGATTTTCTTTGTAAGGTTTGAGCTGATAGCATTATATGCAAGCAATCTTTATTTTGTAAATAATAATCATATAAGAATAATCTGTGCTAAGTGTTTAAAACAAAGGATTTTTTTTAGCTCATGTCAATGGTTAAGTTTGTAGATATTTTGCTTGTTGTTGGCAGATATTGCATTCCCTGTTTCCTTCCTATTTGAAATAGATTAAACCTGTCTTTCAGTTTTGTATAACATCTCCAAAGAGAGCAGAAGATTTGATGTTTACTATATAATGTTACCATTAGAATATTTGAGTCCAGACATGTGATTATAGCCTAAGTTTGAGAATTTCTCCATATAGTGACGTAGTATGTTAATTCAAATATTATTTGCAGTGTTAGCTGGCTGATTTTATCAAATTATATTTTTCTTGTATTTCATGCAAGGGAGTTTGTAATTTCTTGATATAATGTGTATTGTCTTCCTCTAATTTTCTCAATGTAAATCATTGTATTTTTGATTACAATTGTTCTTTTTCTGTGCCTCATCGTGAAAAAAAATAAACCAGATGGAAGATATTGTATTTCTCTGTATTTTTTGTAAAATTTGAACTACATGGTGGTTCATTTTTATATGATACTCACATTTTATAATGAATATCTCAGTAGTTATATTGGATTTGTTGAACTGTGTGGACTGCATGATTTAAATGACAGTCATAAGAAGAAAAAAATCATAAGCTGATGTTTGTGTTTGTAGGAGTTTTAACCGTTCCTTGACTGCAACTCCATTCCATGTTAACCAGCTACCATATATAGTATAGCTTGTATTGTGATGTAAACTATGAGATGTATGCATGTGTATTGTTACATTTTTAAACCAAAATCATTAGATATGTCATCATTTTATGAAGAAATGTAGCTACTTTTGCTAAACTGTTCCTAGTTTAAAATAGTTATGTAAAAAAAAGAAGGGTAATTTACTTTGAAATATATTTTACCCATTTTATACCACTTTACCCACTTTGAATTATATTGTACATGCATTCGATATGAGAGTTGCTTAAAAGTTGCTAAGTTGCTTATATTCAGTCGTAAGAAAAATAATGGCCATCTGTATTGAGATTTCAGTTCCTTGAGAAGACACCAAAAAATGGAATAAAATTAGATTTTATATAATTTACTATTGTATGCATTATTTGATGTGATAGAATAGCCCTTCCAAGGTCATATCAAACATGGATGGGTATCACATGATTTTCTAGATGACAGTGCCAGTTTTGTTAAGTAATCTCACTTCAAAAAAATGATTACCTGAAGCAAAATTAATAAACTTGTAAAATGAATGAAGGAATTATAGCACAAAAGAGATTTACAATCATGAATAATGTTAGTTATGTTTTTGCCTGAATCACGTAAAACTATACAGGAGATATTGATAGACATGGAATGAGTCGAATTTTGATCTTTGAAAATTATGTTCTTATATTTGAAGAAAAAAGTATATGTAGGAGATAAGCTATCAATGGAGTAATTTCCATTGAATAAAATTAATATGAGAAGTCAGTTGTTCATTGGAATAGTTGGAGTGTAATAATACTTTTTCACTGAGTAGCAGTCAATTACAAAGTTATCAAACTTCTTCGAAACTGTGCTATTTTCTATACTAATTTGTTTTGTGTGTGAATGAAGGAGAGTTCTATATACTTCAATGGTAGAAATAATCATGACAAATAACAAATTACAATCATGTAATCATTATCACAAAGGGAAGGGATGTACTTAATTTGATTTCTAAAACAAATCAAGGCATGATTCAAACATCAAGTTTTGCCTAGTTCCACATAATCTCATCTTCGAAAAGAGAAGTACCAAACAGTTTTGTTTGACAGATATCATTGTAACATTCTACTTCTATCATCATTATGGCATTTGTACCAATGTGTAGCTCATAGCTGTGTTTTGTTTGAATAGCAATAACCCTGATCCACAGTTAATGTATTGATTTTTTGTTTAAGGTCAGTGAATTGTGTGCAAAAGTTTAATAATTTGCGAATATTTTGTGTGCACTATAGAGATGGAAGAAATTGATATCTTATAAAAACATCATTATTTTTCTTCACAATCTGATATACTCTAGATGTTATAGTTTTGTGTCACATTTCCTTTATTAAGATAAAAGAATTTATTTTATGGTGAATATAGAAGTTTAATAAACAATGGTTTAGAATTCTACTAAATTCTTTGTGTTTTTTGTTCTTTATGTCTATTTGTTTTATCGGTGGTACATGTACTATGTGCAAAGGTTTCTTCAATTTTTTTCTGACCTCGAAATGGAATGTGGGAAAATCAGACAAAAATGATTTGTGCACTTGTGAATATTTGACAGTACATAACATTTTGTTTTCACAAACCAGATTTTCTTGGTAAAAAGTTGTACAATAACAATTTTTATCATTTCAATTAAAGAAAGACTTAATTTCAATAGTTTTATTTGTATTTATCAAAAAAAGACGATCGTGATGAAATGTAGCATCATAAACACATCCTCGTGAGCGAAAGTGCTAAGTATACCGGCAGGGAGAGATCATTCTCTATCCCTGGCACCGGTCTGCATCGAGGAGACGGCCGGGTTTTCCCGCGGGTTTCCACGTTTACCCCTGTCTCGTGGCCATGCATGTTTCCGGACATAACACTACATCATCTGTAACCGCCAGACGGAATGCTTTGAATATCTATACATGTACCCCAAGTTCATGATACAAATTTAAAACACGGTTACAAAATATCGATCATATTTCTTCTCAAAATTCACAGACTACAGTTTATATGATTTGGACAAGGTTGTGATGACGGAAACTATAACAGCACAAGTTCATGTTGGTGAGTTTTAATTTGTGAGGACTACAAGAACGGGTACATTATGAATTCTTAGTGAAAAAAATGTTGAATTTTCTATATTAATAATCAATTGCCGGAAGTAATACGTCATGAATATTCATGAACCCAATGCATTGGTCGTTATTTGTAGTCCAGCGCAGCTTCTAGACCGTTTCCGTGTCGCGCGTCCAATCAGCTGATCAAAGAGATTCGATCAGTAGTTATCGTGGTAGTTATGATATCGTGGAAAACCAACAAAAAATAAAAATACATGCACAGATAAATAAAAAAAAATTACACCTAGTATTTGGTATAATCTTAAACTATATCCAAACAATGGCAAGGAAAGGCTATTCTAGTATAGGAACCGAAGTAGGAAGTACCGTCTGGAATTATGGGTAGGCCTATGATTATTATTTGAGATTCAACAAGATCCAAAATTATTTAAAGAATCACATGTTCAGGATAAGATCTCTATCTTTTCAGGAAACCTTACAGTAAAAAGGGCAAAGTTTATCAAAAAATATCGCAGTTCAGTTTGCCTGAAGCAAATCTTGATAATGCCTGGTAAAATATTAGAATGTCCTTTCCTCTGAATCTCGTAACGTTGTGCTACAGAATGAAAAATGTCTTCAGTTTGTAAAATTCCGATGGTTTAATCATGAAGTGATTCTGGTTACCTGCATCGTCACTTTGTAGAGGATTTATTAAAAATTTCTATCTTTACAATCCATGAAAAGTAACTCTACTGATATGATGTAAAGCTACTTTTTCATAAATCAAATTTTGGGGTTACTCACCCCCCCCCCCCCCCCCCCCCCCAAGTATCCACACGTTTGGGCATGCTGGGGATATGGTTTTAATCGTTCAGTTACATATTTTGTTTATTATTTAATTTTTTCATTTCATGATCAGTTTTCCGCACTTTCCCTTCCCCATTCCCTTCTCCATTAGTATTTCGGCATATCGTGTAAATGACTAAAAGTCGTACCCCCTTCCCCCAACATTAGTTATACTTAAACTTTTATAAATATGTTGTAACCCTTATCAGAACTCAACATATACCTGGCAAGGTTGGTAATGTTATTCGTTCATGAGTACATAACCAAATACCTGTACTACGTGTATTTTCATATCTTATGAAAAGTTTTTATATTTTTAGATAGGTCACAAATACACAGCACTCCCAAACAGGTGATTTTGCTTCTCAATTTTGAAGTGTATTTAGATAAAATGGCAACTAACATGAACTTCCATATCAACCTAATTTATAATTAGGGCTGAGTACATAACAAAATACCTGTACTACCTGTATTTTCGTATGTTATGACAAGTTTTTATATTTTTAGATAGGTCACAAATACATAGCACTCCCAAACAGGTGATTTTGCTTCTCAATTTTGAAGTGTATTTAGATAAAATAGCAACTAACATGAATTTCCATGTCAATTTAATCTATAATTAGAGCTGGGCACAGGTGTACGTTTTGAAAACATTTTACAAACGCCGCCCTCCCCCCCCCCCCCTCTCTCTCTCTCTCTCTCTCTCTCTCTCTCTCTCTCTCTCTCTCTCTCGTGCTCTAGTCAGTCACATTCTCTGTTCCTCCATTAACCTCTGTCCATAATATGTATCTATCTATCTATCTAAATTTTTATCTCCATTTTCCCCTCATTTTATTCATCATTTACTGTTGATTTAAAAAAAAAAATTAATTTATCTATCGATCTATTTTCATATCTTTCTACAGAATCTATATATCATTCTATCTATCTATCTATCTATCTACATATCTTTCTTTCTTTCTCCATCTCTACCTACCTGCTTACCTATATGTATTGTCTACATTATGGTTTCTCTTTTTGGCGGGTCATTTTCATATTTTTTTTGTTCGATTTTCTATTTATCTATCGATCTATTTTGATTTCTTTGTACATAATCTATCTATCCATCTACCTATCTATATTTCTTTCTTTCTCTCTTTCTCCATGTCTACATACATGCTTACATATTATGTTAAAGGTGTTGTCTACATATGCGTTCTCTCTTCTTTTTTTAAAAATCGTTTCCACTCCCCGCCCCCCCCCCCCTCTCTCTCTCTCTCTCTCTCTCTCGTGCTCTAGTCAGTCACACTCTCTGTTCCTCCATTAACCTCTGTCCATAATATGTATCTATCTATCTATCTAAATTTTTATCTCCATTTTCCCCTCATTTTATTCATCATTTACTGTTGATTTAAAAAAAAAAAAATTAATTTATCTATCGATCTATTTTCATATCTTTCTACAGAATCTATATATCATTCTATCTATCTATCTATCTATCTACCTATCTTTCTTTCCTTCTCCATCTCTACCTACCTGCTTACCTATATGTATTGTCTACATATGGTTTCTCTCTTTGGCGGGTCATTTTCATATTTTTTTTGTTCGATTTTCTATTTATCTATCGATCTATTTTGATTTCTTTGTACATAATCTATCTATCCATCTACCTATCTATATTTCTTTCTTTCTCTCTTTCTCCATGTCTACATACATGCTTACATATTATATTAAAGGTGTTGTCTACATATGCGTTCTCTCTTCTTTTTTTTTTAAATCGTTCCCCCTAACCCCCCCCCCCCCCCCCCTCCCTCCAAATCTTCTGGAGACATTTGCGTGCGGCGTCAATTGAAATCCATGACGCATGCATTTATAAGCTATCAAAACGTTGATCAAACCACATCAAATTGACACAATTCCCGATCAAAGGTTGATAGGAGATTTGGAACAACTTTGGGTCTTTTTTTGCCAACAGGGGAAAAACAATTTTAGACTTCGGTTTCTCTCCTGAGAATGATTAGGCATTTTGAAATAATGAATTCTAAATGATTTGGAATCTCAAGAAACGCCAAAAAAACTTGTTAATTTTAGTGGCGGAAGGTTGAACACAAAGATATAGAGAGATTAATATTGTAGGGCCGATATATTATATTGAGATAGAGCAAAAATATTTCCAGTATTTTTCTGTTTCTATTCTTCCTTCCACCCCCATCTCTCTCTCTCTCTCTCTCTCTCTCTCTCTCTCTCTCTCTCTCTCCCTCCCTCCCTCTCTCATTCTCTCTCCTCCCACTCTCCTCACTCCCTCTCTCCTCTTTATTCCAATTTTGTTTAATCCCATTTTCTTTTTTCTATGTCTGTCTGTCTGTCTGTCTGTCTTTCTTTTTGTGTATTGTTCTTCTGCTTATCCTCTTCTTTCGGCCCCAGAGTGTGCTCATTGATGGCAACTCTGTTCACCCCCCCCCCCCCCCTGCGGTTCCATTCCCCACTACCCCTCACACCACACCACCCCACCTTCTGACTGACTCATCGGTTCATTGTGTGATCTCTTATATAAATGAGAATAGTAGGAAATTAGGATTGTCCTTATCCAAGGACAGCAAAAGTGCCCTCGGGAAATATTGACTCACCCTTTAACAATTTTACCTGGTCACATTTATACCGTATAAACCGACCGCGTTTGTAAATGACAGTTCGCTTTATAAATGAAGGTCCCCGGGGATAATCGCATTTTTTCAAATGACGTAAATTATTTCGCTGCAAGTTTCGATGCGATAAAAAGGTGAATCATAAATCTATCATCAAAACAATTGTTTTTACTTTTCTTTTTTAAGAAAACTATTTTTTCACAGTTCGGTGCTTTCGATAGATTAAGAGTGATTAAAGAAGTCTATCAAGGCCCTACCTTCTATCTCTTTCTTTATCTTCTTCTATCATCATATCCCTCTCTCCCCTCTCTCTCTCTCTCTCTCTCTCTCTCTCTCTCTCTCTCTCTCTCTGTTTTCGTTGTTCTCTTTCTATACAATCCGGTGACAATTAGATCAAGGGACCAACTATTATATATACACAGGAAGGAAAGCCAAACAATAAACCCTGGATGGTTTTGATTTACGACTTTCGTTTCTCCTTTCTTCAACATGTTGAACTTGATCCTTCGTTGTTGTTGGATAGACTTACCTGTTCAATGACTTTATAGAGTCAACTAGTAATACAAAATGTTGCATGTTTTGTCTGCATTCTTCAGCCAAAATGCAGTTTTCTCTTTTCATTCTAGGGGACATTATACCTTTGCCCGACCTCCCGATCTTTCTCGATCGCATCTCATTTTCTTTCTAACATGTTGCCTTTCCACCCCTCCTCTCTGCTACCTTTTCTATTGTCATCTTCCTCCGCCTATTTCACCTTCTTTTCCGATTTCTTGTTTCTTCATACTTCTTTCACTGCACAGCACGTGTGCCTTGTAGGCATTACAAAATATATGTAGATTAAGTTTTGCACTTAAATCTGTCTATTGATATGTTTTCTAGACTTGTCTCTGCCTGTCTTCTAGTATTGGTCTCTTATCAAAAATTATTTGTTAATAAATGTTTTCTGTGTTTTCCTTTATTTAATGTTTCAAATGATAACATGAATTTATTTAGGTCTATACTTCCTCTTGTTTAAGTCTTGTAATGTCATAGTTGTCTAGCCATTATGTTTGGGCAAGATTAGAAGCATGTTTTTGTTTTCGCAATGATCCCTATTAATCTTGGCAAAGTAATGGCCTTGATATGTCGGTAAATTAATGGGAAGATAAATGGGGAGAAACCCCTGCTCCGGCATCAGTCGCCCAGCTGCTGAGGGGGAGACGCATCTGTTACTCACGCCCTTCCGTCACACCACAAGACACATCGAATCTGGTTTGTCCATCAAATTAAATATCACTTTCGTATTTGATCACTTGAATTTCAGGTCTTGAAGTAAGCTCGAGATACCATTTTGACAGAAATTTGATGCACAAACTACCAGATAAGACAAACTATTACTTTTGAGGCCTCAGCTATACTATCTATAGGCCTATGGGTGTGTAGGTTTGGAGATATCAGAGAGAGAGAGAGAGAGAGAGAGAGAGAGAGAGAGAGAGAGAGAAAGAGAAGGGGGGGCGAGAGTGAGAGCGAGGGAGGGAGGGGGGGGGGGAGGTTAGATAGACCAAAAAACGGAAATACAGACGAGGAAAAGGCTTTCAAATAATTGAAATATGAATTATTAATTTTCATGGAGTGTGAAAAGGAAGGCGAGGCAATATTTTACAAATTTAAACCATGATAAGACCTTGGGATGTTGGAATGTTTTTCCCATGATGTGACGATCATCTATCATGATATTTTAATGATAACAAAATCTGGAAATTCAATCAAGTGAAATGATAGCCTCGAATGGCGGAGAAAAATCCCAGAATCATCCCACTCACTTCTCAAGTTCATGAACTTTCTCCGTGGAGCATGAAGCAGAAGTCTGAAAAGAGAGATTGGGAAAACCAAAGAGATATTTCTTTGGGGAAAACCCAGTAAGCTATAGGTTTCACTTTATTTTCTGTGCTATCTGAAACGCCTGCAAGACGTGAAAGAAGTTCGCAATGTAAAAAAAGAAAGAAAGGCAAAGTCACTAAAACAGTTGGAGAATGAAATAACAGAATACATGTTTGATAAACTTGGGCTAGGGGGCTGTATCCTCTTTTATCATGTTGAAATTATTTGGGAAAACCGTCGCCTCTTCTTTGGAGAATGGGGTGGTCTCCTAATACAATTTCACATCCTCATTTCCATTAAAACACTATAGATTGATTTAAATGTCACCATCAGTGACTGTGTCAGCATTAAAGTCTCAGAATTGCTAGATTAAGGGAGAAAAGAAGCTAATATTCGGGAAAGATGACATGAGCAAGAACGGTTCATATTGGCGAAATTATGTGCAGATGTCCGTGTAATGAAATATAGTTAAAGGGATCGGTTAACAGTGTTAAATCTGAGATACACGGCCCTACGTGTTATCAGTGTCTGTGATATGGTGTAATATTGAAGCCCTAAAAAAATTGCGCTTCAAAATGATCAAGAAGTGCCTCAAAAAAGTAAAAATCTTTGAGTGACCGGTTTTACCATACTCGTTTTCCCCAATAGACTGTAGTGTTATGAAAACCGTCAGGCGAACGGTTTTCAAAATTTGTAATTCCAATCATAAATATCTTGATAATCAGACAGGTGATCGGCTTGTAAAAGTCATGGGGTTCCTGAGTGACCTAAAGGTTTATAATTATCATTGCATCATGAGCTAAATCCAGAATTTTATTTCAAAATCTGAGACAAAGTTACCGGATCCGGGTCAGAAAGACAGAGCAGAGAAGTTTCTAAACTTTTGAAAATTTGGCAGTCGTCTGGTCCTGGAATTTTCATCATCATGAACATTTGATTTCACTATAAAAAACTCTTTGATCGTCATCATCACCATCACCATACGTCTATGCCATCACTAACCGAAACATCACCATACCACGTTCATAATTAGCATCATCATAATCACTAGTCATTGTCACCATCTTCTTCTTCACCTTCTTCATTTCCTTCTTCTTCTTCTTACCCCAATGCTGGTTCGTCAATAACAATAATAATAATAATAATAATACATGAGATTTATATAGCGCCATTATCCATTTTGATTAAATGCTCAAGGCGCTTCAAAATATAAGGGAACACATTACATCATGACAAAGAATCGTGTACATTTACATAAGAAAGAAAATGCAAAAATGAAAGAATGAAAGAATGAATGTCTGTCTTCAAAACGCAAAATTAAACAAATGGGATTTAAGGTTGCTCTTAAAAGATGTTGAAGAGTCGGAGTTCTTCAGCTCCTGTGGAAGTGAATTCCACAGGGCTGGTCCGGCATGAGCAAAAGCTCGTTCCCCCCAAGATTTCTTTGAAAGCGGTATGTGTAGAAGACCAGAGTTAGAAGATCGGAGGGTACGTGTGGGTTGGTAGAGGTGAACTAAAGACTGGTTGTATTCAGGAGCTGTTCTGTTCATGATTTGATGAACTAAAAGGAGGATTTTGAAAATTATACGTTCTTTTACAGGCAACCAATGGAGATTTTGTAAGATAGGTGTAATGTGACTATGTTTGCTTGACAGAGAAATGATGCGTGCAGCTGCGTTTTGTAGTTTTTGTAACTGTGCAATTTGAGAATTTGGTAAATTATAGAGTAAACTGTTGCCGAAATCCAAACGTGAAGAAATAAGTGAGTGAACAAGTTTCTCTGTTGCCGAACGAGTCAGATATTTCCGTATGAAGCCAATATTGCGCAATTGATAGCGAACTGATCTGGAAATGCTTGTGATTTGTTTAGACATAGACATTTGAGAATCAAGAATGACGCCAAGATCGCGACATGAATTTGATAAGGGAATGGTGTTACCGGAAATAGAAATTGAGTCTATATTTAATTTATTCAACTGAGATTTTGAGCCGAAAAGAATGAATTCGCATTTACTATGATTTAATAGCAGAGAATGTGACTTCATCCAGGCGTCAATATCAGCGATGCAATTTTCCAAATTTTGCAAGGTTTGGGAAGCTCGAATTTGATGCGGCGGAAAAGAAACAAAAACTTGTATGTCATCTGCATATAAATGATAACGAACAGAATGACGTTGAAAAACATTTCTGAGACTGGTTAAATATATTGAAAATAAGGTGGGCCCGCCCACAGAGCCTTGGGGTACTCCACAGCCAAGTGGCCTGGGGGAGGATGTGAAACCATTTAAAAGGACAGACTGTGAATGGCATGAAAGATAGGATTCAAACCATTCAAGAGCCTGGTCCTGGATACCCAGACTTGTTAGAGTATTTACAAGTATTTTGTGGTCTACGGTGTCGAAGGCTGAGGACAGATCTAAAAGGACCATGGCAGTGACGGATCCGGAGTCCATTTCTCGTAAGATTGAGCTTGAAACGTTGATGAGAAGGGTCTCAACACTATGATGAGGGCGGTAAGCCGACTGTAAAGGGTCGAATAAATTGTGTTCCAGCAAATAATCTGAGAGTCTAGAGAACACGACTCTCTCTAGAATTTTGAACAAAAATGGCAGATTACACACAGGACGGTAATTTTTCAGGGATTCATTGTCCAAAGAGGGTTTCTTCAACAAACGGCGTATAAGTGCTGTTTTTAAGACTGAGGGTACAGTGGCTTGATTCATACTAAGATTAACAATGTGAGATATAATCGGGGCAAATATCGGAGCGCAATCTTTTAAAAGAATGGTAGGAACTGGATCTAATGGACAAGATTTAGGGGGCAATTTACGAAGAAGGGAAAGAATTTCATCTGCGGTGGTATGTTGAAAGGTCCTTAGTGTGGAAGAGGTGACAGGTTCCAGTGGTAAAACATTTGGATTAAGACTATCTCGGATTTTTTTAACTTTTAAACAGAAGAATTGAATAAACGTTTCAGCCATGGAATTGCCATCAACATATGACGGCAATGGAGAAGACTGTTTTCGGTTCAAGAGTCGATTGGCGACATTGTAGAGTTTCTTGTGATCATCACCGCAGTCCTCGATGAGTCTGGTGTGGTATGAACGTTTCGCCTTAGAGACAAGGTAGCTCACCCGGTCTCTCTGAGCACGCCACAAAACATCTCTCGGTCAATCTGGAGCTTTCCATTGTCCCGCCATTTCCTCTCAAGTCTCCGCCGCTCTTTCTTCGCTTCGGTGATGTCATGGTTATACCAAGGACTGTCTTGATGAGCTCTTACTTTCCGAGTCTTGGCTGGAGCATGGGAGTTCAGTAACCTGCAGAATTCTGAGTTGTAGCGGATAACGGCAGCATCGACGCTCTCTGTTGCTGAAGACATGATGCTACTGTCAGTAACATCGTTGGCGAAATCAGTCCTGTTGATGCCCTTGATATTACGAGAGGAAAAAGTTGCATTTTTCCGCTGGGGCTTGTCGAAACGTAGCAAACAGGTAACAGCAGAATGATCAGAGATACCGGGTATTACTTGTAGGCGAGAGTACAACAGTCTATCGGAGTTCCTGACCAGAATGACATCAATGATATGGCCATGGTCGTGCGTAGGCGTAGTCACCAACTGGCAGAGTCCATGCCCGTCGACAAGATCATTGAACCTTTGGGTGTGTTGGGATGAGAGATTGTCTAAATGTATATTAAGATCTCCTGTGATGACCAGAGGAGATAATTTATACAATTTCTCATCCAACAGATCTGAGAATTCATTAATAAACAATGTAAAAGATTGATAACCTGGTGGTCTATACATGACTATGATCTCAAGACTAGTCATGCCATTGGAGACCACGGCTGACATAGATTCAAAACTTGTATAGTTAACTAATTGGTTAATATGTACAGAGAGATTGTCCCTGTACAGGAGCCCGACACCACCTCCACGCCTGGAGGCTCTGGGGTGGTGCAGAAATGCAAAACCAGGGGGAGTGAGGTCAGCTATGACTGCATCATCAGATGCAGACAGCCATGTCTCACTGATAGCAGCGATATCACATTTGTTATCCTTAACAAAGTCATTAAAAATTGTGGATTTATTTCGAAGGGAGCGTGCATTGATAGTACTTAATTTAAGATGGTCTTCGAATCCGTCACGGCCACCCCTTTTCCCCCGATGTGTCCTCAGCCGTCGCCCGATACCTAGGGATAAAATCCTCCCCCAGGCCAAGGTGTTGTCCTCACGCCATTTTTCACATTTACATGTACTTCCGGAATTGAGTGAGTGTAGAAATTCACTCGTATACTGAATCCTATGAATATCCAAAGTCGTGGCGGAGTCATCACCAGAAGGGCCTGGATTAGGGTTAATATCCCCACAACTTAGTAGTTTGACATGATAGGTTGACACAGAATTGTGATAGTACAGTATGGGACCCCCAATGTACTTTCCCTTTGATTGTGCAGAGACATTGAACTGCTGAGAGTAGCTAGCTCTCATACAACAATAAGTATGTGGTAGCTGAGTGCTTCTACACAAGAGAAGCACCACCAATACAATGGAATACAATTTCAATGGTATCATTGTGTCTGTGAGAGTGATCACACAATGCCAAATACATGTACAGTATGGTCTATGTATAGGCAAAACAGAAATGGCTGTACCTACATACAGTATGGCAAAACTGAGAATAAATCTTACTCTAAATACGCTAGAAATACAGTGTAAAAAATCTCAAAAACTTTACCACAGGTGCTTGAAGACAGACATTCATAGATAGAATACAATTCACAATCAAAGAAATATCAGAAATAGCAAAAATATACTGAAAATCAAGAGCTCTGTAGGCGGGCAGCCACAAGGCGCACACAACCACAACCAACGCCAAATAACGCCTAGTGTTAATTATATTTATACCATTTGTAACAGCCCATGTTTAAGTAATACAACATCATCGTCATCATCATCATCATCATCACTACTACATCTATCCAAGGACTAAAGTCCATTCCTAAACCACTGTTTCAGTAACCACAGCAATTAAAAAGAAAGAACACATCTCTCTGAAAGTCTTATTTTGTAAAGCTTTATTTCATCATGACAGGAATGAAGTAAAAAATATCAAGATATACACAAAAATATCTTTTTGCTAGCAACAATGTGAGGACACAACAGCACTTCTAAGTACACACTAACATCATGATAACATATGCAGCGATGTCCACACTAACATCCTGATAACATATGCAGCGATGTCCAAAGAACTTTTAAAATCATAAAGTCAAAAAGCAAACCACAAGAGCACATTTTGAAAGCTATCAATTTATACATTGTATATCTGAAAAAGTGATGCAAGATATTTCATTTGGCAAGTAGGATATTTGAAATATATATATATATATATATATATAAGATTATGCTATATATGGTTTTAAAATTGGGGTGATTAAAACTATAACTTAATCTGCATAACTACACTCTTTAGCTACTTTTAGGACAAAATTTTGACATAATAACCACTAACTTAGGAAAAAATGCTGTATAAAAGACACATAAATTATCTACTAGTCTTTTTGAAATTACTGATGAAAAGTGCATGTACCTGGGAAAACAACTGGTAGGGATCAAGATTTTTGTAATTATATGGCTAAACAATAAAGGCGTCCAAGAAAAGATGATTTAGTGAAAACTCAAAATTGCATCCAACTAGTATATACTCAATCTATTGTAAGATATTGGGGGGATCCCATAATTTTCTTGATAACATACTTACAATGAACACATTCCATAAAAGGAAGTGTGGAACATTAACCCAGGTCACTCTAATCACATTTTTAGAGTTTAATTGATATAGAATCAACCATGAGAGTTTGAGATTTTTCAGCCGCTATATCAAGTTTGAGGAATCTATTTAAATAAAAAACATACTTGACATAGATATCTTTTTAAAGACTATTCTATCCATCAGAGTGACAAAACATGTGTTTGACCATGAAAGAATTTCTATGGCTAAGAACAAATCCTATAATCTTCAGCAAGATCGACTAGCACATATCCAACTAAATTGAGAGTATTTCTGCTATCAACTGCACATCTTTATTGCCTGCAAAATGACGTTAATTGGCAAAATAAATGCCAGATAACATTTACTGTCCACTTATTTTATTAATCATTACACAGATTGATAAATCTATTTCAATAGGAAAATGCTCTAGGGTGTACTAAACTGAATCATATGCTGTACAATAACTAAATATACAAACACACAAAAATACATTTGGTCTATAGAATTGTAGGCTCCTGCAAAGAGGCACTGGATATTAACATGATGAAAATTGCACAAGATATACAGATATTTTTTGCACCTTCATACAAAAATCATAATCAAATATATAGTTTTTTATAAATTTTTCAGATGAAGGGTCCAGATGGTAAAAGTTTGCTATACATAACAAACGTTTTGCAAATCTTACACATTCTTGTTTTTAAATGGATGATTGGGTGGTGAATGATTTGTAAGGCATAAAAAAAGAGGAAATTTTGCATAAAAATCAAACAAAAAGTAATTGATAATTCAAAGCAAACATACAGAACTCACAAAGCAAGACACAAACTGTCACTTTTTATCTTCTGCACTCGGTAACATAAAACATAATTAAACTTGCAGAAAACAAAAATTATGCTTAAGTATGAACAAAAAAAAACTTGATTGTATCTCCCTTCTTTCAGCCTTTGCTTTAAAATGTGATTAAAACGTTCGCATTGCCTGCTTTGATTGCATATTACTTACAAAATAGTACTGTTAACATTTAAAGTTTGTTTAAGGTCACTGTCATAGAACAGAGAAGGACCTAACTTGAAGGAAGTCTTAAGATTAGTTCCTTAATCCTGGCAAAGACATTGTATTGCATGTGATTTCTCTCTATATCTGGATTGACAATGTACAGTTAGATGAAACCACTTCTATGGAACTGAAAATGTTAAGCCAGGAATTATTATCGTCATCAGAAGAAAAAGATTGAATGGCTTCAAATAACTAATTTGCTATCTCTAAATCACCTGAGGCACATATCTCACGTGTGAAAGTCATTGAAGAAAGTTGAATTGAAAAACTGGCACTGAATGTTTACAAAAACTACCTTTTCATAGGTATATGAATATTATGAAGGCACTGAAAGCTTTCTTGGTGGATTAAACAAATAAATGAGCACTTGGTCCTGAATCACAGAGTGATTATCTATCAACGAATAGAAACAAAATGATCATAGATTCAGATTTTGGTTGTATGTATTTCCACATAACAAAGACAGTTGATAAAGGAGGCACAGGGTGAAATATATAGAAGTTTTAGAGTCACAATTTACAAGTCTAGGTCAGAATCAATGACATTTACTGTTTCACTCTCATTTTTTCCATGCAACATCCTCATTGCCTCCTTGCAAGTATCCACTGTCGAATCAGATAGATACTGACACTGCAGTTGGTCTGAGAGAGTAAGTCCTGACTTGTTTTCAGAAGATGCTCGCCCCAACAAGGAATACAGGGCAACTTTAGTTACCATCTTTGCTTGCTCAGCCACCAGCCACCTTTCCAATTCTTGGTTAAGGGCCTCAGCTGTGTTTGCATTATCAGTGTATACCGTAGATGGTGGGCCCCAGAGCAAGCACTGGAGAAGGGATACAGCCTGATTGCAGGTGAGTCTATCTTGAGGATTTTTGGCTAGGAGTTTTGCAGCGATTGTGCGTAGATCAGCGGAGAGAGAAGACTTGACAGGGATACCAGGAAGATCATCCGCAGTGTAATCCGAGATGATCAAACTTGTCCTGGTGGAGAAAGGGTTTGGCTGATGAAGGAACTCAAAGATCAGGATTCCAACATCAAACTCATGGCATTTCTGCTCCAGCTTGGATGCAACCTCCTTCTCGTCTGTCCTCGCTGGAGAAACCACCTCCGCACCCATCAAGTGGTTGATGACTAGACGATGTCCTCCACCTGGAAGGCCACTCTCAGTCAGTAAGAGGTGGTCAAGCTTTAGGCTCTCAAGGCACATGCTGCGTGACTGAAGCTCACACAGTCCCTGGCACAATTGCAGCAGCATCAAAGCAACATCTCGCTCATAGACCTCTGGTAAGTGCTCATGCTTCTCGGTATTTTGAGAGACATACTCTGCAACATTCCCAGTCGGTAAATCATCCGTGAGGACCAAGGCTGTCTCAATGGATCCACCAGTAAGAGGAGAGCTCCTGGTTTTTCTTTGCTCAAAGAGTGAAGGATCGATGGTGATAGTGTCTTTGGTAGCATGGGACACTGAGATGAGGTTGGGATGGGTTGCCATTGATTTGGTCATTTCAGCCATTTGCAGCACCTGAGTTGCCTTGTTAGGATCACAACACACCTAAAATGCATTAAAAAGTAAAGAAACAGATTAAGTAAACATGTTTTACCTTTCCATCTATGTTCTCTAATTGTTCAAAGAAAATAAAGACCACTCAATTGCCTACATGTCAGTACTTACAAACACATGAATTAATACTCATATGGATCTCTGCAATGTGTATGGGCATGCAAAAAACCAACATATACATTTTTGTAAAAATAATTTTTTTTCAAAGATGATTGATTTAGATGATGGAGCATCAATAATTTAAAGCAGTATAGCATACCAGTAACTGCCCTGTACCATGCAGAATAGCATTAAGAACAGAAATTTTAATAAACTACACTATTAGGAATTACCCTGGGAACACACTTTTGCCAACACAATGAAAACAAATCGTGTAATTAAAAACTGTTTGAACAAACAAGTTGAGAAATCTGGTATCTAATTCCTAAGCTGGTAATCAAATCTCAAAATTGATATCATTCTGAAAAACACTTTGACATATGGATGATATTTGACTACAGTGTACTAATCATGTTGATTTCCTTAGAGTATTAATCATCGTTAAGGTTAGACAACTATAATGAAACCACAAAATTGATGCCACACTGATAAACGTGACCACAGGACCTAGACATGTCTGCAGATGAGACATGTCTGCAGAATGAATTGTATCCAATTAGCAGGATAGTAATGTAGCTGGGTATTGCTTAGTCACAGACATGGATATCTTTAGTGGTAGTATTTTTAGTCAACAAATGTAACAGTACACTTGTTTGTATTGGCATCATGACAGTGTTTATATCTTGTTCCTGGTGTTGATGAACTAAACCAAATTTTAGAGGTGGATTTGTTGTTGTTATCCACTTTTACTGAGCTCTGAATTTACCTAACAACACTGGGAAACCTTTACATACATTATGCATCCATGGTTCATTGTACAATTTGTTTTCCTTTAATGATAGGAAAGAAAAGACAGTGACTTGATCTATGGTTATTATCTATTTAAATAAAAGGCTACAAATGCCATTCCCCAATTAGTTTGGTCAATTACTGAAATTTCTGTAATCTTTAGTTTTTATACAGAACTGAAACTGTTCATCCCTTGGAGAGTGAATTTAAACTAAAATTTTGTTTAAAAAATGTAAGGAAAACAAGCAGACAGACTCACCAGTAGGCCTGCAGGAGAGGAAGGGTTGGTTGGATGTCTTACACCAAAGAATGCTGCCCCAGCTGAACGACACTGTGGCTCTGATGTGGCCTGCTCCTTCCAGACCGAGTCCTCACACTCTGTCCAGTCTAGTGGTGTTCTTGGTGTAGTCCTTGAGAGTTGAGTCAAGGCTTGACGATGGACAGCACTGACATCATTGAGAAGATTGCGCTGGCTAGACTGATCAAGGGATGAACTGTTCAGCGGGTTCAAACTGCATCGAGCATCTGCGAGAGATGGCTCTACCCTTTGAGGACTGTCGTCGACTTGGGTTTCTGCGTCCTTGTGGATTGTATCATCCAGATGCACTTGTGGAACCAGAGCCAGGTTTGTATAGTCACTTCGGAGGACGGTGGAATGCGATTGGGTATCAATAGCTGCATCTTCCGGAGCGATGATTCTGACTGGACGCTTTGGAACCACTTTCCCTTCAGCATCAGTCCTGAGTGGTTCTGATTGTGTGCTTCTGAGAGCAGACTTCAGAGGAGGGGAGGAACTGAGATGGATGTCATCAAACACCAGTTGCTTAGCACCGTTTCCGTCGATGACATCGTCTCCTGTGTCGCCAGGGGTTGGTTTCTCTGGAGTCTTTGGGGCCATACGCTTGACGCGAGACGGCAAGTCCTCAAAACCTGTGGTCCTGTTCCGTTGTCTCCTCCTAGCTGGCTTCTGAGGGGCTATGTTGGCTCGATTGGCACCTGTATCAATATGATAACAATGACAGACACAAACAGGTTAGAAATGTACATCTCTTACAACTTGCATTTTACATACCGTACACACTTAACCTAAAAGCATGAAATCTGCACCACTGCACAGTATAGTTACATTATTGTAAAATAAGGAATGTTCTATCTGGAACAACAAACACATTTACATTTCTTGACAACTCTAAGGTAAAGGATCATTGAACATACCATCAATATTCATAATTCTTTTTCTACTTCCATGAGTTGAAGAGCATGCTGCGCAATGGCATTCCATTTTTGGCTAATAAAACTGAGTGCAACGTTAAATGAGATATTCCCATCAAACAACACAGATATAAATACTGTTCTCAAAAGAAGAAGAGACTAGTAGAAGTAACTTTTCCCCCCTGGCAGATTAATCCATTCTGATTCCCACAAGTATGACTAGAGTAATCTGAGTTGAGGCTCAACCATTACAACATAAATCCCAAAGATTAAATAGTTGGCAAGGGTTGCTGTTAACTTTAATAGACTGGGGGCCCTATCAAAATGAAGAAATTAAATGATAAATAATTTAAAGAATCTGGAATTCCTGGTTTAGTCCATCTTAATCTCTCTAGTTATGGGATGATAATCTGCTTAAGATGTCCACAGGGGCATGGGGATCAGTCAAATCTTGATAACTTTCCAAATATCTAGTCATGGTCAAGGCTGGATATTACTTGTGTTGGCTGATCTATTAAGTGATATAAGCGAAGATATACACCTACCTAAGCTTTGTACAAACTTTAATTTTGTTTGGAACATGTGACTTTATAACACTGGGGCACACAATCTGTATCTTCCGCTTACATACATATAATGTAGAAGTAATTTAAAAAATGATATGATATATGGAGTTGGCCAGACAAAATTAATCAGTTAATGGCTATTTCTATGTTAAATAAGATTTAAATTCTTTAATAAGCATTAAAAACAGGGGAAGTGAAAGGATAGCACATATATCTATACAGTTAGGTGAAGATGAAATAAGGTATATTTAGGAGTTAAGTTTTGGATCATCTACATTTTCATGTGTATAGTAACATTTTGTTTTTCAACCAGTGTTTGATAGTAAGGTTATTGTAGTTTTGCATCAAAAAGTATATACATGTATCATTGTTTGAAATCACATGTATCCAGTTTTCCAATTTATGTCCCAAGTGGATTTAATGTAATGCGTGCCAAAATAACAATCATCACCTCGGGAAAAGAATTTAATTCATTCTTTATTCCTGAACAATAAGTACTAAAATACACATATATGTGCATGATCTGTTCCTCTTTCTCTACCTCATTTCCTGTTCCTACTCATTGCAATCCTACCCTGAACCCGGAAAGGCACAAGTCTGTACTTCACGTGGCATGTCCTTGAGTTTATCTAATAATATCAATTACAGCCCTTCTTCACTCATACAATTAATCATTCTTTATGGTTTAAAGACGTATCCTTCACACTTCAGAAATGATAAGAACACCTAGCCATGCTGGCAAATGTGACAAGGTCTCTGGGAAGTGAATCACAATGCCTTGACGAACTGACTCAGAAACTGTCAAGAAAGTATTATCACCATGCATGTCATGACATAACATAGGATTCATTTCGTTAGGAATTCCTGTAAATGTCAGCGCATTTCCAGCCAAATTTGTTCAGGGACATACGTATAGTTATGTGTATGATAACAATTAGATTTCCTCAAAACAATTTACGCTTTTATCCCCTCAAATTGAGTAGCAAACGCTAACCGCAAGGCTACTCGTAAATGTACTGCCTGTATGAATCTGTTAAAGGAGGTAGAGATACAACTATTAAAAGTCACAGTTATTAAATGGCTTTCCTTGAAGTACCATTAAAAAAATAGTGAAGTTTTACATATTTACACAAAGCTTGCTGATAGAAAAATGAATCAAAAGAATTATTGCCCTTCTACCACTGATATCATGAGAGATTGCTTCCTCTCTGCTTTAAAATTATTTTAAACAAAGATATTGAAGGGGCAGTCCAAATTATGAATCCTATATACATGTACAAGTATATGATACATGACGATAGTTTAGTTATTGGAAATTTTAACTTACGTAACTTATTTATCTATTCGTTACTGTTATTTTATTCAGTACCCAAGACAGGTGTCAGTCTTCGGACTGTTTGTTCTTGGTTTTTGATGTGTTTTGATTTCAATAAAATCCTATTTACATGCATGAATCATAAATAATTCTACCCAAAAGAGCTTATCATAAAAGAGGTCTTCAGTGGTAAGAAGACATCTTAATAGATTGAGAACTTGAAGAGATAGGGCACATCATCATTTTCAATACCCAGCCCCTCTTTTTATATTTTTCTTACAGTTTTTTAAAATACAGGTAAGTAAATGGTAAGAAAGCATCTCATCACCAAGTCACCAAGAGTTCAAAAGTGTTTGATGTGCACTAAATAGAGCACCCAGCATAGTGCATAGTAATTCCTAGATTAAATCTTGAGTTGACAGTTACTTCCAGGAATCATTTTGGAGATTCTTTGATTCATAAATGTCTTGTCAAATCAAATATCCCTTTTTTCCAAGCAGTTTGATATGAAACCCGATGTCAAAATACAAAGTTATTAGATTTCACTTTGAAGATGGAAGGAGGATGATGGATTTCTTTTCAAATTCGTTTGCATCGCAATAACAAATGTTCATTTGAATGATTGAATCCTTTAGTTAAGATCGTTACAGACAGTTCAGATGTGTGTAATTTTATGTATTAACAGTCATAACAATAAACTTGATATACAATACAAATGAGCAATTACTGCCAAATCAAATCATCAGATTCATCACTAACCTAAACATGAATAAAGTGTTTCCGCTATTGGCTAACCTTGATCAACCTTGTAGTTGTCAATTTCAAGACTTAAACAATTGACTTCAAAATGATACCATTACTTTAAAACAAAGACAAACTAGTAGCAAATTAGATTTCTGAAAATTCAACGAAAGTATAGTTTGCTTCATTACAAATTGGCATCTTTACATGGATAAATGTATATACTGTTAAGGTGTTTAATTTGCAAATTAAAATACAGATGGAGAATGGGAAAAAAGGGGGAGGGGCTCATCACTCATATATTTGTTTGTTTTGTAATTTGTAGAGTAAAATTAAGAATGGTAAGTTCATTATTGCAAAATTATTCATACATGTATATTTACATGAGCTCGAGCAATGTGTCATTCCCTTAAATAAACATTTTGGTAATTCAAGGCTTACCGGTACATTAAAAATATGTGATTATCAGAGATATGTTCAGGGTTTAGTACAAATTCATGTTCATGCAAGCAATTAATTGTCAGATGACCCTGGCATCTATCTCTGTATCCACAAGGCTTTTGTAACTCATTGTTTTCTTGCACAAATGAGGAAATAGGCTAATAATATATCATAGATATCAAACGAATCCCAATGAATTCAGATGTATATCATACAGCTATTCATTATTAAGGGGGGAAGGGGAATTACAATTTAAATTGTGTTCAGTGCATACTTTCCAATGCCCCCTTTCTGACTATTTGAATGTATGTGAGCTCTTAGGGATCTCTTGAAATTGTCAACCCCCCCCCCCCCCCCCCACCTCCCTCAGAAGAATAATTTAGGAGCTGGAGTACTGAGAGCAAACTGCCCATTTTCTCTGGAGTATTTTAAAGTTTTTACCAAAGTACTGTGCGTGCAAGAATAAGCTATGTAAAGATGTTCAGTGCATGTTTACTATGCACTTAGAGAAGAACATTCATACATGTATGAACAAGAATATGAAATATCTTTGAGATAATCTCACCTCCTGTATTTACTTTACATGAACAACATAATTGATATCACGCTTGGTAAATGGTAATTGGTAAATACAGACATGGGGAGTGTTTGGTTGCCGTAGGGATGTACCACAGTCATAATGCAATTGACTCATTTCATTGCAACTTATTTATTCTTCCTCTCCACAGAGGAACAGACAGGAAACAAATCAATAAAGAAAATCATTGTGTATATCTTATCCAAGGCTAGTCAATGCTAGTGGTTGTGGTTATCTATTTCTTCTATTGTGTATGATATTTTTGTTTTGGTACAAATGCTGTTTGTTAAGAATGGTGGCGTGGCTATGAAGGTTACGTGGGCTTTAAATAGGGCTTCTTGTACTTCTGACTGGGACAATGTAGTTATTGTGAATTGTTTTCTATCACACGAAATGAAGCACAGATCTACAAAGAAAGATGTGACTCAACTCAAGTTCATAAAGGGATTAAATTTATTCATCTAGCTATAACTTTTTTGTAAACAGATTTCATAGAGGAAATTTTTTTCTCAAAGATCTATGGAAATAGCTAGTGAGCTTTCCCTCGAGGCAGTTTTAGAGATCTTTTAGAACTTTCAAATCACTTTCCACTTCCATTACCTTTTTCACTGACGACAATACTCTCCTCATCAAAAGTTCAATTTCCAGTTTGAAAAGCTCTCCCTGAACCATAAAATTACTTTCACCCATTTCATTCCACCATGATTTGACAGTACAAAGACCCGAGTTTGATTCCCACGATACCCCATCCTTACACGGTCCGCTTCATTCAAAACATGTTTATTTTCACAAGGCCTCTGGGTCCCAGCACCTCCTCAAACCCTCAAATATCATACCCAACATTTACAAAAGTGAGGCAGGTCAGACAAACCGTTTACAATAGCTCTCTTTCAATTTGCATTCCACACTTTTTGTGATATCAGCAAGCTCAAGTTCAACCAAACAGAAGGAAACCCCTCATGGGGAGTTACCATAATACACTTCTTGAATGGGGATCTGTAGATCTTTGCCATAAATGCTATTGAGTATACAACTGTACACAATGCAGATGTGGTATGAAAGGAATGAATGGGGATTTCAAATGATTAAGTCAAGAAGGGTTGGCCATTGGAGCTTTCCACCATTATAAAAGTACACTGAATCCAGATAAATATCGGCTTTATTATCATTATTTGGATATATTTGTAAATAATTCCCCAACTTAAAATAAGGTTGGATTATCCTATTGTGATGTACATGTCGGCCTCATCTATGACCTATTGAAGAGTTTATAAGTTCATTACATTCAAATGATTATACTTCATTTTATTTATTTTTTGTTATTGGTAGGAAATCTTGACCCATGTCTATCCTTCTTCATTGTAAATAGTAATATAATTTCCTAAATCACTATTATGAAATTTGGTGACAGTATACAAAAATGATTTTGCTTTTTTGGCATCTCTCCAAATTTCCATACATTTTTTTAGGTAGGCATAAGTTCCCTTGATGAGTTGATAAAGTCCTGAAATTTTCCATTGATCAATAAAATGCATGTTGTAATCTTTCATTATTGTCAGCTTGAAATACAATTCTAAGGAATGTAAAGTGAATGAAAGAGCAATTTGAATAGGCCTGTTAGATAATCACCAAGATTAGTCTATTTATATTCTAAAAGGACCTTACAACAGACATAATTGGTGCATTCCAAAAGAACCTTCAATTGATGCATCGTCTATTATCAATAAGAAGGGAAACATTCCTGAATCTTGGCGCCCCTATCCCCACTCCCAGGTTCCTGTTCCTCCCCCTCCCCGTCTCCGTTTTCAACATGAGTAATACATCAAGATTGAGATGGGGAAAAAACAGGAGGAAAACCTGTACTATCAAATTCACAATCGGCTGAAGAAAGACGTTTTAATGGCAGACATCTGGCAAGAGTTATACCAAGTGCAAACTCGATGAGGTGAAAGATGTATTATAAAGCAGATCAAGTAAATGTACATGCCATATGCAGCAGAATTTGATTTATTCTACCTACAAACAACCTTGGATGGGATTCAATTCTCAACAAGAATGAACTTATGACCTTGGATATAAACATTGTATGTCCTCCGATGTGTACTTTCTAAATTAACAGCATATGGTGCATAGTGCAATGTAACTACAATGTAACTGCATGTACATTTTATTTGGAACCAATGAAAATTTCTGACCAAAATGTCAAAAATGGAGGTATATGAATAAAGTGCAGACTACTAAAGTTATGAGACTAGAACTTGTACTCACCCAAATTTTCATAGAGGTGATTTTCCTCCTCTGGTATGCTCTTCCTTCTACTGGTAGGAGACAGAGAGTAGGATTTCTGGAGTGGGGCTGGATCTTCACTATTGTCTTCATCCTGGAAGTCTGGTAGGGGTGTAGGTGGTTTGGGTGCCCTTCGCTTCCCTCCACTTCTGGTTACATCATCGTCTTCGCTCTCCACGAGGCTATTCCTGTTGTGATTGGTTGCGGTGGTGGGTGTGGTGGCTGTGGGTGTGGTCCCATTGGTACCGGGTGTGGCAGGAGATGCAGCTTTGGTAGTAGCTTGGGATGCCTGTTTGATAGCCACCGTTGGTTGCCCCCTGTATGCGTTGATGACTTCCAGGCGCTCCAGCGAGTTCCTTGGATGGGAGTCATTGACTGCTGGCGGAGCAGCAGGAGCACAGAATGAACTCGTAAGCCATTTCTCCACCTCCTCCGAGTTGAATTCCCTCTCCGGGCTGCCAGAATCATTTCGCTTCTTCTTCCTCTTCCATGGCAACTTGGATCGTTTAGACTTTGTGGTAACAGCAGGTGCATCCTGTGTGGCCGATGTGTTAGGGAGGTTAAGTTGCTGGGGCCTGTTAAGAGGAGGTGGAGGAGAGGCCACTCGTCTCATAGGTGGGGCACTGGGTTGATTCTCCTTCTGTTTCCCTCTGCTCACCGGTGACAGCTCCCTTCGTCCGGTAGGAGAAAACTCCCGGAGCCTCGCTCGAAAATTACTCTCTTTCTTGACTGGAGTTGCCTTTCTAGATTCATGTTGATTTCTAAGAGGAGACATGTCTCTGTGTCTCGTGGGGGACATCTCTCTTCTTACTTCATCACCCCTTCCCGAGCTCCCACTAATGCGAGTTTCTACCTTAAGTTTGTCAGTATTGGATGCCTGCGGATATGATGATCTGTCATTGTCATCCGATAGGTCTGAGGAACTTCTGTCTATTGATTTTTTCTTTTCTTTTTTGTTTTGAGGGGGAGGGGGCGGGGAACGATGGGGCAAGCTATCCAGCCTGTCATCCCTCTCCCTACCAAAGTTCTGCTCAGTGAGTTCCATCGATGGGGGCCTTGGAGCCACCCTCTTAAGCCTAGTCTGACCAAAATCTGGTATATCTGGGTCTTTCCCACTCGAACCATTTGACAATTCCTCCTCCAAGACTGGATGAGTTTTTGACCTTGATCGAGATGGTCTCCTGGTTTCTCTTAATGTCTCATCACTCATTGACACTCTCTTTGACTCCAGTAGATTCTGTGAACTTTCATTCTTAGCAGTTTCCTCTCTGCTTGGAGCGGTAACTTGCTTTTCACTTGATTTCTCTTTAGGCTGGAGATAATCAACGCTTTGATTAAGACCCTGCAGTACTTGAGCATCTACCTCACCACCATTACTATCTTTGGTACCATCGCACTCTGAGCTGTTGAACGCCTTTGGCATAATGAATATTGGAACCTTATACTGTCCTGAATTTCGTTTATTTTTTCTATTATCTGGAGGCTGTTCATCATGAAGAATGATAGGGTATGGTGGCGTATTTCTTTTACTGCTCTGTGCAGGCGGTGTTTCGTGCTTTGGTGCATCACTAGAATCACTGGATTCCATGGAATCGTTGATACCAGAGTCTGTGTTCAACTGAGATGCAGTATAGATGCCATCAACAAGAGCAACATTTCTCCTTGAGTAGCGACTTGATGGATCCATTGAGGTGCTAGCTCCACCATCCTCCTGCTGGATCAATCCAAGACCTTCATCTAGTTCATGAGACATCCTACCACTATTTGATGAAGTACCATTACTGCTTGACTTTTTCGCCTGATTATCATTCAAATCTACAACCCTGTAGGGTTTTGTTCTCACTGTAGGAGACTGGGAACCTGAACCATTATCCATCTCAGCACTACCACTGTCTCCTTTGTCTATCTCATAGCGATGAGATACCTCCCCACTCTGTGAAATAATTGTGACACAATCTGCAATATGTCCATATCGGGATGTCAAATCTTGTTGTTCATCGTCGCCTGCATGTTTCTGGGGAGACGTGACCGGAGGCTTGCCAAAATAAACATCTGAACTGAGCTGGCTGTTTCTCACCACTACATTCTCAGTCTTCACATCTTTCATGTTTTCTCCTGTCGAAGTGCTGACGTTTACCACAATTTTTTTGTTCGTAGATGGCATGAAAACCTCCGGATCGGAAGTCTGTCTTATGTGTTTTGTGAGTGGCTTTATAGATGGCCTTGACTTTCCTACGGACTTTGGGAGAGTCTCGTGACCTGTCAGCGTAGACTGAGAGTTCATGACAAAATTCATAGGCAGATTGGATTTGGAATCCACTAATTTCTGTAGCTCCTCTACACTGGCATCACTTCCAACCACGTTTGGCAAGTCAGGCAGATTTGGGAGCATCTCTTCTGTCTCGATAACAGAATGGTTGTTGTTATTGCTGCTATGAACCTCTGCTGAAGAAGTATTCCCCATGCTCTGAATGTGTCTAAGATTTTTGGCGACTTTCACAAACTCTGGGAGCTCTGGATCATGGCGGCTCCTGCCTCTGGTCTTAGACGGGTTTCCTGCCTTCTGTACGGGGCGCAATGCTCGCCTATACTGCTCACTGTAACTACCACTCAGCTCTAGCTCGCTGTCTGATGGGTTGTTATCCGGGTAGATATTGCCATTGGTCTCCTGTCCCTGTCCAACATTGATGTTGATGCTTCCATTCTCTGAACATGATTCAGAGCTCTTTATCCCAGCTTGTGTCGATTCATTTCTAGATGATACCGTGTTGTCCAAACCAGACGGGCATTCTGCTTCACAAGGGATGTTGAAGGTCAAGGCATTCTTTGTGGCTTTACTCGTCGCATCACGCTTTGCATTGTGGGGTAACGATTCTTTAGTTCTCTCTTTACCCCTCTTCCTGTTATTCCTTTCAGCCTGTCTCTCGCCCCGCCCTTTCACATCCTTCTGGAGGTTATTCTGGTTGCGAATGATGACTTTGGGAATGTCATACTTCTGCTGCTTCGCAGCCTTCCCATCATGCTCTTGCACATTGTTGATGTTGTTGTCAAGGGCGAGAATCTTTGTGGTATCCATCTTCTTGTCGACTTTCTCTACATGAGCCAACTTGGGCTTGAAGCAGTGAACACAGAGGTGGCTTTTGAAGCGATGCTGTTCAAAAGCTGAACAGGCTGCAGTGGTAGCTTTCAGATCTTCCAACATCTCCTTAAATGAAACAGCTCCTTGATGTTAAAACCTTTACACTGCAGGTGCTTAAGCCTCAATTTCTCATGGTCAGTTTGTGTAGTTATCCATCAGCACAATGGACCTGAACAGAAGAGAAAATAAAGAACAACATATGAAAATTATAATTAGTTATATGTTTTGTTTAAAGACACAGGTTAAAATGAAATAATCCTGTATGTAAGTGAGTCATTATTGACAAAAATATAGATATGTGATTAAAATAAAATTTGAATATAACAGAAATATAAAAGGCTCAATTAGTTTACATACTGTACAGGTATACAGTTTTGATAATTTTTAAAGAACACATGCTTAAGTAGGCATCATAATATAACATACTTGTAGGTCTGATACACAAAACCTTCTCTAAATATTTGGTGAACATGAATCATTGAAACTGTCACTCACATTTTTGGGTGAATCATTTAATGAAACATTACTTACAAACATGTGTATGCTTTCAAACACTTGCTAACAGCTAGAGAATTTGTAATAGTGACATCATAACTTTCTAGTCTAGTTTCCACACATGAGAAACGTATGAAATACCTGTTACCTTATACATCATGTTGTACACACATCTCATCAAATTTATTTTTGAGCTTAAATTCCAAAACCAAATAGGGCTTTAGGGGAATATATCAGGATATACATGTATATATGTAATCTTTCTCTAGCTCACTTTGCACATTTTCTTGCTCGCCAAATACAATACTAGCATCAAAATCAAAATAATTGAAAATATACATATTTTGAAAAAAGAAACATTCAAACGAACTTGCCCACACGTACGCACATGTCATGCACACACAATGGATCAGTGAATGACCTACATAATACAATTTTAGCTGTAGAAGCTCTATAAGACATTATTTAAAAAAAAAACTTTTAAAATATGATAAAAGAAGATGAAAATATATATTATTATTTAATTTTTTTTTTTAAAGTAATGTACACTGTAGATAGTCTGCAAATAAGTCCTACTTTTGAGAGAGCAAACTTTCCCAGGCAAAAATCATTTCAAGTTCATCACTGGCTACAGGAGTGCATTACTCTTCCCTCACCCATAAAAGCCTATAAACAAACATTGTGAAATGCTTATTTCATATTTTAAAAAAACCTTTTCCTTGAAAAAACAAACAGAATTATGGTTTCTGTCAAGCACGACAGGAGGGCCTGATCCATTTTCCAAAGAAGTAATCCACTTAACCCAATCAATCCTCTTAAGATGAAGAGAGTTAAAGTTGGTTTGAAAGCCACTAGCATTGAGGGAGAAATCCATTCCATTCAGAGCTAAGTTCCGCTCAGACTTCGTGGCAGCCAGGGCCTATCATCACTTGGCACAATTTGACCTGCTTTCAGGTTCAACTACGCCTGTAGAATGTCAGGGAAAATGTGGCTACATAAACAACTTATGGACTATGGGTAGATGTGTAGAGAATACATTTGGAGAACTTCAGAGTAAAGAATTGCATTTCTTTGTGACATATACAATTTAAAGATGAAATAACGGTTGACCTGAGACTTGAAAAAAGTTACTTAGAATAATGAAACTAACAATGAAATTTGAGGGGAAAATATGAGAGAATAGAGAATTCTGTAATTGTAAAAGATTAGAAGATTAAAAGATAATAAAAAAAAACATTTTCCTGTAAAGAGCGTTTAAAGTCACAATATGAAAGAAAGTGTCATGACTGACATCCACGCATACAAATACAAGGATCAAGGTAATAGTACTTTGATAAAAGGTATATGTTTTCACTCTATGGTTCATACTGGAGAAATCATTTAAGATGGTACTGTTGCAAAGTGAAAAAGATCAATACCCGGTACCACCCCACTGCAAAATCTCCATACTTGCAAAAGGAATACATACATGCATGTATCTGACTGAAAACAGTAATAAAACACTATATTAAAATAATAATTATATCCTTAATGTGTGAAAATAGCAATAAATTTTATACGCTCAATGAAAAACCATTTCCATACATCCATGATCTAAAGGCAGTGCAAATTGCAAAGTACCTCAAAGGAACACTAAAAATCCAAGTCAGATTTTCTCATCTGAGTTTTCGAAATTAAAAAACAAAACACAATATTGACAAGAAGCACAAAAAAACATGAACTCCCAACTTCTGTTTAACTATCACAGGCTTGGCTCCTTACCTTGATTTATTTGATGTACTGTACATGTACTGTCCACGTAAAATATGTTCCATGTCCACCACAGACTCACAAATAAAGGCCTTCCTCTCCTTATCGAGATATTATTCCTTCCCTACTCGGTAACCAAATCCAAAGTAATCACAAATCCAGGAACTGGCAATATAAGGGATCACACACCACTACAAAAAGTTTGCTCAGCTCAAGTACCCTACATAAAACCTGGCTTGTGAGGGCAGTAGCCAAATTTTGATGATCTATATTCAAGAGTTCTGCTCTAGTTTTATAATAATTCCAAGACTAATTTGAGTTTTGGGAAAGCTGAAAAATAATTTGAGAGCCTTTCCATTCCTTTTTATTTTAGTGTAGATGAATAAAATACACTGCAGAAAAACATGAATGTAGCCCTGCAAAGGATGACTCTTCTAACGCCCTCGTTTTCAAAATTTGACGAGAAATTTCATAGTGTCTGGACCACTGCTTTATTACGCGACATGTTTGTGTAGTCCAACACATACATTTAATACGGGTAAAATGCATGTGACATTCGCCAAGACTGAATCAATTTCTTATCATATCGATGATTGCAACACTTCATGGTATACCTTATACCTACAATACATCTATATGTAATCAACATTCTTTTACTAAATACTTTTAAATATTTTCAGAAGAACTCAACTTTATCTTTCAGGGCATACCGTTATGTTTCTTTACTATCCAATAATACAATGAACATACTGTACATGTAGGCCTACACGATCATGTACACAACAGGTCATACATGTACCAATACTTATTAAAGGAAACCAAAACCTTCATACTAAGTTACTTTGATTGTAAAGTTTAAAAGATTTGAATAAAATCAGTGAAAATTTGAACAAAATCGGGCAAGGAATAAGGAAGTAAGAGCTTTTTGAAATGACTAGTCACTAGAGGGCGGTATTCAATTTGATGACATCATCTGTGAACAACTCTTCATGCCTTTTGTACATAAAATTTCACAAATTTTTTGTTTTCTTCGTATTTATTTGTGTTCTTGATCCGACTTCATAACATGTGAAGTAGAATATCATTTTGCATTCTATATCTTGCTTCCGGGGGAGTACATTATCTCAATCACAAGAAAGAAGGAAAAACATGAAATTTGATGTACAAAATGATTTTCTTGTGAAAACTTTCCTTTAAGAAATGATGATTAAAATTCAGTAAACATGGCCGTAATAATCACAAAATAAGCTTTGATTTCATACCTCCATTCACGAAAACTATATACAAATCGCGGCAATCATGATGGAAATAGGTGTAAGGTTTGGACATGGACGGGAAGCCCGTGTATCTCTCTGGCTTTGTGCTTGTGCAGCTACTACAAAGGATATCCTATAGAAAGATGCTTTACTCGGGTAATCCCGACCCTGTGCATCGTGCATTTAATACGCAACTTAATGTGAGTGGATAGTCATCGGTCGTGTGTCTACGGATGTAATGTTGAATATCCATGAGGTATCTCTGTCGTCATGCATACCCTGCATTATGCATATCGCGTCTGTTTTCGCCCTGGACGTCGACACGGAGGAGGACCTCGGGCGGAGTATAGCCAATTCCACAGAGTAGACTCTCCCGCGGATGATGGCACCGGGCACGGGTACCCCGAGGGGAGGGTTCAGGAGGAGATAGCCGCACCAACTTCGGTCGGCGATCTCATTAAAAAACAATAGAATACAAAGGCTCGCGGAGACGTCGCGCCCCCCGTGGAGCCTTAGCGTATTATTATCATAGATTGTTGGGTATACTGTAGTATTAATTCTACTTTATCTGTTGTTACATCACGATACTGTTGAGTTGCATACCGGCTGTTTAATCTGGTGTATACAGCCTTTTCAGTAAGATCTATAAGCATGAAATTAGATGTCAATTCAAGTATGGGAAAGAGAAAAATCTTACTATGATACAAGAATTATTGACCAACAAACAAATGTATCAGTTAATTGGAGCCAGACAGGCGTTAAATCATAGACATGTACCTTACTACAGAGTAAGCTTCCCTCTGGCTCTGAACAGATGAGAATACATGTATACCGTATGTACATTTTTATGTATGGAGACAGATTTCGATAAACACATACTGTACATCAGGGACAAGTGGAGATCTGGAATAAATTTGGTTTAATGTTTCCTATAAAGTCAAGATTACAAATAAATTTCACTGATATGATATGAAATGCTGATTCTAATCAGTTGCCTTCTTTGCAAGTTCATGCAATGCATAAAATACATGTACTTACAGCTTGGAAAGAGAATTTTACAGCTAATATGCCTTGAGATGTGATACTAGGCCTTGTAAAAGATAAAATAAGGGGGGGGGGGTCCTGTCTTTCTGCCATTGATGTTTTCCAGATTGCACAAACTTTGACTTTTAACCCGTTAATGCATACTCAGCTCCCAAAATATTTGTGTTCATACTCCACTAACTCCAGCAAAATTACATGTAGGGGTATCACAATAGATTTTCAATGCAGCCTCAAGCATTCTACGTTACCGGGTAGTTAATTAGTATTTTAATTAGTATTTTATAATCTATTTTGCAATCTACTACACCTTTTTTGTATTCAATTAACTCAATTTATACATGTATTTCACGATACTATCTAATCTACTTAGCAATCTACAATGCCCATTCAATCTACTCAATTTGTAAAAAATTAGAATTCACAATAACAGCACACCTACACTGAACAGCCATTTTGCGCCTTCCAATAAACCATGGCTAACAAACTACACTGTAGCATTAAAATATCAAAGTGTTTCTGAATTTCCCTTTTTAAGTCATTAACCAAATACTGTAAGAACTTAAAGAAGGTCAACTGAATCAAATTTTTGTCAAGTAAATATATAAAATAAAAGGCAAGAAACCTATGGGCCTTCAATAAATACTTTCACAAGGATAAAGATGCTCGTCAATGTGAAAACCCTAGCTGAACCCCATTCCCTACATTTCAGCCCACACCCACATTTTCCTAAACTGAAGAAAATAGAAATAAATGGGATGAAAAATGAACTGTAGATTTCAAGCCCATAAATCTTGGGAGAGAGAAAGAGAGAGAGAGAGAGAGGCATAAACAACAATGCACTTTTCTTGACCTCTCACCTCAGATGACCTCTATCAGTTACCTTGTATGTTTTTTTTAAGGTTTAGGGCAAAGCCAGTAGGGATCACTTTTCCCTGGGGATTACAGAACTATTATGGGAAATGAAGCCAGAAGGGCCCATTTACATTGCAGAAAAATCAATTTGAAAAACCATCAGTTTTTTAAAGTACTGGTACTTTTACACAACTAGAAAAGAAGGAAAAAACATGTGTTGCTTATTCTGTTTCTTCTTTTTTTTTTGGGGGGGGGGGGGTGTGCTTTGTGTGCATACGCCACTTTAGGCTGCTCTGTATGCTTTAATATGGAAGAGGAGAGTCACGTAAGCAAAAAACGGAATAACAGTGTTTTGAGCACAAGCATTTAATACTACACTGCAAAAGACAGTGAAGTTTGAGATATGGTTTCAAAAAAACATGTTCCAGAGCAGGGTATTTTGATTTGAGTTTTTTGTTGTGTTTGTGGGTCGTTTCCTCCAGTTAAAACTCAGACGAGTATTTTGGAGGACCAGCCAACCAAGAACCAAGAGAACTTCTGACAAAATTCAGAAATGTGATAAAAACCAGGACAGTTTATGGTTGGAGTGTAAATGCAGCTAGAGAATGATGGATGTGACAAAATGTTTTGTGAATTGAGATTATTCATGGTCACTGATGGTATTTCTGCCTCCAATCCCTTCTAAAATCCCACCCAACACATTGCGAAAACATTCTTAAACATTCTAATGGTGTAAAACTACATCGTAGACCGACATGTACATGTACATGTACATGTATGATATAGTTGTTGTGGAAGAAAGTAAGTTTGATAAAACACTAACAATTTGAAAGGACTGTCATGAGGAAAACAGACTTTCTGTGATGAAAAAAAATGTAAGGATAATGAAATAGACCTGGCTGAACATCAGAAAACACTCCTAAATTTGTGGAAAAACTTCAAAAGGAACCAAACAAGTTCAATCATGATAACAAATTCTTATTCGTGAAATTCTTGTCAAAATTTTGGCTGTGAAACCTTTATGAATGTGTACCTGTAGTATGGGTTCCTTCTCAGTTTCATCATTATTGTACAACATGTTTACACTCCATTATATTAAGCCCTATAAATGTCAAGGATATGTATTCAAAATTGTGACAACTTGCACTTAACTTCAGTTACCATTACATAAAAAATGAATTATACCATGATCGACACAATAAAAGTGACAAGTACAGATTGTATTACTGATTCAATGAACCCAAATCATAACTATTCAATATGACCAGGGAGGTCACTGTTGCCCAGGTGAACAAAAATGAAAAAGATCCAGGAGAGATATAGTGCAAATGAATGTAGGTTGGCATGGTGCGATGAAGCATGATAGCACAGTTTAATAACTTTTTGTTTAGAGTTCAAGTATTATCATGATCATCAACGAGGAACATGTGTTTAATAATGCATGTACCAGTACACCCTGTACTCTATAATGTACATATGTACTACCAAATATGGCAGGCCGGCTACATGTACATGTATGTAGATGTAGGGCTAAGTAAATCAATTCTTAGTTTCTTTTTTCAAAAGGTCCATGTTATGTAATTTTCCTTCTTTCTTTTTTTAGTCTGTGTATGTACATGTAATGCATGAACAAATAAAATGATATCACAAAAATTTGTGTTGAAATTGAAATCCAGCAGAAATTGTGTAGGCACAGAAAATATGAATCACTAAAGAGTATGACACCCTGAAAAAAAAACTAGAAAACTAGGAAACTAGGACTTTAATTTTACCTCGCCTAATGTAATCGACCTGTAGGCTGTATACGTGTCCTCAAACAAATAAAGGCCTGTAAAAGTTCCTATACAAAGGGATTTTCCCTAAAATCTTGTACATTTCCATCAAGTAACTTTAATTACATAACCTTTGACTATTAATTCAAATATTTTCAACAAGTTGAGGGAGGCAACATGCATACAAACATTCTTGTTATATGAATACAGGATGTTGACCCAACAGATCAAAGGTCCATGAGATCATGTCAACAAAATGTAATGGTTTAATGGAGGTGTATTAGTAAGAATCCACCTCAAGAAGAAATAAACAGCATGGGATTAAAAATAGTAATGAGGAAGGTCTACATGTCACAATTTAAGATTAATTTACATGTACATTTCATCAACAACGTTTAGTCCACATGTAGTCTTTGACCTTTTATGTACAACGGAATTCATGGATGTTCAAAGTTTAAATGTTTTCTATCAAAGTATGAATTTATGATGTTCACTACAGTATTATTACTGTAATGCATTTGAATTGCCTCTTGCCAATAAATTATATTCTTTAAACAGCAATGAATAAACAAAAGCATAAAAATGACAAAACAAAGGTTAACAAATATACATGTAGGTAGTCAAACCATTCACTTTTAAAATGTCATACATCTTACAATTACCTAGTAACAATTCAAATAAATAATGTGCACATGTACATGTACATGTATGTAGAATACATTCCACATACAACTGGAACCATTCAACATGTACAGTTGGCATATATACCCCCTCCCCCCCCCCCCCACTACCTTAATTCCATCTGCTTTTAACAGGGGGGGGGGCATTTGCCCTATCAATGACAACCATGTAAGCCTAGATATAAGTACATATTGGAACAAAGATTTGTCAACAGTAAAATGATGTATGGCTCTTTGCTTTACCGCCTAACCAGGAACCAGGCGACTCAAAATCCACCTCCAAACACGCAACCTGTGTGATCACATTTTATTTTTAGAAAAGAAAACGTTATCAACCACGGAGGGTGTTTACATACGCCATTATGCTCTACCAATCATTACAGATTCAATTGATTCAATCTTTTATCATTTCCAAGGATGCCTCCAATGGCAAAGAATAGCAATAGAAAAAAAAGAAGAAAAAAGTTAACAGTTGATAAAATACATATACATGTACATGTACATGTAGACCTCCATGTATATAAATGGCAACATGTCTGCCTGTTCAACCTGTTCAAGCTCTACCCTTAGTGTCGAAAATGAGATTCTTTTTAAATATCAGAATATTTTCTTGTTGAATGTTTTTATTTTATCTTCTTAAACAAACAATAAGAATGCATACAGTGTTTGTACATAATGATTCAAACGAGTAACTGTATCTCTCTCATCTCTGAACTACAGGACATATTTTCATGTATTTATCAAGACAGAGTTCAACTAAACTAGAAGAAGATAAGACTTTGGACACATTGTTCAAACTTTAAAACTAAATACGGAATACAATATGATATGCATGTGCAACTTAATACGTAGCATATCCGACCATCATATTAAAGGTACTATGTCCCTTTTGCAGCCAACCTCAAATTCTGTAGAATTTTGCAGGAATTATGAATATGTCATGTATGTCCTATCTGTGAAATTTAAACTTTAGCAGTATCCTCATATTCAAATTATGCAAGGAAACCGTTTACTTGCTAGACTTCACTGTCAGACACTATTGAGTGACTGACTGGCTTTTTTCTTCTTTGGTAAAAACATACATGAAAAGAGTTGTAAAGGGTACGTGAGCATTTTGTCTACATCAATAACCCACTTCTTGTGATGGCCAAGATTAAACTGATAGAATCTTTGCGCAGCATAAAACGTATGACCATTCGGTACAATTATCTGAAAATCAAGACTATTACTTTTGGGCTCTATAGCCCTAAAGTCGATTTGACAACTAATAGTTGTTATTTTCCCACTTGAAGACATTTTCAAGCCCCACCTTTTTGGGGGAAGTTCTAAATTAGTATTATCTTTCAAATGCAGTTGGAATTTAACTTTTTCATTTTTTTGGCCTGCAAATGGGACATAGTACCTTTAATTTCCTACATGTACAGTAACCTATTATTTTGAAAACTATTATTAATTTTCATATTTTCACATTCTAGTTGGCCTAGTAGGCCTACTTTTTCATGACTAATGCGTGGGAGTTTGGGAGTTGGGATATATCTTTTAAAGTATTTAATCTTAAACATAACTGATAAGGAAATAGAGCAAACTGGTGGGTAGCTTAATCCTCAAGGTACACTACACAAACAAGGTTTTCTTTTTGATAGCTAAGCATCCAGTGAAATTAGTCAAGGATTCAACAGAATTAAGCTGCAGTCATTTCACTTCCAAGAAGGTTACTCAAGAACATCATGGACCTATTTTAGCCTCAGTGCACTTTAGGGTCTCTGTATTCAGGGAGTTGGAATGGACTCCCTGGTATCTTGTAGTTTTGGTATGTAATCTTATTCATCCAGGAGCATAATTAAAGGGATAGTTGAGTTCTGTTTTCAGACCGCAAATGCTTTCAAAGTGCATGGTTATTGCTCTTATTCTTATCTATGACATTTATAGTGCCCTTTTAGAACCTAAAATTGCTATGAAGGTTATTTTAGACCCAAAAATGTGTGAAATTTAGCCGATACGATCATACCAATTCAGCTCCACTTTCAAAAAAACATGGTGACCGTTAATTAATTATTTAATTAAAAATAAAAACACATGAGCCGGCTAATTGTGGGTAATACAAGCAACACAAAAATGCCAACAAAAAAGCCAACATCAGCATTGGCTGAAATACAACGTAAAAGGCGTTATTTCTTTTTTTTCCAACGTTTTTTTTCAAATTTTTCAAAATATCTAATATTTGTGGTGGTACACAAGGTGTTAGAAATCGTTATATTTCAGCCGTCTCTGAACCGATTTTGATCAAACAGATGATTTTGTCCTTCAAATATTATGTTCTTTCAAATTTGACACTCAGCTTTTCATTATCTCACAAAAAATTATTTTGTGTAGCGCCCTCTGCAACAGAACTCAACTATCCCTTTAACTTCCATGCTTCATACAGAAATAATTAAGCCTACGTCATGTTTTCATTAGCCCATTATTGACTCTATTCATAACTCTTTCTTGATTTTTGTAAAAACACATTTCTTTATAATTTTCTTGAATTTAATATACCGGTAAACATAAAAAAATTAAATATACTGATGGGAAAAGGAAGCAATTTAGCTCTGGAGAGCACAAAGAGCTTCTAAAAATATATCAACTCTGCTATAGTGAAATTTACATGTAACCTGTCCTGAATAAAAGAAAAGAAACTGCGAAAGAATTCCTGTGAGTGAGTGAGTGAAGAAAACAGTATGTTACATAAAAACAAGTAAAAACAAGTAAAAACAAGTAAAAACAAGTAAAACTTACTAAGTAAGGTGATATTTGTGCCCAATGCAGGAACAATCTGTTTTTAGATTTTACCAAATTAAAAAAAAACAGCTTCATCATAGCAGAACAAAGAGACCTGTGATGAATTGAAACCCTCCATGCGCTAGATCATTACAGGCAGAGCAAACAAGAAGAGTGGGTTGAATAGAATCCAGGCCGTATGGTAGCAGCCACTTAACCGTTGATTGAATGGTTAACACTGGGTAGCGTATCAACCACATGTATGATTAATATCAAGGTTGTAACCTGGGGGTTTCATTTATCTATTGGTTCAATGGAGAATCGTCAGGCAAACGACAATTTCATTCCATCCAACCCAAATGTTCATTTTTCTGAGGTGTTGAGCTACATGTATCACACCTGTGTATAATTCAGCCATTATAGCCATTTGTATTACTTTCAGAATGTTAAAATCTAATAGTCAAGAGTGAAATGGAAATGATACACATGACTAATATATAAATTATTTAAATGTTCTTTACAATTCAAACATTATGTCCTACACTGTAGTCCGAATTCACAAAGGAGGTTTGTAGACAAACCTCCTTTTGTTGACAAACCTCCTTTTGTTTTTTACAAACCAGGTTTTTAAAAACCGCGTCAAAACGCATCATATGACGTACGAAAACCTGGTTTATTGACAAACCTTCCTTTGTGAATTCGGGCCTGTAGGTCTGGGCCTACATGTTCGTTGTATCATAGACCTACAATTACCCCTTATACACCACTACACCAGTCACACAATTCTCACAACAACATTAATTTTTATCTGATTCTACATCAGGCGCCCCACATATTTCACCTCATGTATTCCTATATTTATGTCATACATGTATATCCTGTATATCTTTCTTCTTGTAATACATGTATGAAATATCCATATAATTTTTATTTTAAAAAAATGGGGGGCGGGTGTGGGAGTGGTGGATTTGTTTGCATTACTGAGCTCAATTCAAATATGTTAGCTTGTAAATATGTTAGCCTGTATTTGCATAGCCCTTCCAGTGCAAACAAAATTGTAAATAAGCAATGATATGGCAAAACAATAAGTGGATGGGTATGTAAATGTAGGGTGTATGCCTGCCTCCATTGACACGTAGGTCACACTCTGTCTCTGCCTAAGTTCATGCATGATTGACATGTAAAGTTTGATCTTGCCTGTAGACAGCAAACAATCCATGTCTGACTGACCACACACTGTACACAGCTGTACATGCAGCAGCACCCCTTTGGAGTCTCCAGGTATTGTTGGCCTAACCAAACACGGGACCTCTTCTGAGTGTCAGAACCTGAGCAGCCTTTGTCAACAATCATCAATATTAACATGAGAATGAAGTTGCACTTCGCCAAGCATGCATGGCAACCGCCTTAATATTGTGCATGCTCGAATGAAAAACAGAGCCAGAAATCACAGAGACCAAGCATATGACTTTACTGAATTATTATTCTGATAAAATGGATATTTGAGAGGAATGACATAAATACATGTACTTTATCTGCTGAGAGCGGCATACATGTAATCTCTGTGTGTAAAAAGAATACAGGAAACGTCCTTTAAGATGCATCGAAGTAAAAAGTTCCTGATCACATTTGAATCATTTAAAACATCCCTATAAATAAATATGCCATGAATCATTCATCAATCTAATCTTTGTTGCTTAGAATGAGATTATAAAAAATACATTTAATTGGACTGGATAACTAATTCTATAATTGCATGTGCACTACAAAATGATATTTCTTTCAAAGCACCTTTGAATTGACAAGGAAATTACTCCACTCTATTCTTCATGGATAAAACACAAAGGAACAAACAGTCATTGTAGATGTACACATGTACATTCTAATCTCCTTACAGGATAATCTCAAATTTCTGAAAAACAAGAAGATTAAGATTCAAGGAAGAGGGAAGAGAGAAAAAGAATGTTAACTTAAAGAAAAGAAAAATAAAGCTCTCATGCTGTAGCCTCGTCTCTCTCTACTTTCCATCCAAACAAGTTCAGTCGGAGTCAGAGATCAAGGCAAACAAGATGAAACCTCATTGTAAATATTGACATCAGAATGCAAGTCATGGGTTCTCTCCACCATCCCTCCTACCAAGTTTTAACCAATAAATATTAAAGTCTTCCCAGAAAAATACCACAAAAACAAAATTACAAGACAAGAGGGGATAAAAAGGGCTACCATAAGGAGTCTGACCCAAGCCCCGGGAGTGACTCATATTGCTGGTATTTTCAACATCAAAATGTGACTAACTGCAGTAACCTTTCCATAACCCCTCCCTTATGAATTCTCTTTGAGTGCTACTGAGTAAAAGCTTGATTTCTTGATGAATTGTACAATCAGAAAGTCAGAGAAAAGGTCAAAAGTTCCGTTTAAGCCTTCTTGCTGTGAATGTATTTGTAGATTTGATTAACAAATTGAGTTTGAGAATTGAGGTTATCATTATGTCAACAAATTGATTTTGAGAATTGATGTTATCATTAAGTCATTAATATTAAAGGTTAAAATTTAAAACATCTTTCCCTTATGCAAAATACATTGTAACTAATATTTAAAAAAACAATTCAAAAGATTTTTGTTTACAAAAGGTTAGTCATCAAAAAGTTACCTACATGTATACTGTACATATATATTTGTCCCCTTCTTTGTGCAGTAGATTATTTCTCTGAATACAATGCAAGTACATGTATATGTTTTATTTGTTTTTCATGTATTCCAGTGGCAATTCTATTGTAATGACAACTGAATGCCACAGGGGTGTCAAACATAACCAATACTGTACTTGAAGAATCCATGGTTCTGCACAGTTAAAGAAGCATGCGTCATCGATCAGTTGAATAGAGTTAAGACGGGTTTAAGTTCTTTTGTTCTCATATTACATAGATCTGTGTTAAGCATCAAAACCTATTCAAAGTCTCCTGTGATACAGCTGTGTATTTTGTTTGTTTCTACATCTCCTTTTCCTGTTTACAAATTTGGGGAGGAGATACTTTCTCTTTCTACCATGACAAGAAGCTGGTGATTAGTGGTAGGGTCCATAACTTATAGGGAGGACTAAAAAAATAACCACACAGGGCCCAGGTTACTTCCGTAGTGTAAAGGTTCTGGTTTAAACAAATCATTTTAAATAAACAAACTTCAACAAATATCTCTTTGGTACAAGAAGGTATAATAGTGTTTACAGGATGTCATTACTTGTCTCTATCAGTTACCGGCTTGGAAAAGGGGGACAGATTTGCCTTACTGAAGTACCTGAAAGTTTTGGGCCATTAGTTGGAATAAAAGTCCTATTACAAATTTCTGCTTCTCATTCTTACAACAAAGTACATTTCTTCAATTGACATTGACATTAACATCAATTTTCATTTTTCAATGTTGGAATTTTAATTACAAAGGTAGAACTCTAAGAAATAGGAGTCTGAGCATTATGGTTTATAATCATGAAGTCTGAACTGTAAATTGACATGGAGAATACAAAATCTAGTTTATAATTCTTCAAAATATTCAAACGGTCATTTCAGGAAAAAAATATAAAATAATATAAATCACATTTAAAAAATGGCTTTGTGTATGAAGACATTGTTATAAATTGTGAATAGCAAACTTAATTAGCTTTTAAAAGAACTTTTAAAATACATTCAGGTGCTCCAACTAAGTCCATGTACTTCTAAGTTCTATCACATTTTTCTCTATACATGAGTTGCTTTTTATCTGTCTGTCACTCCCTTTCTTAAGCTCTGAGACGCACTTTTACTTGCACTCCTACTTTTCCAAATTCAAATGATTCAGCGTCTTAAGTTCTAAACATCTTTGTTACTATCACTCTACATCAAGAAACGGATCAATACAATGATAATAGACCCCTATTCTAATAAATTAAAGCCCATCCCATCGTGCTGTCAATTATCATCTAAGGTTGTTACCACTTTACTCAAATTCGTTGATGTTTTCCTCCTTGAAATACTTAGAGAAGAGATGTACATAAGAGGATAATCTGTGGATTGGCATATCATGACTGTTCTCCTTCAGTGTCAGGTGCCTGACCTTCCTGGAGAATAACAAGTAGTTTCTAAGACGCGTTCACACATGACAATATAAACTGCCTCAAAAGCTGCTACATGTAAGTATGACCAACAACTAAAATTATTTGTACAAAAGAATGACAAGTGACAGTGAAAAAGAAAGTAAATGCCATCAAAAAGGCCCCAAAGCCCACTCACTTTTTCTCACCATGTTATAAAAAAGATACATGTATACAGAAATATGTAAAGCACTAGGCGGATCAATGCCATTTTCTTTTGCTGATGCAGTTCACCATGTCACATAGTTATATGTGAACAATGCTTTTAGGATGGCAGAGAACTATTTCAAGAAGAGATCAATATCCTTTTATGATGCAATCTTTTGATTGCGAGCAAGAGGGCTATTGTTGTGCAACTGTTTGAAAATACCTGAAGGTGTGCTTCTGCCTATTCTTATTTTGGACATATAACTGACCCGCTTGTCAATCACTAAACTAAACTCTACTTTAAAATATACCAGGTAGGCTCTTTTAAATTCAAGGTTAGACTCAGTTGCTACTTTTACAACAAATTCTGATGCTCATACCTGTACAATGTAAATGATAGTACCTCAACCCCAAAACAATAACAAATAATGGGAAACAATACATGACCAGTGCTTCTACCTACACTGTTATTTAGAAACAATTACAATACCGGGTATGCAACTATTATAACATATTTAGCATAATAAGGTTACATGAACAGTCTAAATGTACTGTACAGTATTACATTTTTGTATATTACTGATACATGTATATGGACTGGATGTCTACTCTATGGAGGGGAAGCCATCATGAGTAAGAGTAAGTCTTGTTTATAATTTCATAAACATACACCTGTACAATGTAGTACTAGTAGTATGGTATGATGAGATCATCTGTTTTGAAAAAGTTATTAATTACATGTACTTTTGGACAGAATTTTAAAAAATGTAAAGAAAACTTTTATCTCTTTCAAGCCAATTTAGCAAACCACAATAAAGCTTTATTCTGAAGAAAAAAAATTAAAAGTCTTTGTAAGAATTATATACTGTACATGCAGAAACATGTAGACACTGTGATGAAAAATTAATTTGACAAGCCATTTGTAAAACAAAACATCAAAAACGTACTGAAAACAGCATACCCTGTAATTTGCCAATATCATTAACACGTACATGGGAGAACAACAACTGATATTAAATGCATTTTTCTTAACTAAGAATTTAATAACATTTAACAAAATAAAAAAATGTTAAAATTTACTATATCCATCTACTGTACATACATGTATGTAATAGAAAGTTATCAATCATAGATCCCTTGATGGAGATTCCTTATTTGAAAATGTCCGGTTTCCTTGCTCACAAACCCTAAAGGTAAATGTATTTTATGCCATGGTCACTACTCAATACATCACTTTGGCTTCTATTTTTTTTAATTTGCCAACAAGGGAGTAAAAAAAAAAAGTGGTCTCCATGTCTTCAAATTCCTCTCAACACAGCCTTTTTAGGAAGTGTTGTGATTAATCCCATTTTTTAGTTGCAACCAATTCAGATCTCGTTCTAGTATCAGACAGAGAACATGGCCAAGATTTAATAATAAAATACCATTTAACAGTGATAAGAATTACACTCTGAAATCAAACATTGATTGATCAAACATGGACCCTACCCTGATTAGAATGAACATAAAACATTACATTATTCATCGGTTGTTTTTATTTTTAAGGAGATAGAGAGGGGAAAAACAAAGAATGATAGATCTAGATCTAAAATAGATCTACCATTGAATTCCAAACTTTCCAACATAAAACTTGAGGCACAAGTTCGAAATCAGACACAAAATGCACAACTTCCAATGTCACTGCACTACGCACCACACGATCTCAACACTTCCCTGCACCCTGCTCAAATGGAACGGCCTACAGCTACATCAGGCTGACGAGCGGAAGAGGTACCCGTACCGCTCGGCTCTACAACCCCAGTACCGTTACCAATACCAGTACCACACTAACATAAAAATAAAAACTTCCATCACAAAGCATCCCGATATAATAGAAGCAAAGCTCACCTTAATGTACTTGATCGAGAGGTGTTACAGTATCACATTAAAAGTTTCATCTGATTCTTAAAACTACGAATTGAATGAAAAAGAAGAGTTATATCAATTGAGAACAAGCAGTCCAGTGGTGGTCGGTCAATGATGTGCTGATTATCATGTCAACAAAATCAAACAACAATCATAAATTGAACTTCTCGAGAGAGGGCGCTCGACTAGAAAGGAACTTTTGACTAAGTATAGCGGTAGTAGTCCGCCCCGTTTTGACAGAAGCAAGAGATGAGAGAAACAGTCCATGGTGAAAGTTTGAGCGAAACCAGATTAATTTTCGAAGTTGCAATCAGTCAGACGAAAATTGGCAACTCTGTGACGTATGATGCAAGCTTCCCTCCCATCTGCCCTGTTCCGAAAATAGAAATACAAAATCCATATTTTCCCATAAAGAAAATTTTCAATCATATATATACAATTATTGTAAATATGTTTTTATTCAAACCTTGTATGAAGCAAATCTCTTCCGTCATAAATAACCCCCAAAAAATCAAAGTTTATGACATTTTCTGTACAGAGAGGAGCTCGCATAATACATCATACTGTTACCAATTTGTGTTCCACTGATGACAGCTTCAAAACTTCATAACTTTTCTTTTCTAATATTTATTGGAATTTGCTCAAACTTTCACTAATTTTCCTTTCTCATTTTTCTTAAAATGAACTTAATATTAAGATGGACTTTCCCTTTAATAGCACTTTTTTAAAACTTATGTAAACAAACAAAAAGTCAGTTGGATTTGAAGTTGCTTTGTTTTCCTTACCATAACATGACTTTACAAGCATGATATGAATGGTGAACCATTTTACTTTTCCCAGCAAATCCTATTTACATCTTCTCTGAAAATGAATAAATTATTAAATTCTTTTTACCAAATAGGTTCATCTCCTGAGGCTGCCATCACAGTCAAGCTCTAGCTTAAGATGGTGGTTTCCTGCATTTTTCAATTTTGAAATGATTTGTTAACTATGTTTTTTTAATAATGATTGAATTGGTTTAGATTATTATATGATTATATATATGTGTATTTGATTTTTTTGTTAATAACACATATGTACATAGTTTGTTTATTACATTCTATTATGTTGAAAATGCAGAAATAAAATCAAATAAACGACTAGTTAGTTTCACTCAATTTTCCAGCCCAATACCCTTTTCAAATAAATAAAACCCATTGTCTGTGATCCAAGCTTTAAATTCCTTAACTCATTAATGTTTTGTTTCTCTTCCTCTCTGCTTCTCTGCTTCTCAAGTGCCCTAGACAATCCTGCCAATATATTTATATGCATCTCTGTCCCATCAGCTATGATTACAATTTTGTTTTGAATAAATTTTAAAATAAAAATCTCTGTTTAGAGTTATATTATGTATGTATTTTAAAGTAATATCTAATAGAGAATACCGGAATGCAACCCTCCCATACAGAGAGAATGTTTGGGGATCAGACTTTTTTAGCCCCCCTCCCCCCCCCCCCCCCCCTCTCTCTCTCTCTCTCTCTCTCTCTCTCTCTCTCTCTGTCAATATTACAAATAGTAAGGCTGTATACAATTTGAAACTTTGAGCCAATGGTTATAAAATAGCCAACAAACAACAAATAGCTTTCTGTTTACATACAAAAACTTTCAGGAAGAAAAAAAGTGTCACTCTCCCAGCACAAGAAAAGAGAGAGTATTGTGAATTGTGTCTAGTTCACTTGATCATTGCTATAATAAAAATTGTTTTTTGCCAAAGTCACAATGTTCATTTTTGTCTTGTTATAACTATTCATTTGCAGGGGAGGGTTTCACAAAGACTAAGATCAACTTTAAGTTGGACTTAACTATGGCAGGCTGTTCATGCCACTGGTTGCTCTCATCAATGGTCTCTCAATTATGATCTATAGATAATATTTTTTCCTTCAATAACAAACTATCAAAAAAGGTAAATTCTGTAGATTTGTGACCACAACTTGTACGTCCCTTGAAAAACCATTGCCAGGAATGGTTAGAGGACCTAGTGGCATGAAAGGCCTGCCATAGTTAAGATCAACTTAAAGTCTATCTTATTCTTTGTGAAACACTCCCCTGGTCATATATATATATATATATATATATATGACATCCATTATAACTGGGAGGTTACAGCCATTACTCAATGGCTATGGCTGTTTTACATTCATCATTGAATATTTTAATAGTTACATACAATATTCATTCAATCACAATCAATACCATAATCACATACACACCTTTTTACAAATAACTACCAGAGTCATAAAAATACTTTATCATCTTCTTTTTTTATTAACATAAATTGACAATAAGTATATACTGCAATATTTACATATATTTTCCAATCATACCTATGCTTATTATAAGCATAGAATATTCTTACCGGTACTCTAAAATAGCCAAAACATTTTTACAAGTTGGTTTAATTTGCAGATAATTATCACAGCAGACAAAGTCTTGAGGACACATGATTTCCTATTTTCTACACCTTCTACACTTTTTGATATGCCCATGTTAGCTGCTGTATTTTCTTAGCATGTTCATCTTTAGAAACAATACACTGTATAATAGGCACGCTATATTGTTGCTGAAATGATCTACAATGTACACTTGCTACAAAAGAGGTTTTCTGGACTTTGATTACTTATTGAATCTATGACTTGAATAAGTTATGCTTGTATTACTGCCCCCACTTGTAATGAAAGAATTTTAAATTAATGAACGTTTTTTTCTTAACAAGCGATTTGAAACAAATATTTGCCTCTGTTACAGTAATATAAAATAATATAACAAATGTTGAATGGTAAGTATGGTTCATCCAAAATATATATCCACAGGCTTTCCATATAAAACACAAAATAAACAATGAAAAACTCTGAATACAAAGATACATACATATATTCTCAGACAAGTCACATACAATGAATCATTAACGAAACATCACCCTTTTTTCAATACCATGGAATATGTACATACCGGTAGGTTTATTCTAGACCATTCTATTGTAGAATAATTTCAACAGATTAAAGGCACAATACATCGTTGTATTCAAGAGAGTAAATAGTAATAAATATATTCTAGATCAATGTTTTTGATGTTCAACCCGACACATATTTCCAATTAGATTTAATAACCAGGACTCTTTCCCACCACCATATCTGACATTGAGTTCATTAATGCATAACAATAAGTTTGACTAAATAACATAACGTTTTATGCTATCTTTTATTCCAAACAATCTGTGGCCTGGGCCAGCAAATATTGCATACGCTCTGCAAATGTTATCATTCAACCCTACACACTACTTCTGTGTCTTGCTAAACCTTAACAAGAAATGAGAAACCTTACCCATGCATTATAAAAAATGATGATCCGGAATTCTGCGTACGCATTCTTATATTGATACCCATAATGAATTGAAGTGCTGTACAAATTTTGATGTTAGTACGTGTATGTCCTAAATAAGCATCCCCATGAAAAAAAAATCTGAATATCCCTTTTTTCATATTTTCTATATTTTTCTTGAGTGCTATACATACATGTATATGAATTGTATATGAATTATTGAATGTAGCTCATTCTAAAACTACTACCAATACAAAAAAAAATTCCTGTATCAATACTAATCAATTTCAAGGTGACACAAAAATTGGTCCATCCATACATTTGCAAGAGAAGTTCTGTTCTTAAGTTGATTAGTGCATGTTTTAGTACTATTCAGAGTACATTTATCAGCATTGTTTATTCCCAGCCTTCAGCACTATGTATGTTTCTCTGTCTGCCACTGTAATTCCTCTTGAAATCATCATCAAACAGTTCCAGGTCTTGCTCGTTTCTGATAACACCCTAGAGAAGAAAAGAGAAAAATAATACAAATTATTTTAAAAGGATCAGGAACATTTCTTTGTGTTCAGGAAATTAATATGTAACTATACAAACATGTTAGCAATCAGTAGACAGGTTTACTAACATATTCAAATTGTACGCATACCATTTACACAAAGGTTGTTTATGACAACCTGAAAGCTTGCTTGATGCTTGCCCGACATTGCAACAAGTAATTTATGCAGACTGGATTTGAAGTAATGTAGTTCATTCCTTAATAATAGGTTTATGGAATAACTCATCACTGGGTCCCCAGGAAAGAAACATCCTTAAAATTGAATATGTTAGTAAACCAAGCCATTCAGATGGTGTTCAACACTGTGTATCCTCAGGAATAAGCACTTTATGATCCAATTTTATTGAAGATAAAGTTGAGTTCTGGTCATGCGATTGCATTGTGAAAAAAACGGTGTGGAATCGATCAGAAAAGGTTGATCATGTAGCAGCATATAAGTATTAGTGTGTACTGCCAAAATGTGTACTATCAAAATGATAAGAAATTTGGCCCAGTCTTGGTAAAAGTATCAGGCACTGTACACAGAAAGATGTATATGGCACTACACAAACATGTGGCATAAAAATGAGGCCAACATTTTTAAGCTGTTACATGTCATATTTAGAATATGAAGGCATTTGAAGAGCAATACTTTTTCAGGGAACATTTTTCTCTAATGTTCTTCCACTTTTGCATAATAACAATAAAAACGCTCCAAAATTATTTTTCACCTCTCCCCAGAACTCAACCTTCTCTTTGAATGTTGCATTAGGCAATAGAAATGTCATGTTGAAATCCTACCCTCTCACTCACTCAAATTCAATATATCAAGAGTTTAATTCCAAAAGGAGCTACATCCATTTTTGTAACTTCTGAGAAAAAAGAAATTGTTTACCAGATTTTGTATAGGCGTCTATGGAAAAATGATATTAGAAGGTGCATTTTTTATAATTGCTCCCAAAATGTAGGTAAATAATTTTTTTGAAAGACGGGTACTTTAGTGAACAATGTTCTGATATCAATAACTTACTTTGAATTAAAATTGGATTTAGCTCCTTTTGGAATTAAACTCTTCAGATTATTATACAGATCTATAGACAACAATGATTGATAAAGAATAAAGAGCCAAGTTTACCTTTGGCAGGAAACCCAGGAGCTTGGATGCATGCTCCTTGAGGAGCCTCTGTCTCTCCTCCTCGATGATCTGCATACGGAGCCTCTCCAGGTTCTCAGCCTCCTCGCGCTCGTCCCTCTCCCTCTCCTTGTCTGCTGCAAACTGGGCACGACGGTCTGCGAGAAGGTCTTCTACACGGCGCTTGTGTTCCTGCTGCTTCATGCGACGACGTTGGGCATTCATCTGCTCAATGCGATCATCCTCCTCAAACTTAGCCAGCATCTAAAGAGAAAGATACAGTTGTGAGGTTACAAATTAATGTTGATTTAGCTAGGCATTTGTCACAAGTGAATTCAATGCAAGAACTCAGCGATAGACTATTTGATCATGATTTACATCTTTATTTTGTTTAGAGCAATACTTCTAGTTCATACAGTAAACAAGTATTGTCTTGACTGATTGAATGAGAAGGAATACAGGATTTAATTGGATCAATTAAGTCCAATTATTTAAGAAAAGAAAGCACCTGACATTGCGCTAACATAAAAATTAACCAAAAAATGCTTGGCATTCAAACATTAAGATAAGATATACATGAATCTTCATCTACATGTACAACTATTTTTAATCTAAAAAGAAAAGACATGATGAGTGGAGCAGTTTGGATCAAAAATGATTCTCAATATGGATACATTGGCTGCTGAAAGTGTTCATGCACTTCAACACCATGTTAAATATACTAGCTATGTCCCTTTTGCAGCCAGCATCAAATTCCGTAGAACTTTGTAGGAATTACGAATGCGTCATGTTTGTCCTATCTGTGAAATTTAAACATTTGCAGTGTCCTAGTATTCAAATTATGAAAGGAAACCTGTTTACCTTCTAGACTTCACTGTCAGACACTATTGAGTGACTGACTGACATATTGTTTGCTTTGGTAATAACATACATAAAATGAGCTGTAACAGGTACATGAGCATTTTTCTACAACAATAACCCACTATTTCTGATGGCCAAAATTAAACAGATTGAGTCTTTGTGCAGCACAAAACGTATGACCATTCAGTAAAAGGGTCTGAAAATCAGGTTGTTATTTTCCCACTAAAAGCCATTTTCAAGCCCTTTTGTTTTGAGGGAAGTTCTAAAATAGTATCGTCTTTGAAATGCCGCTGGAATTTAACCTTTTTGTTTTGTTGGCCTGCAAATGGGACATAGTACCTTTAATAACAGCCTTCTGGCTCTCAACACAGAAAGTAATGATAAAATGGTCTGTATATAATATATTTTCATATGTAACTTACCTGGCGCTTGAACTCTTCTTCCTCGCCCATCTCAGCCTGCCTGCGCATTCTCTTGAGTCTGAGCTGCTCCTGATAGGTCTTCTGGAGCTCCAGTCTCTGCCTGATCTGCCTCTCAATCTCGGCCATCTCCTTCTGGCGCTGTGTCTCCTCCTGCTCCTCGTGGTAGAGCTCCTCCCTCACCCGCTCCATCTCTTCTTCCATGGCACGCTTCCTGGCGATGTCATCACTCAACTGTAGGGTGGAAGGAAAGAAAAGATAAATTGAATGTCATTCACGGACTACGGAAGTCAAACCAGCATACTGGGGGGGGGGGGGGCGTTTCACAAAACCTTTTTCCAATGACAAATGACAAAAATCAGTGACAACTTTACTAATAACCAATCAGAAGCAAGGATTCAGTAGCTTATAACTAAACCGGTCATTTGTCACGGATGACAAGTTTTGTGAAACGCCCTCCAGATCACTCAAGGGAAGCACACAATCACTTTCTACACAAAGGTGATCTTTACATACAAGTTATATTTTATGAAAGGTTTTCCACCAAGAAACCTTAGTAGACAGATGGCCCTCATTCCCCTACTTTGATTAAATCTGACCCTGGGTCTGAAATCATATTTAGCCAAACGGAAACGTAATTCTCCTACTAATTTCTTTTGTAAAATCTGAGTTTGGACAAGAGCCTACACCCAGCAATAGATTTAAATTTCATAAGAAAACAGACAATATAGTTTTTAAATAAAGGTGGTTGCTAGAAGAGGAAGTAGTTACAGAACGGTAACTTGAATTTGAATCTTTGACAAAAACGGTATGCACTGAACACTCAAGACTTACGTTCTTCTGGACCGAAGCCTTGGCCTCCTCCTGCTGCCGCTTGTTCTCCATTCTATCCTCTTCCCTGTGCTGTTGGAGTGTGGCAAACTTGAGGATCTCCATGTTCTCTTGCTCCATCTTCTGTCTCTCCAAGTCCTTCCATTTTTGCCGGGCGACTGCATCCTCATCGATGTAACGCTTGGTGGCATGTTGCTTCTCATAGTAGATCTCCCTTTCTCTGTGCGGATTTAGACCAAGATAAGACTTTGGTGATTATTATCTCTTCTTTTGAGTATCATAAAACAAATTTGTTCAACATTGGAAATCATAAACCTTATATAAAATGTGTCTTGTGCGCCGTCCTCTACTTTGCAAATATGTGTAAATACTGTCTAACTGTATAAATATATATATATATTTATACATGTGTTAAAAACAGATATTTGCCGCTTTATTAAATATTTCTTTCTTTTCTGATTGAATTAATTTCTTAAAAGTTCGTTTGAATTTTTTGTCACCAGACATTTGTTGTAATTGGGTATGTTAATGTTATCAACATTTCTCATTTATACTTCTATCACAGAAAAATAAAAACCAATATTTCTTAAAGCCATCATTATTACATACAGTTATGCATATCTCTACGACGTTCATTCCATAAAAAAAAAATAGAAATTCAATTGGTACCTTTCATCCTCTTCATGGATCTTCCTCACAATCTCATCAATCATGAGCTTCTCCTTGAGGAACTCCTCGTAGTCCTCCTGTTTCCTCTTCTCCTTCTCCTCCAGCTGTTTCTCCAGCTCCTGCTGGTAGTGCACACTCTCCTGGTACTGCTCCACCAGCTTACGCTGTTCCTGAGATTCAGCACGGGCCGACTCGTCCATCATGAGACGAGCGATCTCGGCGTCACGTGCCTAATAATTGAAAGGAAGAGTAATGTGTTGAATACTATGATTGCAATGAGACAGAGTATCATGTTGAAATGATTGGTGCAACTGTGCATTGCAGCGACACATATAATTATTCTGCAATTAGAGAAAGACAGAAAACCAGAGAGAGAGAGAGAGAGAGGGATAACACAGACTGACCGTTCCCAATCATGTAGTAATTTACAAAGGACTTGTACTGTAATTGCTTCTTTGTCTAATATACGCTGGACTATGAACATTGTTTCAAGGTTAATATAGATTTTTTTCCCCCTCAATACTGAACTGTCAATACATACAAAATAATACAGCACCTTTTTGCCGCCGAAAAAAATTCAAAGTCGGGGGTAGGGTTTATACACGGTACACCAAAAAAAAAAAAAAAAAAAAAAAAAAAAAATTTAAAGTTTCGATTTATGCCCCTCCACCTGGTGCTATGCCTGGCAATGTCTCCCAGCTCAGTAATAGGTGTGTTGACTCACTACTAGGAAACTAGAACAACACTCAAATTTGTCTGTCATCTTGGTTTGAAAGTAATCTTTCTGATAGATCTCAATATGTAGTTTATAATAATAATTCCTACACATGGTGTACCACAAGGTTCTATCCTAGGTCCTCTACTGTTTTTTTAATTAACATTAATGATCTTACACATTCAGCTGCACCTCGCAGTTAAATGAAAGGCCTTCCCGCATGGGTTTTTATTAACACGGACCTGGCTTGTTTTTTTTGTTTTTTTGTTTGTTTTTTTTAGGGCGAAAAAGAGGGGTGCGGTTAATACACGAGGGCGGTTTATACAACGTTAATTACGGTAATCACTCAAAATGGGCAAATTATACATGTCCTGAAAGCGTAGACCAATTCGAACACACACATTCTGCTCTAAAGTCTTGTAAATATAAATGAAACGCGGTAAGAAGCTTTTTCCAAGAACTTTCTCAGAACATCTATTCCTGGATTGAAAATTTTGTTTGAGCAGTAGGCCGATTATGACGTCACTGGTTGGGCACGATTGCAATTCGAGGCCTCAAGCTCGCCTTTCACACAGCTTGCGTGCGGTATTTTGCATATAAACGTTTACATTGTCCAGACTTCGCATGCTTCATATACTGACCAGAAAGTGGAATAACAGTCTCTAGAAATCATGTAATTACATATAATATTAAGCAGGGCTTAAATTAATCCAAGGCCACCAAGGCCATGGCCGTGGATGCCCTTTTGATTGGCCTCAATGCCATTCTCATTGGCCTTGGAGAATTGTTGTGCCATTTCCAATTCTTCCTATTTGTGCTGTAATATAGGAATGTGTCCTACAGAAAAGTGGCCTTGCCCTAAACATATTGAAATTTAAGGCCTGATTAAGCAAATTTATGTAATATAATACGAGGGGTGAATCGTGCAATTTGATTTGTCCAAATACCCTTCCGTTCTGTGTAATTTGCTGAGATGTTTTGTATTTGTTCGGTTATCATGCCTTGGCATGATAGTGATTGCTGTTGATTATATACGGAGACCATGATGAGTGAATCGCGAGTGTCCCTTTGCATTTTTATGATGTTCTATTTATGAATGGCGATTTCAGTGTAGTTGATTTTTGCCAAATATAATCTCACATCTAATTTTGTTTTGTTATCCGTGAAATTTGCCAAAAAGCCCTACACATCCCGAAAAATTAGAAAGTGTCTCGCCCAATCACCCCAGTGACAGGGTGCATGACAGATCGATCGCCAGTTGAGCAGGGCCGGGGGAGCTGAGCGGCAGCTGGCAACTCAGCCAGCTCGCGCTGATATGCTATCACTTGACTTGCACCAGCATCGACGCCGTCTCCTCCGAATTGTTCTCTTTCTTCCATCCCTCCTACACCCCATCATCATCATCGTCACTATCACTATCACTACCAGTACCACTAGTTATGGAGCTGTGCTCATCAACTTCGAATTCTAAATCAAGCAAAACCTCTTCTTCGACCCGGACATTTTGATCAGATATTTAGTGTTTGAGTGGCATTTGTATACGTATAATGCATGCAGCGCAGGCGAGAGTTGTGTGAGAGCTCTAGGGAGCACTCTCGCGCTCGATCATGTGCCCAACCTAATACGTCACAAATCGTATGTCACAATAGTGGGCCGATCAAGAGCGGAATAATCGGGTAGTAATTTCACCACTTTTAATAGCGGATAAATCAATTCTGTAACAATTTTTGAAAACTAAATATGAACCATTAGAAATATTGTAATGTTAACTTTGCAATGATACCAACATTATTAAGGTTAAAAGCCTTTTGAAACCTTCGCTCAGCTACTTTAAGCAAGCAAAAGATTGACAAATATAAATATACATGCAGCAATTCATATATTTTTCAGCTTACCGTCTTCTCATATTTGCTGGCCTCCTTCTCCGCAATTTGTGCTGCCCTCTCCCTGTTCATGTATCCTGCCCTTAGCTTAGCCTCTAGCTCCCTAAGCTCCAGGCTGTTCTCCCTAATCTGTTGGCGAACCTTCTCCTGGCGTTGGGTCTCCAGCTTGAGCTGCTGGAGCCTGTTGGTTATACGCTCCTCCTGCTCCATCTGTTGCTCCCTCTGAATCCGGTCTTGCTGAGCCTGGAGAGAAAAGGGAGTAGAGACAATTACATTTTAATACAGGATTATTAACTTTAAGTCCATATACAGGTACATCCTAATTCGCTTGAATGTACTATTCTTTGAGTGTTTATAATGGCAGTGTTTGAATTGTGTACATTATTGTCTTTATCTGCTGGAAAGTATAATATCATAAAGCTTTTCTTTTCTTTTCATATCTACAGTATATGAGCTATTTAAGATTTAGACACACAGGATCTACAATGTCATAGTAAAAGTTTTTGTTTGATTCTTCTATTTCACTGAAAATGTTGTAATCTCACCATCGAGCTGTAATCTTAAATTGTATAATTCTTGCATGGAATTACTACAATCACAGCTAGTGTATTAAAAGAAAAATTGTGCCCTAGCTTGGGAATAATCTTACCTTTAATATAGATTCTGACATGTTTCTTTCCATTTCCTCTTGTTGGACCCTCCTGATATGTCTCTTATTCTCCACCCTCTCCTCACTGGCCATGTTCGCTTCTAGTACTTTCTCATTGGCAAGTCTTTTCAGGTGGTCCTCTCTGGTGTCTTCCTGGTGTCTTGCTTGTACCATCATGCGCTCCTGGGTCGCATGGGTCAGGTTTTGTCTCCGGGTGGTCGTCTGCAGAAGTAAACATCAACATTTATGAAAGTGGCAGCTGGTTAAACTGAATAAAACTAAATTCAATATTCTTCCATTGTCATAGAGCTAGAGCGTATTTTTTTAGTCATCATAAAACCACAAACTATTTAGGCAGAAGATACCTGCAATGAACCTGTAGATCTAGATCTCTAACATCTACCCCCCTCCCCCTATTTCTGCGCATGAAGGAAGATGACGTCATCCAGGGGTGGATCTAGCTTTTTGCTCAGGGGGGGGGGGGGTTGACCAATAATGACGATGCAGAGCATCGTTCACGAGCCGCGAAGCGGCGAGCCGATTTTTTTGGGGTGTTTATTTGAACCCCGTAAGTGATGTTTTCCTGGCATCTATTAACACAATGGAGACCATAAAAAGCAGTGAATGATAACGTCTTTTTAAATCAAGTAACAGTTAAATACACAGTTATATCCAGAGTTATCATGTGTTTGGTTAAGTTACCAGATGAGTTGAATATCTTCTCACAATATTTGCACTTGAAAGGGTTTCCCTCCAGCGTGCGTTCTTTTTTCTTTCTTTTTTTTTCTTTTTTTTTTTCCTTTTTTTTTTTTTTTATTTTAATGTGGGGATTTTGGGGATGAGAATCGGCAACGCTGGCCTAGCTTGTCACTTCGGCGGTGGCCCGTGTCCTCAAAAAAGCTGATGGGGGGGGGGCAAGGGACTCTGTGACATTTGTTCGCCCAACCCCCCCCCCCCTCCCCCCAAAAAGAAATAATAATAATAATAATAATAATAATAATAATAAATGAAATGAATACATAGAAATAGAATGAAATAAAATTACAAGTTTTAAAAAAAAGAAAAGATTTAAAAAAATGGTCCCCGGATTTTTTTTTTGGGGGGGGGTTGCAACCCCCCCAACCCCCCCTCTAGATCCGCTTCTGTCATCCATTGACAGTAACAGTTTAAAATACAGCTGCAAGATTTTCAACACAGAGTTCAATTTCGACGAAGAAAATCCTGAAAAAAGACCCTTAGGGCCCAAGGCTTAGGCTTAAACACGTTTTGGTGGCTCAAAGTACCACCAACTTAACGGACAGCAGACCCATGCATTGGCCGGCTTCTGTGTCTAGAATAAAGTCAAGAGAGGAGCCGACCGGGACCCTACCTAGTTGATTGATAGTTAAACTGTCAAGCTAGTTGAGTCTAATCAAATGTCAATGTCAATGAGACGATTTAATTTTTAATGAAATCTTGTTTGATTTGTTGCCTAAAATTAAAAGTTGAAATGATCTGTCTGATCTGGATAACCAGTCTACTAATTACATGTACCATGGAGTCTAGTTGAACAAAAGCAATTCTCACCATGTTGATGACCTCCCCAGCAGTAGGGTCTAGTGACTAAACTTAGAAATCTTCAAAACTACTCGATCCAGACAGTCACTTGATTGAACGTTTGTCCTTATCGTGCGTGGACGGTGGAGGCCGAGGTGTATGATTCTTGCACTGCTGCCAAGTGCCAGTGCTGGAGTTCACGGTGACAGTCCAATTGTACAGCCTACAGGAGCATTTCCCACTAACTGTTTCCTTTTATTTGAAGTTGGATACGAATTCTCTTTCTTGAAGTTGAAGTGAGCAGTTGATAGTTGCGGGAATGGTCAACGACAGTCTACAGTCATGACAGTGTAAATGCACACACTTCTACATACGTTGCAGCAGTATGCGTGCAATATGTATACAATTCTTCTTCCTTGATGATCAGCGAGATTTTACATTCACTTTGCATGCATACATAGCACACGGTGAACTTGTTTTGTGTCGTCAAGACAGCAGCTGGTCTCGCGAACTCCGAGATATATTGCTACGAGAAAAGTAACGTCAAGTCAGAATAGAGCTAAAGCGCCATCTGTTGTTGACGAAGTTTCAATTAATTCAGCACAAATCTCTCAACAAAAAAGTCAAAATGGACATGGAAATTCCAACGAGTTTGTGGACCCATGGACCTCGCCCAGGAGCTTTCTATGACCCTCCAGGTGGCGTAAAAAGTACAAGTACCATCCCAGCTAAGCACACTCTGTAAGTCTTGCATAAATTATTGTACAAAAAAAAAAGGCAATGGTCGTCGATCTTGTTTGAGTCTGACTGAGATGACTGTGCAAACCTTGTCATTGATTTGTATGGAATGAAAAAGGAACACTATTTCCGGTCAAGTGATATTTATTTAATTTAACACCCAATCTGATTTAAATGATGTTTGGCTGAGAAGCAGTACAATACAAACTTTGAATTTTTAAAATTGGTTCAGGTAAACTGGTAAAGCCGGGTTATCGCCAATTCTGTGCAGCTGAAATGACCGTTTTGAATTTTGGTAGACAAAACGGCGCTTGTACTTGTAGCCTTGTTCAGAAACCTATCCTAAATTTGACCCGTAACAGTAAGTACATACCGATGGTGGATTGCGGGCGGGCGAGCGCCTGTGTGAAGTAATCTAGACTACTGTATTATGTCTCAGATCCTCATTACGAAAGATAACTTCACACACTGACACAGGCGCCCGCCCGCCCGCAACCAACCATCGGTATGCACTTGTATTGTGCAGCAGTTTGCCGTGAAACCTGTGAAAAAGTGTATACTAACATCAACGTTTTTGCAAAATATAGATCTACTGCAAAAATAACAAGAAAATTGACACGAAATAGGTAATAAACATAACGACTTTTAACTCATGATCTTTATTTTGACATTTAAATTTAATGAATATTTACTTCCATTTTGGCCTAAATTTGGGTATATTTTAGTAGGGTATGATCTCCACGCCGACGCCGGAGTTATGGGTCAAATTTTAGATAGGTTTCTTAACAAGCGCCGACAAAAGGTATAGGTCTAGATCTAGGCCTAGCGCAATCTTATTATATTCGTTGTTCTAGTGATGGCAAAGCTGCAACACATGGTCTATGGAGAAATTTCATGATGATGTGCGTGTATACAATTTAACGAACAGTGCACACTGCCTTCATTGTTCGCAAGATCTAGTAGTAGAGTAGACTAAGTGAACTCTGGGAATAGTGAACTCTTCTTAGTCTTAATCTTACTACTAGTTAGAACAAAGCACTTTGGTAACAAAATTAACCAAAAATATGAGATTTTGGAATTTGGAGTGATGGCCATTTTGCTTAATTGCCCTACATGTGTTCGTTCATGATGGTAAATGCAAATACATGCGATGTACATTTACATTAAAAAAATGTGCTTACCTTGCAAATTTGATACTTACTTTACAATAATAATAATAAAAAGGGAGTTAGCTAAATTCAGCAAACTCTGTAAATTTGTACTTACATGTCTGTGACGTAAGAGTATTTTTGTTTTTATGTAGAAACCCTATGGTTACTGGAACCTCTACACTTGGAATGAAGTTCAATGGAGGTGTTATCCTTGCAGCAGATATGTTGGGTTCATATGGATCCCTGGCTCGATTCAGGAACATCTCCCGTGTGACTAAGGTCAATGACAACACGGTACTGACAGGGGCTGGAGACTATGCAGATTTTCAATTTGTCTCAGAATTGCTTGACCAAAAAATGTGAGTATTTTAGATAAGTTTTATGTTTAAATTGTGAATGGCAGGAACTTAACCAAAAAAAAAGAGGTGAAGGGGGGGGGGGGGGGGGGCAGGCATGATTTCCCCCAAAGAAATTGCATACTGATTGTTAAGGCTCAATATTTCAAAATACCTGGGCCAGCCATATGAAGAAAAGAAAAATGAATAGGAATTTGAAGGCCTATCAATGCATTTCTGGTGTATCTTATCATTATTTACATTGCCACAAGTCCTTGAACCTGAAGTACTAAAGTGTTGTATGACGTTTTGCATGTAGATCTAGGTACATGTACATGTTTATTTTTTGTAAGAAAATGTATAGTGGCTTAGTAACAAGCATAGAAAGATAAGAAATCCGGGTAAGTAGGCCTGACACCATATGCTTAATACAGGTCACTATCTGCAAATGGTAGTTGTGATTTGTTATTATGTGAAGATGATGCCCAGTAAGTTTGTGCATTTGCTTTTATTTTTACTGGTTCAAACAACCAATCTACTGCAGGATAAACAATCCAGAATAAATCATAGGAATTTTATCTCAAAATGCAATTCCCATACCAGAGCTCAAGATTAGCTTTAAACATTTTGACTCATCCATGTATTGTCTTCTTTCACTCCATTCACCCACAGCATTGATGATGAGTGTCTTAATGATGGACATAGCTTCACTCCAAAAGCTCTCTTCTCTTGGCTTACAAGAATCATGTACAATAGAAGGTCAAAGTTCAATCCAATATGGAACACCATGGTCCTTGGGGGATTCCAGAATGGAGAAAGGTGAGGTGCTTTTTTTTTTGCCACTGGAGAGATTCTTGTTCATTTTCAAGATGACATTACTGATTGTATGATGTCTTTTTGATGGACTAAATTTTGTTCAAAGACAATAGGTTTAGACCTCATTAATGTAGTGGCTCAAATTGTTGAATAAGTCGTGAATGAGATATCAAGTTAAATAATTTGCATATGTACACAATTTATATTTTACATTATTAGTTTGTATATCGTAAGACATTGTTGAGTATTCTTGTTTTTTTTTTAAAGTATCAATGGTAAAAGTCAATTCATTATTTTTGATTTTGTTACGTTTTCTAAACTGATTTGTACCAAAATACTTTGTTTAGCTGTTTAAGGGGTTAGGCTCGACTAGCACATGTGGTATTATCTGGCCCCTTTTACCAACCAATAGTTTCTCTTCTTGTATATGTAAAATCCCTGTATGCAATGTATATGTATTGCTGTTGGTAAATAAATCAAATCAAATAAAATCAAATTCGTGGTTGAAATGTGCATCACTCGGAGAGTTATACTTCCTTGTTTGGGACAAATTAGAATATTGTTGAAAACCAACCTTTACATAATAATAGTCTTAAGATAGCTCTTTCTCAATAGCCAATAACTAGGACATCTTTGGTTCATGTATAATTTGTCTTTTGTTATGTGGTTGTTTAGAATATGTACCTCATTATTTTCTTTACAGTTTCCTTGGTTATGTAGATAAAATTGGAGTAGCCTATGAATCCCCACATGTAGCCTGTGGTTACGGTGCCTACATTGCTCTGGTAAGTGCACTTAGTCATATGTACATAATCCTGTAAGACGATTATTTGATAGTTGGTTAAACATGTTATTAAATCCTAGTTTCATATTAGGCCTATTTCATATGTTTATGGCTCTAGAGGTACTATCTAACCTTTTTAAAAGGTGAAAAAAAAATTTTTTTAAATTATGCATCGGGTCCATCTGAAATTGCTAGCAAAAGAACATATAGGAAATTTTACAAAAAGATAATGTTGTTTAGAGAGAAATCTTCCTCCTTTGTATTTTTTGTTTTGTGAGTGCATTTTTTTGATACACTGGGGAAAAATAACATGAGAACATAGCCGATAGGCTGTTTGATTAATAGATTTGTCATGTTGAGCTTACCTTAATATATCCTTTGAACCAGCCAATGATGCGTGATGCTCATGAGAAGAACAGTAACATGACAGAGCAGGAAGCCAGAGCTGTCGTTGAGAGGTGCCTCAAGGTTCTCTTCTATAGGGATGCCAGATCATTCAATAAGGTAAAGTTGATAAAGGTTATAATACCTTTTAAAGGCAGGCTTTACTACTTCAGCTAGAAAAGATTAGACCACCCAGCGAGCCAGCGAGGTCACTGTGACAGGTGGCTATCTCATTAACTCAGCTCTCATTTAACATAAGAAAGAGGATCATGGGGGACCAACAGGCACCGATTAGGGAAGTTTTCTATATAGAGGGAGCAAGTAGCTACAAGTAGGACAGTGTGCCTTTAAGAGTCCTACAATGTATGGTAGAAAGAGTTTTGATCGATTTGGATCTTTTGCATCTTGAAATCATTTGCAACTTTGTGTCTGATTTGAGGATTGGGGATTGATATGGATCAATTCTCGCTACCCCAAATAGCGATTCTGCCGAGATCCGGGGAAAATCCTGAAAACGCGCATTGCATTATGGGATAGCTTTTCGACATTACAGCTTCCTGTGCAGGCGTTCGTGATCACAACCCTCTCTTTCACGGTAGAGTTTAACGGCCTTTTGTGCTAAAGTCACTAATTCTGCCCGAAGCTTTCCATTGCATATTATAATCTGTACAAATTACACTGATTGGCATCGATTTTAGTGTGCGTGAAAACTCTGCACAGCGAACACAGGCGCTATAGCGCCAGCGGGATGGGACTCTATACCGGAAGTTGTAGTGACGACCCGAGAGAGTGAAAATTACCTCGTCTCGCGAATTTCGAGATTTTCGTACCTATTTAGGGTAGCGAGAATTGAAACTCGTTATTACCGGTAGTTGTGGCCCTGGGGAGTGTTTCACAAAGACTAAGATCAACCTTAAGTTGGACTTAACTATGTCAGGCTGTTCATGCCACTATTTTCTGTCATCATTCACTGGCATTGGTTTCTCAAGGGACTTGCCAATCGTGGTCACAAATCTACAGAATTTACATTGTTTGATAGTTTATTATTGTTGGAAAAAATATTATCTAAAGATCATATTTGAGAGACCAATGGTGAGAACAATTAGTGGCATGAACAGCCTGCCATAGTTAAGTCCAACTTAAAGTCGATCTTAGTCTTTGTGAAACACTCCCCAGATCTGTTTAACATTCATTTGATTGTCACAAAAAAGTTGAACATGATCAGCCTGATATTTGGGCACCATGCGGTTGTTCACAATGTGCATCAAAGTTTGTGCAAACTTTCAAATGACTTAGAATACTTTTTTTTTCTTCATAGCATCTTCCCTCAAATGACAGGCTTGTCTCAAATATCCCTTAGTAACTGAATGAATGATGAAAATAAATGTAGAAATCAGTTTCTTTCTAGTGAGAGCTTTTTTTCCTGGATTTGCTGCATTAAAAGATTAGATTTCCATTGGGCAACTTGTATCTGTTTTCAAATTGTTTCAGCAAACTTCTACTTTTTGGCTTTTAGAGCTAAAATACTCACCTATGAAACAATTTAAAAACAGATACAAGTTGCCTAATGGAAATCTAATACTTTTAAGACTAGAAGTGATATAGATTTTCGTAATCCTAGGTTCATAACGTATTTGTAATAAATAAAAATTGATGTATGCAAAGTAGTAAAGGGTAGTAAACATTGAAGTTTGAATATTTATGCAAAAAAATATTTCATACAGAGAAGTTTTACTCTCAGTTGTATTGAGGTAGATTCCAGAACCTTGAACAATATGTAATGAATGATTGTAATAAGTTCATATCTTATGTCTCTTCTTTCCCCTTAATTTTCATTGTTTTTCAGTATGAGATTGCTGTTGTCACAGAGAAGGGTGTTACTATCGACCCTCCTGCATCATCAAAAACCAACTGGGATATAGCACCAATGGTAGAGTAAGTATCTAATTATATTATTTATAATTCTTGCTATGTTTTAGTTTTTGTCATGCGATTTAGATCATTTGAGGTTTGTGTAAGAAACTCAATAAATTTAAGTAATTGAGATTGGACAATGGATAATTTCTTTGTGGCACATATACATGTATTGTAAAATCATAGTAGCTAAGCTAAAGTGAGGGTTTTGATAATGGAGTGACTCTCATGTCAATTAAAGAAGGATATGATCATTGCAGTCTCAAAAGGGGAATCTTAGAAAAAAACTGTTATATTATCTTTAAAGGTATTATGTAGCTTTGCCTCTGAACCTAAACAAAATCCTGGATTTATCTAATGCTGCAATCATAATTATAAACCTTTAGGTTAGAAATGATTCACTTGACTTTTACAAGCCAATCGCATGTTTGATTATCAAGATATTAATGATTGGAATTCGAAATGTCAAAAAACGTTTTCCAGACGTTTTTTTTTATATAACACAACAGTCTATTCAGGAAAATGGGTATAGTAAAACTGCTCATTCAAAGATTTTTTACTTTTTTGACAAACTTAATGATCATTTTTAAGCGCAATTCTTTCAGGGCTTCAATATTACACCATATCACAGACACTGATAACATGTAGGGCCGTGCTTCTCAGATTTGTAAAACTGGAAACAATGCCTTTAAAACTAGGATGGTATGTAAAATGATCATGTTCTTCCCTTTCCTGTATAAATAATATTACATGCAACAAGGTATTGTACATGAATCAAAATTAATTTTGTATTTCTCATGTATTTCTCTTGCAGGGGATATGAATGACACCACCAGAGCTGAAGAGGCGTACATCTACGTAAATTAAGTAATTTTGTATAAACTTCCTGTAAATCCTTTTTTTTTTGGGGGGGGGGGGGGGTCGTAAATGAAGAAGACATTCATGAAAGAGTATAGATGATTAGGATAACAGTTTCATTATCAGCAAAGTATCTCCATTTCTGTTGATTAGGAGTGGAAAGGGGTACTATCCTAATGTAGCCTTTCTTTGCAAATACATGAAGGGTTGGAGAAAGAGGTCAGCAGAGAGAATGTGTAGTGTTAAGAAACAATTTCTCGTATATGTTTGCATTCCAGCAAAAGTGGAAGTGTTTTCTAAATGTAAGAAAATAATCAGGCCTTCGTCTTCATTTTACCGTTATGTTTCCTTATTCTGTTTGTTGTGGCCACATAGCATAGATATATTTTGCTCTAAGGTGAAGTGGTATAGTTCCCTGACTTAAGCTGATTGTTCTATGACCTAAACAACTTAAACTTTTGTATATAAAGTGCAATTGGTGCACATTATGAACCAGTATATGACCACAAACCATACCAATTGTACCTTAGGTGTTATCTTTAGGTATGTCAAGTACACTGTAGTCCATCTTTTGATGTTATTCTGTAATCCATGGGGTAAATCCACTGTTCCAGCCATAAGGAATTTATTATTAGAAAATATTCTATGAGAACCTATAATATTTAAACAAACTGCATTCAGTTCAGCAAGGTGTTATTTATGTCACATCTGCACATGGTCATAGTACTAACTACTAAGTAATTGTTCCTAATCACGATCTCTCCTGAATTAGTTTATTCCTATTGTGTAGCCATTCAAGGATACATGTATTCAGTTTTCTGTAGATGACTTTGAGGCCTGCTGTTGAATGTCATTAATTTGCCTCATTTTTCAAAATTCAGGTTGTAATTCATATCAAGTTGGTCTGTGTAAATAAACATGAGATAATATTGAAGACGGCTAAGTCGTTAGAGGTTTTGAATTCTGATTAGAAGTAATGGTTAAACCAAGTCACCTGGTCCTGTGAGCAAAGACTACAGCTTTGTGCATGCATTTAGCACAGCAATTCACACATTAAAATGTTGTTGAATGCTATTTCCGTTTTAATATTCAAAGCTGCTTAAATGTTAGGGTTCAATTTGTGAGAAATAGTTTTAGTTGTATCCAACATGAGACAAAAAAGGAATCTAGGAAATATTTGTTATTGAAAAGCTGATGAAGGAAGTTTCGACATAACGACATGTTTCCACCGAGTGTGCAGTGACTTTATGTTTGCTCATGTATCGGAAGGAGATCATGTGAACTTCCTTGAACAGTGGAAAAGAACCTCAGAACATGTATAGTATCCTTTGTATAGTGTCAAGCATTTGCAAACATTGCTGTAAAAGGTTTCTTCAACAATGTTCAGACTTTAGGAATGTCTCATGAAATAGGTTGTGATACAAATTCAATTGTTTCCTCATGTATGATCTTAAATTACAGCAATGCCATGGTAAGGAATTTGTTTTTGAAAATTGTTATACCCTGTTAAATTTATTTGTGTACAAACTGTACTTGTATTATAGCTGAAAGCTCAATGATTAATAAAGACAGTTGATCATACAATTTCCCTTATTGAGTGAAACTATTTCATTTCAGCAACATTTGTTATTTACTGGTATCGAATTAGAAATCCACATTTTGAATTTTATCCAAGCCCGAAGGGTTGTAAATATTTAATAGGTAAAGTTTAGTAAGAAGGGACCTTGGGCATAGATGGGATTTCAGATTTGAAAGTATACTTTCTTATTCGATGAAACTTGGACTAAAGGGGGTTATCAAGTATCCCCAATAATGTGAGAAGAATATCAGGTCATAAAGTCAAGGTCAAAGGTCATTTGACTATGTTGTGGCATCATCAAAAATGTAACCTGAGGTTAAGTTTTTTAATTTTTATCATAATTATGAAAGTATACATTCCTATTCCATGAAACTTTAACATAAGGGTTATCAAGTATCACCAATCATGTGATTAGTCTTTTAGGTGACAAAGTCAAGGTCAAATGTCATCTCAGGTCTGCAAACTTAGATCAAGATTTGCAATTGTTAGCATAATTTCAAAAGTGTTTGTTCAAATTTCATGAAACTAACCCAAGTATCACAAATCATATGACACTAATTCCATATTAATACTTCATATTAATCATTATGGAATACATGATACATAATGTACAAAATATGAACGGACACGTTTAACATGTCTTTTTGGGGTCACAAGGGCGTTAATTCCATGTCAAAATAATATGGATCAATGCCATTGTTGCTCTAAACAGCCGATGTTACATAAATGCGAAATGGATATATAGAATTTAGAAAGAATACATGCGACTAATGTGTAAGTAACTTCATAAAGAAAACAAACAAATGTTATCTGTACTCTACGTTCATATGAAAGCTGTTTAACAAGTATTAATTATGAAAAATGATACAGGAACGAGAGGAATGGTAGGGAGCAGAAGGGGAAAAAAGGAGAGAGGAGCACTGGGAGGAAAAAGAGCAAGGAAGAGGGACAGGAAAAGAAAGAAAAGAAAAGAGAGTAGAACAAAAGAGGGGAAGAAAGAGAGAGAGAGAGAAGGAGAAAAAGAGGAGGAGAAAAGAAAGAAAAGGAGGAATGAGGAGAAGAAGAATAAGAAGGAGAAGAATGAACGTTTTAAACCGTCTTGATAATGCCAATTCTCTTTTGATTAATATTAATGTTTTGGATATTGATAGACTTCAACGTATACAGATTCGAGCAGCCCGTATTGTTTCAAATGAAAGAAAATATGATCATGTGTCTCCTTTGTTTAAACAACTACATTGGTTACCTGTTCACAAGAAAATAATGTATAAAGTTGCACTATTTGTTAATAAATCCATGTATAACCTTATCCAATCCTATATTTCTATAGTCTGTTTTGTCCCATCCACTGGCAATCAAGATATTTATTACATTCAAGGTCAGATCCTCTTCTTCTGCAAATCCCCCGCATCAATTCTTTTTCTGTTCCCAATATTTGGAATAGTCTCCCATTAAGCATTCGTTCCTGCTCCTCAGTCGCATCATTTAAGAGAAATCTCAAAACTTATTTGTTTTCTTCGTAATTTTTTTTTGACAAGGCGTTGTGTGGAGTTATGTGGGATGCGAACGAGGTTGTGTACTGTATGAACCAGACTTGGTTCATGTGGTGCACAACTTTATTGAATTACCTTACACAGCTTTACACAACAAATTTTACAGTGTATGCACTTGGAGAGCAAAATAATTATTCTGTTTTATTTTATTTAGGCGCCTTGAGCATCTCTTGGGGTGGATATGTGCGCATTATAAATGTTGTTATTATTATTATTATTATTATTACAAATGTAAAGCGCTTTGGGCATGTTCAAAATATCAATGGGTATATAATGTATGTATCACTTTAATCATTATTGTTCTTCATCATCCATGTATGGAATATTTGACAATGATTGTAAATTAACCCGGGCATGTGTGAAAGAAACCACCAGCACTTTTTGTAAGGATCATCGCGTAGATACAAGTTTCGGCAACCATCTCTTAACTTTAGCACTTTAGCATTGGAAATCGGCACAAAGGCATAGGCAAGTAAATCGTATTACCTCATAAACTCAACTTATACCATGCGAGTCTAAAAGGCTATACGTGCAAACATAATATGCAACCAAACAAATTTCTGTATTCAAGTAGATATTCATTGATTTTAAAAACTAACTTTATTTTCATTATTGCAAAGTTGAAACTTTGATTCGACAAGGTTATCAAAATTCAATGCTTGGAAACATTCGAAGTAACGATTATTATAAATTACAAAACGCTTAAATACAGCCCCGGCATAGCACCTAAAGAGCTCTCCGAACGCTGCTGAGATGTGTGAGATCACAGTATGGACATAATTTATGTGTTTATTTTGATGACAAATGCAGTGATACAAAAAATAAAGGAATCTGTCGCTTGTAAACAAAATAAGACACCATTGTATATTCAGCTGCACACTAGGCGGTATGTTCGGCGTTTCAAGAGGGAACAAACGCCGTCCTTAAGATCATTTCGTTTTTTTTTCAATCATTGAAAGTCTGGTTTCTTTGATTGTTAATTAACCCCTATCCCGTGTATTTACAAGCAAAGGATTTTAGTTATCAGAATCGGGTCATATCCCCGTTTGAATGGTTTGACATGCCATCACATTTATATACACTAAACTCATTATAATTTGACAAATAATAGCTTTGCAATTATGTTCATTCTTTATGGGATGTCGTCTGCTTGGGCAGTATTGGTCCATATAGTGACTTCATTAAAACATCGTTATTTTTCCGGCGAATCTCTTGTATTTCCCAGCTGCTATGGAGGTGGTTGTATTTGTATTTTTATAAATCACCCGATATGCAGTTGATCTAAAACTTATACGATGGCCATCTGTTAGCTTACCGGTTTCTAGTGATACATTAGTTGACATATTTGTGATTTTCTTTGAATTTCACCTTTCATACATTTCGTTTCCAATTACATTGTACAAATAAATGTGAAGTTCGTGGATTTCATGCGATTTGGAATGAATATGTGGAAGCGGGGTCTATTCGCTATTCATAAGGACCGCTATTCATAAGGTCCGCTATTCATAAGGACTGTTATTCATAACGTGTAAATTCCCGTACTTCCTGGTCCGCTATTCATAATGGCAAAAGAGGGTCGCTATTCATAAAGAAATAAGGTTCGTCAATCATAAGGACCACTATTCATAACGTGAGATGAGGGTCGCTATTCATAATTCATATTAAGGGTCATTAATCATAAGGACCGCTATTCATAATATGAAATCAGGGTCACTATTCATAATACGACGAGAGGGTCGCTATTCATAATACGAAATAAGGTTCATTACTTATAAGGGTCGCTATTCATAACACGGGAAGAGGGTCGTTATTCATAATACGAAATGAGGGTCGCTATTCATAATAAGAAATGAGGGTCGCTATTCATAATAAGAGAAGAGGGTCGCTATTCATAATAGGAGAAGAGGGTCCCTATTCATAATAGGAGAAGAGGGTCGCTATTCATAATAAGAAATGAGGGTCGCTATTCATAATAGGAGAAGAGGGTCGCTATTCATAATAGGAGAAGAGGGTCGCTATTCATAATACGAAATGAGGGTCGCTATTCATAATACGAAATGAGGGTCGCTATTCATAGTAAGAAACGAGGGTCACTATTCATAATAGGAGAAGAGGGTCGCTATTCATAATAGGAGAAGAGGGTCGCTATTCATAATAGGAGAAGAGGGTCGCTATTCATAATAGGAGAAGAGGGTCGCTATTCATAATAGGAGAAGAGGGTTGCTATTCATAATAGGAGAAGAGGGTCGCTATTCATAATAGGAGAAGAGGGTCGCTATTCATAATACGAAGTGAGGTTCGCTATTCATAATAGGAGAAGAGGGTCGCTATTCATAATAGGAGAAGAGAGTCGCTATTCATAATAGGAGTAAGGGGTCGCTATTCATAATACAAAATGAGGTTCGCTATTCATAATAGGAGAAGAGGGTCGCTATTCATAATACGAAATGAGGTTCGCTGTTCATAATAGGAAAAGAGGGTCGCTATTCATAATAGGAGAAGAGGGTCGCTTTTCATAATAAGAGAAGAGGGTCGCTATTCATAATAGGAGAAGAGGGTCGCTATTCATAATACGAAATGAGGGTCGCTTTTCATAATAAGAAATGAGGTTCGCTATTCATTATAGGAGGAGAGGGTTGCTATTCATAATAGGAGAAGAGGGTCGCTATTCATAATAGGAGTAAGGGGTCGCTATTCATAATACGAAATGAGGTTCGCTATTCATAATAGGAGAAGAGGGTCGCTATCCATAATAGGAGAAGAGGGTCGCTATTCATAATACGAAATGAAGGTCGATATTCATAAAAAGAAATGAGGTTCGCTATTCATAATAGAAGTATAGGATCGCTATTCTTAATAGTTGCCCCCCCCCCCCCCGTGGCTACGTTCCTGGTCCTGTAGGGGGGGCGTCATATAACCCTGAATAGTTGTCTCTTTTTAAAGTAGTTATATTTTATCTGTTATCTTTGATAATTATATAGAGCTCATGTGGTGAGAAAAAATAAAAGTAAAACATAACACACATGTAGTCCTATCGTAAATAATTGTCCTCCTTGTTGGAAATCTTGCCCCACCACCCTGCCCCCGACTGATCTTATCCAGGCTACGCCACTGAGATATTAAGTACGCCAAGCAGGCCCATTATCCATTTTAGCTTGCTATTTAAGAAACTAGTAATTGTTTATACGACAATAATTTTTTTGTAGAAAGTAATTTGTATTAGGACTTATGGACCTACAAACTATTGAGCGGGATTGGACCTGACCATAAGCCTAGTATCTACCTACCAAGCCCACTCCCCCCCCCCCCCCCGCCATCAGTACGCCCCGGCGCGGATCAAGAATTTTCCAATAGGGGGGGGGGGGGGGGGCTGGTGACCAAAATGATGGGACACGTTCATTATTTAGGCATGCCTTTCTTTCTTCAGAAATGTGAGTTTTCAATAACTATTTTCTTCAAATGTTTGGGACCATGTGGCCTACCCCCCCCCCCCGGCTTATGCTGTAGCCATGGGGTGTCCTCTATCCAGTATGTCGCTTTCTTATTAACATTTAGTTTATTGCTTATGTCATTTTGACTTTTTCGGTATTATGAATAGCGACCCTCACGTCGTATTATGAATAGCGACCACTACTCCTATTATGAATAGCGACCACTACTCCTATTATGAATAGCGACCCTCTTCTCCTATTGTGAATACCGACCCTCATTTCGTATTATGAATAGCGACCCTCTACTCCTTTTATGAATAGCGACCCCCTACTCCTATTATGAATAGCGACCCTCTTCTCCTATTATGAATAGCGACCCTCTTCTCTTATTATGAATAGCGACCCTCATGTCGTATTATGAATAGCGACCCCCTTCTCCTTTTATGAATAGCGACCCCCTACTCCTATTATGAATAGCGACCCTCTTCTCCTATTATGAATAGCGACCCTCTTCTCCTATTATGAATAGCGACCCTCATGTCGTATTATGAATAGCGACCCTCTTCTCCTATTATGAATAGCGACCCTCACGTCGTATTATGAATAGCGACCCTCTTCTCCTATTATGAATAGCGACCCTTTTCATTGCTTATGAATAATGACCCTTATGAATAATGACCCTTATGAATAGCGACCCTCATTTTCCATTATGAATAGCGACCCTCATTTCGTATTATGAATAGCGACCCTCTTTCTGTGTTATGAATACCGACCCTTTTGTAATATTATGAATAGGGACCCTTATGAATAGCGACCCTCTTGTCGTATTATGAATAGCGACCCTCTTCTCCTATTATGAATACCGACCCTCTTCTTTGATTATGAATAGCGGTCCTTCTGAATAATGACCCTTATGAATAATGACCCTTTTCTCCAATTATGAAAAGCGGACCTTATGAATAGCGGTCCTTCTGAATAGTGGACCTTATGAATAGCGGACCTTATGAATAGCGGTCCTTATGAATAGCGACATTGACCCGTGGAAGCATGAGTTAAGACTTCTTTCTTGGCTCGAAACTTTCTTACAGTTATTATGTACACGTTTCAAGCCAGGTTATTCAATGTATTACAAGATAAATCATTACATATATAGCTTTATTTCTCTCAGGTGTTTATATTTTGATACTCGTTTATTTTCTTCTTTTTTTTGCAGATGATTCGAATATACTTGTTCTCATAAAAATCCTGAAACTTTATTAGAAACAGTTCATAGTGAATTATGAAAGAAAGTTACTTTGTGGATCCGTGTAAATAAGTTGTCTTTGAATCTTCAAAAGGTAATCTATGTGCTTTTCAGTAATTCCCTTAATTACCCTAACAGACTCATCTGGAGGCGTACTTTTTGATGATGCTATTATTTTGAGGGTAACTTCCACCAAGTTTCTAGGGTTACACATTAATGCAAAGCTGATTTGGACAACACTTTGTAGCAATCTTTGTAAAGTTATGTCTAAAAATACTGGTGCAATTTATAAATTACGTTCTTTTGTGCCACAAGAAATTTGCTTATTTTATACTCCACTCTGATTGTGCCTTATCTTAATTATGGAGTGTTGGCATGGGGGAAGTCACTAAAAACGCAACTGAATAAGATACTTATCGCTCAGAAAAGGGTGAATATAGAATTGTTTTTAATGTAAAATATCGTGCCCATACACTGCAAAAACAAGGGTGTTAAATTCAACACCATGGGTGTCTATATCGGAAAACACCAGCTTGTGTTATTTAACACCAGGGTTCGGAATTAAACAATTAAATTCCATTTCTTGGTGTTAATATTTGACAACTCCTACTGGTGTAGATTAACACCAATATCTGGAATCATAACAAATTCAATTCCACTTTTGGTGTTTATATTCTTGTTGATCCATTAGAGATTTTTATATGGGTTTCTGATAGTCCCACATTCCATGTTATCGACCAGCCGAGGGTAGAAGAAACAGTGGTAAACTGATAATTCATAATCGATGTTGGCAACTGTCCACCAATAGGTATGTTTGAATAAAACAATTGGGATTTGGGTATTAATTCGGTCTTTGCAGATCCAAATAACATCATTAACAAAATTAATCATGCCACAATATCAAATATCGAATATCAAACATTTGTGCGCGCGCGTGTGTGTGTGTGTGTGTGACTTTGCTTCTGCAAAAAGCATATGCAATGCATTTCATTTGATACATTCAATTCATTCTCTCACTCCACTAATCCCAACATAATACATACTGTAGGCATCACTTTGGCGCAAGTCGATTTTTGCACTCTTGCAAACAATGCCTCCTGTTCATCCAAGCGTGAACAAATACCACATAAAAATGATACCAAATGATTTGGGGAAAAAACACTCTTTCATAAGATGTATATTAACTGTTCATAGATGATTTTAAAAATTATTAGCAATTTTCTAGGTGTAAACTTTTTTTTGACTCACACGGTAGTTGTTTGTTCCTTTTTTTTTAAATTCTATGTACAAATGTTTGTGAAAGAAAAAAAGAACTCTATGAACTATGAACTATCAACCTAAACGGCTTCGTGCTTGGTAAAGCGGCGAACACAATATATCATGTTATATCACGTGATCACGTACGCGCGCTGGCTACAAATACGAATACAAATAGCAAACATTACTGGCAACGTGCAAAATTAGAGATATATAGTGTAGTGTAAGGGGAGATGAACATTGAAGGAATTCCAAACATTTTGGTCCATGTTGTCTTACCGATTTTGGCGCTAAAATTGTTTAAATCTTGGAAATCTTTTGAACGACGGGTCGGATATGTGTAAACAGAAATAGGAATATGGGTTGATTGTGAGAATATGTATATGCCTGCCTGAAAAATATGAATGTTTTATATTTTCTAATGTTTTAAACGATGAAATAAAGGTTCCGTGTGTGATAAATAATTAAAGTTATAGTAGTCATTCAAATCGCTCTCTTTTGGAGCAAAAATAAGGAATTTCCAACATCCGATATAAGCAACTAGACATTTTCATTAATTCACTATACGTTTTGAGCGTATCGAAGTTTTTATGGGAATAAAGAACACTTGTATCATCAACAAAAACAATAAAATTCAAAGTGGATTCAATAATATACAAATATACACTGTCTTGAGAGGGTCTGGTTAAAACTATGTGCAAGAGGCGATCGGAGGGGTACTCTCTAAATTTGAAAGTCTTATTTTTAAATCTTAAAGTCTTACTTTTAAATCTAACAGAGACTGATATTAGTGACGAACCCTTTGAGATTTAAAATAAGTCTAAGCTAAGACTTGAAATTTTAAGTCCCTGAAAAGGTTTGAAATTTAAGTCAATTGGATTTATATTTCAAGTCTTTTAATATTTATTTTAAACCTTTCTTGGATTCATTTCAAAAATAAATCTAAGCTAAGACTTAAAATTTTAAGTCCCTGAAAGATTTAAAGTTTAAGTCAATTGTATTTATATTTCAAGTCTTTTAGATTTACTGGTCTAGCTAAGCCATTAGAACCATTTGGTAAAACTTCCAACCAATTGAACGGCAACAACACTTCAATACTGGTACGTCTGTATTATCAATGTAAAGGCATCGGTAATAAGTAGACTTATACATAATTTAATTAATCGAATTTTTTTCATATACTTGTATTTTATTGAAATTATTTTAGTTCATAGTTAATGTTTCCCTTATTCATGTTTAATTAAATGGAATTCATACGAAGTAGCGAAATGTCCTAATAACTTGTAATTTATATTTGTAGTATTTTCGAAATGAATTGCATATACCTAAATCATCAGTAATTAAGAAATATGCTGTAAATTCAGAAAAATTGTTAAAAAAACATAGATCTGCACGCACCCCATATTCAATATGCAAATTAATTGGTGTCAGCTGGTTCAACTGGAAATATGCCAACAGTCAGTCATCAACAGGTGCAACTGGAAATATGCACATCTTATTGGCGAGAAGTTTATAGTCTTTCCAAGATTTATATCTAGAAGCTGGTTTCGATAAAACTTTTAGTCGAATTCCCAATTTATTAAGTCTTAAAGACTTGAAATATTTTAAGTCTCAAAATGGATTTAAAATTTAAGTCCTAGAAATTAAGAGAGTACAGCCCCAAAGCAAATGGTTCTATTGGAGTCATCGAGGCACATAGTTTAACCTGTACCTCGAAAAGAAGGCATGGTATATTTGTTTCATATCTTGCATCAAAAATGTATTTAAAAATAAAAAAAATAAAAAAAATAAATCAACTCCCAGATAGTACTCCCAAATAGAACTTCTACTCCGAAATAGTATTTTATTCAGAGCAACCTTAAAATAGTTGAAATATTTCTGGTCACGTGACGAGCTCTCAACCAATCAAAAGCCAATACATTTTTGATGCAGGATATAATACGATTTATATTAATAATAAATAACAAAAGACCCGATATAGAAAAATTCGGCACACCACATTTAATATTTTTTTAAATTGTATTCGTGACTTTGAAAAGATACGTATTGTCTTTCTTGTAAATGAATAATAAACCACGAGCTTAACCTCTTTAGTATTGTAATTAATATTTATAATCTATCGTATCAAAAGCTTTGGAAAAGTTCACAAATACTCGAATAATACTGCTCGCAAAAGCCTCAACTAGTATATGTAAAATTGTGTGATCGGTAGAATGACCATTTCTGAATCCAAAGTTCCAAACGGGTTAGGAATCAATGATTTATTATTTTGTAACAGGTGTAGTAAAGTCCTTACTATAATAAATACTTTGTAACAATGATATCGCCCTATAATTACTTATTACCGAAGAATCAGCCTTTTTATAAGTAGGAAACACTTTAGCGATTTTAAGGAAATTCGGGCATACAGCCGTTGAAAGTGTTAAGTTGAATATATTTGTCAGGAGTTAAAATATTGAAGATTATTTGTTTCAACAAGTGAATGCGTTTCTATGATGTAGTTTTTATATTGAAGGTATATGTACTCCAGGAAAGCTTTAGGATTTAAACTGGGTGGTCTATTAATAACGCCTACATCAGGATTTTTAAAAGAGTTTTCAATTTCTATTTCAATAAATAACGATTCTGCATTTCCTTCAGAAAAACGTAAATCATGTCTTATTACAAATGATATAGAACTTTCAATATATTATAATGCTACGCCACCTCCTCTTTTTATTTTCGTGTCTGTATGAATAAATATTTATGCAGTAAGTTACTCAGTATAGCTATCTAGTAATTAAAATCTTTTTATTTTTATTTTTTTTGAAATAAATAAGATAGGGAACAGATATGGAGTAGAAAATATTCATCAAATAGGTGCTGTAACTAACTTCAATAAACGTATCAATGACCAAGTACAGCTTATAACGCTTGGAGCATTGGAGCAAAACAAGTACTGTAAGTTACATGAAGGCACATACGTCTTGTCTTAAGACGATTATCAATAACTATAAACGACTGTCGTTTATAGTGTTACGAATGTTACGAATGTAGATAAAAATAATTTAGTACATATTGATCTTTGCAAGAACAAGAATGAAAAAAGTTAAACACATAATATACAGAATGCAAGATAGGGGACAGATATAGAGAAGACAAATATTCATCAAATAGGTGCGGGAACTATAACGGCAATAAACGTATCAATAACCATTAGTATACAGCTTATAACGCTTTGAGCACTGGAGAAAAAACAAGTACTGTAAGTTACATAATACATTATAGGCTTTTTACCTCTTGTTTTCAGACGGTTATCATTAACTATAAACGACAGTTACGATTGTAGATAAAATAAGACATCCGTACATAGGCACATGTCTAAAAAGGAATTTAGTATGTATTGATCTTTGCAAGAAAAAGAATGAAAGAGTTGAAGGCGCAATACAAAATGTAACAAAAAAACAACAATAAACAATAATAAACCAAGTACAACAACAATAAACCAAGTACCTTTATGGAATAGTTATTGCACTAGTTGTCTATGCTCATGATGGCTGTCTCCTGCATTTTCTGTAATTTATCTCTTTTTTTTCATTGAAATTATATTTGTGTTTGTATGCATCTTATTCAATGTACTTAAAAATGTATAATTATGTAAAATGAAGAAATATTTGTTACTTTATGTATATGATTATGTTTCATTTTGAAAATGCAGAAATAAGAAACAAAGAAATAACGAAAGTGTGAACAAATAAACCGCGTGCATGACTTTGTGCACTTGTATATATGTGTGTACATAATGAAAGTAATATTAACATATGACAAATTACAATGCTACGAAACGAAAAAAGATATCATTAATTATCAACAAATGATGATACTTTAGGAGCTGTCAATAAGTGGTTTCCATACTGCTGCTTATTGAGTCCATATAGTACATGAATCCTGAGTAAGAATTCATCGTGAAGGAGAACGAGGAAACTAACCCCTTTGATAATTCAAGCTATCCTTCCGTTTCCGTTGATCTCCACTATCCGCCTGAAAAGTAAAGACTGGGTTATCATCTCGATATGCTGCATTGGGTTCTTCCAGCCATTTCCTTTTCTGCTATAAAATTTGCTTGATGAGATAATCAGCGATGTAATATGGTACATAATTACACATTTGCCAAAGTTTAAAAAGATATTTTAAAAATCTATTTTATGGATGGATATACAAGTAGGCCTACGTATAGAGAAAACACCACCCCACACAAGGTATCCGGAATTATAGAGTTGTGGGTTACGAATGATGGGTAGTGGATTCAATTTTCTTATAAAACAGTCAGAGTCAAATATTCAACTTCGATACCAAAGATTCAGTTATCCTAATTAATGGTATAGTGTCCCAACTACATTAACAATAATTATCTTTTCTGTAGACTCGGCACATGGTGTAATTAACCAAGGAGTTGATTTAACATTTCCGCACGGAAAGCGGAAAGCTGGACTCTCTACAAAAGTCAAGTAAAGAAACTTCACGCGTTCATGATGAGACACCTTCGAGCAATCATGAGAATCAGTTGGAAGGACAAGGTGACCAACAAAGAGGTACTAGAGCGAGCAAACCTTCCTTCTATGGAGGACCTGCTCATCAGGAAGAACCTACGATGGACAGGCCATGTCATCAGGATGCCCTCTGAGAGGTTACCAAAGCAAGTACTATTCTCGCAACTACCCGCTGGCGAAAGAGGGATTGGTCGTCCACGGCTTCGCTACAAGGACACGATCAAGAGGAACCTTAAGCGGAGGCAAATTGAAACCAAGACTTGGACAATTGCTGCAGGCCAGCGAGCTGTATGGAGAACAGCTGTAAAGTGAAAATGAAGGCGGTCATTGTCGCTTCGCGACAGACAGCTACTACTACTACTGATTTAACATTTGATGGGTTATTGGCCTTAAATTTCTTTTTAAAAGAAAATTCTCCCAAATTTTGCTTGGGAATAGTCCAGATTTATCTTTTTTCTATACTTATGGTCTGATTTGCCATTATGGTTTTACCGTTTGTCAGATGTTCTTAAGGATCTGGCTTTCAAGTGGACTTTTGTTTTGAAAACTTACTCGAATTAGTTTTTATATTCCTATCCTTCGTTTTCATCTTCGAGTCGGGATGTTTTAATGGTAATCTACTACTGATCAATCTTTTTTTCTGGGCAACATGTTTTCTTAAACGTTCATGGAAACCGGTGTGGTATTGTGGTATTCCCATTGTGTGCATGCGTACACAAGTCTTTTCCGTCGAATCGATATCGCTCATGTCATAATCGTTACACCATTTTGGCGCGTTCTTTACCATGATAAAAGCAACTATGCGGTTATCATTAATTCTACTCTCGTTAACTCTAGCAATACATTTACCCACGAACTCCTGATGTTTTTTGAATAATTTCATATCTGCTTCAAAGTCCCCGTCATAATTTCGAACTTTCTCCCAAAATGTCTTGTTAAAATAACTGTAGAGTTTTGCATCGCCAGTATTCCACTGCAGAATTTTCGAACGCAATTCATCTGTCGTGTTTCGTTTGAAGGTGGCAGAACGAATGCCCTTTGATATATATGTGATGTCAGTCATTTTCCAACATAGTAACTTCCGAAGTAACACGAGAGACTCATCAAAATACTCGTTGATCATTACCAGGTTGAAATCTCTGTCCAGCTGTTTGATATAATGATCAACGACGTCCATCCGGTACATATCCACAGGATCCATCCCAAGATCATAAAGCTGCATGCTATGTATTCGATTTTCCATACCCGGGTATTTCTGCTGCACATAGTTGTAATATTTCATCGGATTCGACATAAAAAGCTCAATCGGATTCTCGGACTTTGGCAAGAAACGATCCATTTTAAAATAATAAAATCCGGACTCGAATTGTGCCACTGGATTTCTAAGGATCGTCACATATGTTGCATTGTGAAGAACCTTATCCATTTCTGACCGGTTGTATCGGATATGGTTGGTAAACATTTGGTAACCAATGCTGAAATTCCAACTTTTGGAAGTCGGTGGTCCGATTTTAGATGTGTTGAAGGTATCTGTTTCACTGAGAATATGTTTGTAATCAGGCACCAGAAATGTAAGATTGTGCTTCGTGCCGAATCTTTGGAAGACTGAAGATACTGTTGTAGAACCCGTCTTGTGAGTTTTAAGAAAGACTACATGGTGAACTTCACTGCATCCCAGGGGACGAAAGGAAGTGGCATCGTTTAATCTGTAAAACAAGGAAAAGATTTCCTGATAAATCAATTTCTAAAAACCTCTCTGGCACTACAAGATAAGCATAATGTGGTCATATTGTTATAAAGCACGAAAGAAACTTTTTTATATCAAATTTTTGATCATAATCTAAAGGAGATGGAGAAGGTATTCTATAGGATTCCAGGACAATGTCACCTGGGCCCTGTTTCATAAAATTTGATATGAATAACAAATAACAAGCTATACTGTTATAAGCTACTGAAATCATGGCATCTGATTGGCTGAGAGCAAATTTGTCATAGAAATTTAGCAGTTGTTATAGATAACAAGTTTTATGAAACAGGCCCCTTGACTATACAACATTGCACTTCAGAATCTCATTTCGAGACAATACTATACATGGAAAATAGTGTGCAGTATGCCACAGAACTGATTTGATACATATATCCAGGGGGTAGATGATCTCCAACCAACTATCTTCTTTGATGTTTCATTCGATAGCAGAACAGGGGGTCACCGATGCAAAATATTGAAGAAGCATGGGATGAAGTCAATGTTGAAGCATTGCTCTTTTTAACAAAGAGTGATATCAGAATGGAATAACCTACCTTGCAGTAGAAAGTCCATCAGCGAACAGTTTAAAGACAAATCTAAGGAATATTTCGGCATCCACAAGAGAAGAATTTGACCCCAAAGAATTATTTTAACTGTCCATGTTATTTTAACAGCTGCGAAGAGCCTCTCATAATATAGAACATTAATTCGTCATCGTGATTGCAAAGGGGCAAATAAGTTTAGTGTCACTTTAAGCCCACTTCATATCGAAATGAATATTGGATACATGCTCATGAAAGTTATGCAATCATTATTCAGGTGAAAGTATTCTTCTCACGATGGCTAACGAAAGGTGTTCATGAAGTACCTCAAGCTATATGTTTTTTATTAAGTTCCTTTTTTCACATGTAATTTCGAAATTATTTAGTGTAAATACCATACAAACTTATGCTATGTAGATGTCTTTATTATTCACGAATATCAATTTTGTAAACATGCTGTGTTTTGTTAATGCATTTTATATATTTTTTTAATAACTAAACTGAACAGAAACTGAAGTGATTATACTGCAATACACGAAGCGGGACTTCTCCATGCATGTGTAAAGATCTTTGGATATTTGGGCGTCATACCATTTTACCATTGTATGCTAACTACGAACTGGTCTACAACCCCAGGGTTTTTTTCAAAAAGATCCTAGGTTGAACATGACTTGTCTCCAAGTCGGACTTAAATTAAGGAAAGCTGTTAGCATCTTTTAAAATATTTTGTGAAAGTTTTTTTAAAAGGCATAAAGTGTTGATTCAAATCATTCATATTTTCTATTATCAAGGCGATATCTGTGGAATTTATAACAATTGTAAAATACTCGAATTTCTGCTTTTGAATATTTCATTTTAAGGCTACAAATGGCTCTCCATACTGTTTAAGTCCAACTTAGAGTTAAGTTCGACTTAAGAAGATCTTTGTGAAACACCCCCTAGGACTATATAAGACTTCACAAAAAATCCCTCTAGGCAAGGAGAATCACGGGAGGAGAATTACCGCCATGCAATATTGCTCATTGGATGATAACCTGAATGGTAGTTATATATATTGTAATTGAACTTGTCAAGGAAAATTTGATATGATTTCGATGAAACGTTAAATTATAGAACTCAGTGTTTAGATCATTTTAATTAAACTTTCCATATAAAAGAGATTAATAGTCTAAAATTTAATTTCGTTTTGATTGAAAAAGAAAAGGATACATTTGTTTCATTTGGCTCTGTATAGTGAGTCTCCTGAAGTACTTGAGCTATAACAATAATTTACTCATTATTATTAGGCTATGGTCTTCCAATGTTTTTCACTAAAGTGCTTGTTCACCGCTTTATTATGTTTGTATGGACGGCAAAAAATTATAGCAAACTTGTTATGAAACAATATATTGGGCCATGGAAATTTCAAATACAGATATGTTATTGTTGCGAGATAACACGATGTTGTTATGGAAACCCGAGTAGCCGTAGTTATAGACCTTTTATGATGTGAGTCTAACCCAACTTTATAATAATAATAATAATAATAAAACGGTGCTTATAAAGCACTTACTATACCGAAGTCTCTAAGCTCTAAAAGTAAAAGACAGTATTTCTAAGGAGGAAAATAGTCAGGAGTGTAGAGAAATGTATTGGTCGTCAAGGGGGAGAAACAATTTATTAACACCATAAGAAGAGAAATATTACAAGTTTGGTGTATACGGATGAGGGAAAGTAGTGTTAGAGAAACTGAGCTCTTGTCTCTGTTGATATTGATTATATCTGATTGACATGCATGCATGGTAAAAGACGCCTCGATTTTGAGTCTTTTTTTTGAGAATGTCTAGCTACTTTATACTATTTGTATTTAATATTTATTGTCCATTTCTGGAAATTTGATTTTCACTGCATGGTGTAACATAATTATACAGATTATCATTTACTACTAAATTTTCCAAAAATTCTAGACAATAACAGTAAGTAAACAAGGTTTAACATTATGATTAAGCAGAATAAACAGAACTACATGGGTTTGGAGTCAGTGTGTCCCATTAGCGACATACGTATTCTGCATCTATAATGATATTTTTGAATTGACCTATCACTGCATTACCTCACTCTCTGATCGTATTTGGGCTTCTTCTCTACTGATATCAATCTCGATTGATGAGATGAGTACACGAGATCGAGCGCGATGACGATGCCGGTGAAGACAACGACTTGTACGAAGATATTTCGCCGACCATTGCCCGGTTCGACAGCTCTCGCCATCTTTTTGCAGCTAGACATCTCTTTGTATGTGCATTGATTGGACTATGAAGATGCCCGGTAAAGATGACAGCAATAATAACAAAAGTTACAATCCACTTCTTAATAAACTTTGCCGCAAACCTGGCGAAGGCAAAAGTGGTATATAAATCTGTTTATTATCCGTGATAACATTGTTGGATGGATCAATGATATGCTATTATAGGTGAGCTCCGTGGTTGGATATTCAAAATTCATCACTATGTGCTATTCACCTACATGAGCACATTCTGCATGAACTACTTCCTTATGACGTATGCCAAGCGAACGATGCTTGCGACCTCAGGTTCATCTCTCAAATGTCGTAAGACGAGTACGCCTACGTGTATATGCAATCACGACGGACGGATAGTTTGGAAGAAATAATCTATACAAAGCACTGGTATTTTCCACTGGCAATGTATCAAGCAACGGCAAACGAACCAATAATATTAACTGCCTGCAAAAAATATTTAAGCACCAAAGACTTTGACAGACGAAAACCACGAATATCCTCCTGGAAAAAATCATGAAAGGTTGATTTCCTCTCAGTATTACATTGTATGTAGTGGAGAAATAAAAGTACACAATGATAACATGAACATTTCTACTGTATGTATAATGTATGCCTGCTCCGAGACTGCGCGCCCAATCAGCTTAGAAAATCACACAATCTCAACGCTAAAACGTAGACGCTCAGCACTGGCGTACCTATGGGGGGGGGCAGGGGGGCAGAGTGCCCCCCCTGACGGGCTCCAGGGGAAAAAAAGAAAAAGGGGAAAGAAAAGAAAAGAAAGGAAAGGAAAGAAAAAGAAAAAAAGGAAAAGGGAAGAAAAAAGGAAAGAAAGAGAAAAAAGGAAAGAAAGAGAAAAAAGGAAAAAAGGGAAAGAAAAAAGGAAGAAGAAGAGAAAAGGAAGAAAAAGGGAAAAGAAAAGGAATAAAAATGGGGAATTTTTAAAAAAAAAGACCATGGCCGTACGCACCAGGGGGGGGGGCAGTTGACACCAGATATTTTGAAAACGTACAGTTTTTTTTTTCCTGAAAATGTAGTGTAGGCCTATACCAAATCCTTCAATTCTACTTTTGAAAATGCAAAAGTACCCTCATGACCAGTTCGGTCGCTCGGACTCCCTTCACTCCTTTTGCTTTTGAGATTCTTCGAAAACTTTTAACGCATCTTTCCCCCTCCCCCACCAGAAAAATATTCCGCATACGGCCCTGAAAAATTAAAACAAATTAAAAAATAGGAAAATATAAGTGATATAACAAATTCGAAACTCTTCGCTGGCGCGAACTGCTTGCTAGCCTATTTTGTATTAAATGTTTTCACTTGCTCGTCCCCCTGAAAAAAGAAAAGGATTAGTATTGCCTAGAATACAATTGTGCCTGCCCCGACGGGCCCCGACCTGCAACCATGGCAACAATAACACACAATATATGTACCAAATGTTACTAAAAGAGACTAATTCATTTTTCTCGCTCGCTACACTCGCTCGCGAATGAATAGACATTGCTTTGGAAACAATTGTGTCCACCCTTGACCTGCAAGTCTGCAACAATATCATTAAAAATTGAAGAGTTTTTTCGCCCTCTCGCCAAAAAGGAATTGAATCGCGTTAAACGCGATTGCGTCCATCCTGACTTGCACCAATAAAAATAAGTTTATTTATTAATTTTTATTAAAAGAGAATTTATTTTTTTGCTTGCTCGCTATGCTCGCTTGCCAAAATAGAATTGACACCGCTAACGTGCCCGCCCCAACCTACAACAACCAGTTAATAATTATGTACCAAACGTTATTCAAAGAAGTTTTGGTGTGCTCGTGCTCGCCAAAACGGAATTAACATCACCTTAGACATGATTGTGTAAGCCCTGCCCTGCAACAAAAAAATCTGAAATTTATGAACCAATTATCATTACAAAAATTAATAATTATGTACCAAACGTTATTCAAAGAAGTTTTGGTGTGCTCGTGCTCGCCAAAACGGAATTAACATCACCTTAGACATGATTGTGTAAGCCCTGCCCTGCAACAAAAAAATCTGAAATTTATGAACCAATTATCATTACAAAAATTTTGCTCGCTCGCTACGCTCGCTCGCCAAAAGAGAAATAACACCGCTTTTAATAATCACGTCCCTGACATGGAACAATGAACCCAAGTTTATATACCATATTTTCCCTATAAAAAAGAAGTGATTTTTTTTGCTCGCTCGCCAAAATAGAAATAACACCGCTTTTAATAATCACGTCCCTGACATGGAACAATGAACCCAAGTTTTATGTACCATATTTTCCCTATAAAAGAGAAGTGATTTTGTTTTTTTTCGCTCGCTACGCTCGCTAGCTCGTGGAATTATGTGCCCACCACTAACCTGCTACAATATCATTAAAAAGAGAAATGTAGGGGTTGCCTGCCCGCCAAAATGGGATTGACATTGCCTTAAACACGATTGTGCCCGCCCCTACCTGCAACAATGAAACAAATTTTATATAGCAATTCATTGAGAGAAAGATGTATTTTCGCTCGCTAGCTAAAATGGGTATAAAATCACCCTAAACACAATATTGTTCCCGCGCCCTGCATGGGACAATTGAACCAAGTTTAAGTGGCAATTATTAAAAAGAAGTGATTTTTTTCTTGCTCGCTACACTCGTTTGCAAAAAAATGAAATTAACGTCGCTAACAAGTGAATGTTCCCACCCCAACTTGCAACAATACCAGTTTATATACCAAACGTTGCTTAAAGATTTTTTTTTTGCTCGCTTGCTCGCCAGAAGTGAAAAATAGCATCGCCTTTTTTGTTTGTTTCGGTCGCTTGCCCCCCCTGACGGAGTACCCCAGGTACGCCACTGACGCTCAGTGGCGGATCCAGGGGGGGGGGCACAGGGGGCACGTGCCCCCCCCCCCGGCCAACAAAAATATGTTAAAATCAGCCCTAAATTCGCCCAAAATATACCGAAAAAAAGGGCGTGCCCCCCCCGGCTAAACATTTTTTTTTTTTTTTTTTTTTTTTTTTTTATAAAAAAAAAAAAAAAAAAAAAAAAATTGCCAATGGCTGACCTAAAAAGGTGACCTTACCCCCCCCCCCTCCAACGAAGCAAAATGTCAAATTAAAAAATTCGTGACCCCCCCCCCAAAAAAAAAAAATTGTCCTCTTACCCCCCCCCCCCCCCTCCAACGAAGCAAAATGTCAAATTAAAAAAATTCGTGACCCCCCCCCCCCCCAAAAAAAAGTGTCCTCTTACCCCCCCCCCCCCCCCCCCCCCCCCCCCCCCTTATTCAGCGGCCGGCTAAGTCGTTGCGATTTTTTTGGGACTAAAAATTGTTTTTAAAAGTGTCCGCTTACCCCCCCCCCCCCCCCCCCCCCCCCCCCCCCCCCCCCCCCCCGCTTATTCAGCGGCTGGCTGAGTCGTTGCGATTTTTTCGGGACTAAAAAAAATATATATATATGTTCTCTTTCCCACACGGTGCCCCCCCCCCCCCCCGTGTGCCCCCCCGGTAAGAAATTCCTGGATCCGCGCCTGACGCTATACTCTCCCGGCTCCCCACTAAGTAGTTAATTAGGGTATGCTTGTTCCCTCCATTAATTTGAAAGCAGCCCCCTATCTCAGGGCTGCCAACATAGCGCTGGTTATAGTTAATAATAGACTTTGATCATTTAGGGTCTGGAACAAATTGTCAGGGAAAGTAACTAAACTCTATTAAAAAATGAACTCCAATATCACGAACGTCTCGCTCCTAAACTTTGTTATAGGCCAAAAAAGGGTCAAGGCTAAGTCCGCTCCAAAAATAATTTGCTTTTAATAGATGCTAAAGAAAACAAGAGAAACAGAGCCAAAAAACATTTAGTAAAATCGGATAACTAATAAGAAAGTTATGAATTTTTGAAAAAGTATGAAAAGTATGGAACTTAGAAAGTCACTACACAAATTGCCAATTTGGTTATCAGTTTGTGACGTCATTGCCTCACTATTTATCAATTGCTTTATATATTTTTATCCCATTAATTTCTCGTTTTATCCCCCAAAACTTGATCCCCCCATACCTTTGCCCAGGTTATATGATTTGTATCATATTGGGTGCATTCATTTCACAAAATCTTTTATAAACTTTGAAGTATCGACACTATTTTCTGAATATTGTATATTCATAATCATTGATTTTTAAATGAATAAATTATCAAAGTTCAAATTGTTCAGGATTTAACTGAAAAGAATTACTCTATATTAGTGCATCGACACAAAAACATATTACTATCAATATAACTTGTATGCTGGTGTGAGGAAATAAGATTTTTAGGGGGAATTGGAAATTTATATTATCAATTTAAAGAAAATGACTAGTGGATAATGAGGCAAAGACGTTACAATTTGTAGTGTGGTTTTTTAATGTTTTTCAAGTCATTAAAAATTCATATCTTTCGTATTCGTTATCCGATTTTGCTCGACTTTCTTTTAATTGGTTTGTCTGATTTTTCTTCTTCTATTGAAAGTAAGTTATTTTTGTAGTGGACTTGCTCTTTAAAGTCCACCCTGCTATTAAGTTGGTTTTTATGTATCCTAGAAACATGACTTTGGTGTCTATCCTATGGTTTTCGAGGCGGAGAATACATTCGAATGAGTTACAATGTTCATTGGTGGCCAGCTAGGAAACCCCCCGAATTCCAGAGACCTCAAAAGGGTCATAATCATCATCATCAGCGTTTTAAGTCCATTTCTCCCACTTTGTTAATAAGTGACTTATGGCTATTTTTAGGTAGCGGCGGCCATCTTGGACGCCATCTTAGATATGGGGGTTTCCTAGACCATCTCAAAACATTCTAACTTGTCTAAGTGGATTCTAGGTCCCCCCAAACCATGGGATTGAAACCAAAATCATGTCTCTAGGATGGATAATAAGTGATGTATCAAAGGCGGATCCAGGAATTTCTTCCCGGGGGGGGGGGGGGGCACACGGGGGGGGGACACACTGGGGGAAAAAAAACTTTTATATATATATATATATATATATTTTATATATTTTTTTTTTTGGTCCCCAAAAAAATCGCAACGACTTAGCCGGCCGCTGAATAAGCGGGGGGGGGGGGGGGGAGTAGGGGGGAGGGGGTGGGGGAAAGAGCACATTTTTTTTTTTTTTTTTTTTTTTTTTTGGCCGGGGGGGGGGGGGGCATGTCCCTGTTCGCCGGTACATTTTTGGCGAATTTGGGGCTGATTTCAACATTTTTTGGGGCCGGGGATGGGGGGGGGGCACCTTTTGTTGCAATTTGGGGGTTGGGGTGTTATTTACCGTATTAATGACTAGACTAACATTTTATGTATCAGTATCAGGTTTCCAGGTATCCGGATAATTATGTTATTGTTGTGAGATACATGAAATCAATCATTACACATGGTACAATCATCTATAAATGTCACGTACTTGTAATATATACACACACACGCACGCACACACACATTCACACACACCCACACACGCTCACATACAACCTCACACGCAGGGGCGGCGATCCCGGGGGACGGGAGGACACGTACCCCCTCAATTTTTTTTTTTTTTTTGGGGGGGGGGGGGGGAGATCGCCTCCCCCCCCCTGGAAATTCGAAAAAGTGCAAAAATAAAAGTGTATAGCAAATACTTACTTAAGACTGCAACAAACCTAAGGCTATGGAGGGCCCAAGAGAGCGGCGTTTGGAAAAATGTAATGCAAAAATCTTCTCGCATAATATCCTTCAAAGTGTACAAGTAAATATTGTTGAAAAGTGAAGTGTGAACAAATTATATTGCTTGTTTTTATACTATAGTTTTGCTAAGGATGTAATTTTGTAACACCACAAAACTTCAAAAACCTGTGAGAGGGTAGTCACTTCCGTCACCTTCGCCCTCTCGTTCACTATGCTCCCTCGCACTGGCGTATATGATGTGGAGCTGGAGGCAGTTGCCCCCCAAAAAAATTCAAACGTGGTTTATTTCTAATTCGATACCAATGATTTACAAATGTTGCTGAAATGGCTTGGTATTTCGCTGGGCTTCTGGGGGTTCTGCCCACTGGACCACACCAAGGCCAAACAAAAAAATCATTTGGTTGTCCTCGATTGCTTTTCTGGAGTAGGGGCGGGCGGGTTTTTTTATAATTTTTTTTTTTATAATTTCATTTTTTTGGGACTTGTTTTAAAAAAATGAATATTTCCCATATAGAACAAAAAATCATTGGGATGCAAGCATTTAAACAAACGAAGTCAATAAAACACTTTAATATGGTAAAGGACAATGAATGTACAATGAAAGTCAAGACCAACACAAGAAAGTAAATTTGGCTTTGAAATACAGCACCTTTTAAATCCCCACTGTATTACTTATAGCTACTTGCACCCTCTCTATAGCAAACAATGCCTAATCGGTGACCAGCGGTCCCCCATGATCCTATTTTTCTTATATGTTAACTGAGAGCTGATTTGATGAGATAACCACCTGTCCAGTGACCTTGCAGGGTGGTCTAATCGCTCCTGTAAACTAGTACAAATGGGCTTTAAAATGAGTTAAAGAATGCTCAGAACCTGATTTGACCGGCATTTTGACATAGCAAAATACAAATGGCAAGTTTGATAAATATAGAATTGCTTACTAAGAAGACAAAACTGGCAAAGGGACGGATTAAGATCGTTGCAAAATGCATAAAATGGTATGTTTGGCGTTTAAATTGCCCCCCCCCCCAAAAAAAAAAAAAAAATAATAATAATAATAATAATAAAACAAATAAATAAATAAATTTATAAATAAATAAATTACGAGCGGCCCGAGCGGTCTATAGGACAACCAAATATTTTTTTTTGGGGGGGGCCTATTATGTCTAAATCCCTGGGCTTCCGGGGGCTTCGCCCCCTGGACCCCACCAGGGCCCTAAGGTGGACCCCTGAATGCTCATCTGACCGTAATTAAATGCCTAAAAAAACCTGAGCCTCCGGGGGCTCTGCCCACTGGACCCTACCAAGGGCCCTAAGGCAGCCCCTGGATGCTCATCTGATCGTAATAGTTGAGTTCTGTTTTCAGACCGCAATTGCCTTCAAAGTGCGTGATTATTGCTCTAATTCTTATCTATGACACTTCTAATTGCCTTTAAGGACCTAAAATTGCTATGAAGGTAATTTTAGACCCCAAAATGTGTGAAACATAGCCCATACGATCATACCAATTCAGCTCCACTTTCAAAAAAAATTATTAATTAAATAATAATAACAATACAAGGGCCGGCTGAGCCAACAACGGCATTGGCTGAAATACAACGTAAAAGGCGCTATTTCGTTTTTAAAACGGCTTTTTCAAATTATCGAATATTTGTGGTGGTACACAAATATTAGAAATCGTTATATTTATAGATATTTCAGCCGTCAAAAAAGCCAACCGATTTTGATCAAACAAAGATGGTTTTGTCATTTAAATTGTATGTTCTTTCAAATTTGACACTCAGTTTTTCATTTTTCATCTCACATAAAAATATTTTGTGTAGGGCCCTCTGCAACAGAACTCAACTATCCCTTTAATGCCAACAAAGTTTCCTTAGAATGCTGTATCCTGATGTTAAAAGTCCATCTTCAATTACTTTGATAGTTAGATGCCTCGTTATCAAGTACAGTGCAATAATACATTTCTTTTCATAAGGTCCATTTCAGGTTAAAGTGCGATATGAAAATACAGTATTCTCTCATTTGTTTTCTTCTCCATATTTCATATTATTTAATGTCTTGTGCCAAAACTATTAGTAACAATGTTTCAAATATATTTTGAAAATGCGGAATTAAAATATATTATGAACAACTATGTAAACTCAAATATTATTTTAATTGTTTTTCTATAATGTGCATGTATTTCGGCACACTAAATATCCAATTCAGCCAATGGCTATTATAATGAATTTTGTTTTCGATAAAGAAATTCCTTAGTTATCAACGCGCTTACCGTTTCCCATATTTCCTCAGGAAGTTAGTGGTTGCTTCTGCTATGTCGGATACATGTGCAATTTACTAATACGCAGAGGGTTTCCAGAGGAAGATTATAGGGACTTTTAGATTGAGTGGACGAGAACGGCGTGAACGTCCACTGATCATGCGTGTCCATTGCAAGCCGTTTTAACATTTATTCCTATTTCTTGATATCATGAATTGGATTATTGATATCAAGAAATGATTTTCTGTTGTAAAGCAACGGTAATTCTTGATATCAAGAAATAGGAATAAATGAAATGTTAAAACAGCTTGCCATAGACACGCATGACCAGTGGACGTTCACGCCGTTCTCGTCCACTCAATCTTAAAGTCCCTAATACCACAAGAAAAGAAGTTATTCACCATGTAAACGAAGTTGCACTGTTGGGTATATATTCTTTTTTACATATGGGAAATGATACACAACGGTACACAATGATAGCAGAGATCTAAGCCCCTTCTTCAGTCATTAAAAAATAGATCTCTATTAATTCAAAATAATAAGATAAAATCAATCTAACTGAAGTCTTGCTGATCTCTACCAAAGTGTTCTGGGAAATGCACTGCGCCCTTCGATCCCACCCTACAATGGTCACTTCTGAATAGCGCCAGCTATAACTATTTTATCGAGCATTTCTCTCCCCAAAAAATTAAAAATACACGACTACGATAATTTTGCGATTGATGCTTGAATATTTCTATATCATACCTAAATAATAAATTAAACACATAATGAGACTTTTTATTGAATATCCGACCACAAAGGAGTAAACAAAATTTAATTCTTATTCGTACACGCGCATTTAAATAAACAGAATATTTTATGTTCGCGTTCATGAAGTCCGTGTCCGATGTTGTTAACTAAAAATAATAACAATAATAAAGAATCAATTGATCCTTATTAACTTGGAAAAGCAACATCATCTCCTTTACTTTTTATGTTTTTAAGGACAGTGCCACATTCACATTAACGGTCTTATTGCTTAGCTATAAGATGGGAATAATGTGTCATCATTAGCCTTTATATAGGCCTAAAATGTCATCCTAAATAAATTTCCATATATTTATTTTGATAATATGGGAATAACCATTTTCTATTTTAAATACACCTGCAGCTCCAAAAGACGGCTGATAATTTCTTCATAGTGTTCCTCCCGAACAGATTGGATCGCCTTTTTCGAAGAGATTTGACCACTGCACGACGGGCCCAGGCCTCCTCCTCCCACCCGCGAACACAGAGTATTGAAGCAATGACGCCCTCACGCGTTCTGCCCTATATCCCAGCTCATTCCAAATCATTAGTATGCAAAACTTGTTGTCTACATTATTTACTTTTGAGTCTTTCTGACACATTAATGTAACTTATGAGAGGGGGGAGGGTGACCCACCCATCTCTCAATAAATGGTTGAAAAAAGACAATCAGAACAACAAAAATAAATGGCAGATGAAGAAAGAAATGAAGATTGAGGAGGCAACAGTCCCTGTCCCATACATGCATGCACCCTTTTCATCACTAGTCTTTATTATTATTTTTTTTTTTATCTTGATAAGTTTTATTGGTCAGAAAACACAATGATTTACAAAATATGCGTAACATCGTTTTGCAGAAAAATAATGACTTTCACACTTACTAAATCTTGTGGTTTCACATTTCAGTGTAACATTAAAAAACATAGCATGATACTTCTGTATACCCCAGCCGCACAGACGATACGACCATCAGACCGACACTAAATGGAAAGAGAGAGGCCAAGAAGTCTTTTATGGCTAAGTCACTAGTCTTTATGGCTTTGTTCTACCCATTATTCATATCAGTTCAAAATAAGTTATTGTAGTAGGCTTGTGGGATGACTATGATACTTTGGAAGATAAGGCCCATGCAGTGTTTGGATTCTTTAGTAAAGTTATTAAATAAATATCATTCGTTATATCTAAAATAATTGTTAATATTGTTTGTATAAAAGTTAATGATAAAGAAAATCATACTACTATTATACCTTTGATATTAATGTTACGTATAACTATGATAACAACGGAAACTCGATGTATCAAGTTCCTGAAGCAACAAGAATAAGACAGGCAATGGAAAATGGCTTTTAAAGAAGAGAGTGCACGAAGCCGAAGAAAAAATAGAAGAAGAAGAAGAAAGCGAGGAAGGAGGAGGAGGGGGGGGGGGGGGAGTGAAGAAGTAAAGAAAAGACAACTACAGACAAACACATATAGAAGTAGAAAAAGAGGTACCCTATCATACTAAATAGATACATAAATAAACCTTCAGCCTTTTGTTTCACTCTCACAACTATCGCCCCTAAATAATATTATTCCTTATAAATTGAAAGGCGTATTATGAAATATTTATAAACAATGACGTATACTGTACTGTTTTCTTTATCTATATCTTTATGAGGCGCAGGCCTGGCACCCGAGTCTGTCTTTTAAATTGATTTGTTTGTTTTTATGAAAGGAATCAGTTATTATCAAGTATTTTTCAAGCTCAGCTTTCAATGTCATCTTCGTAATTCACAAATATATCTCATGATAATATATGTTATATTAATTTGTATCCACGTATTCGCTGAATTTTCACCTGACGCAGTTCCTCATTTCTTGTCTGAAAAAAAAAAGGAAATTGAAGCCTTTAATCTTTTTCCAGATGATTGTTTAATTGCTTCCAATATAATAATCGATTTTGTTGTTGGTGTTGTTGGCAATTATTTTGATACTGTATTTTAAATATATGTTGAAAGGGCCAAAGGGGAATAATTATGTTTTATGATATATACCGGACTTTCAGATAGTTTCACTATCTCAGTCATCAAGGCTCTTATTAATCACCATGAGAAGTTGGAAACCTACAAATACTCTGTAGCCTGCAGGCTTGCAATAAACAGAATATGAATAAGCATTTTGAATACATAAAGTTAGAACACAATCAGATAGGAATTGTTTGATTTAATATTAAGTAAACATTTTGTGTTGGTATATTTGCAATTAATTTGTTCCTTTTCCCGTACTTTTGTCGTTGGTTGATAATCCGGGACATCTCCCATAATGCCTTTCACCGAGACATGTACGATGTTCGGATCGGGAGCTAGAGGTCGCCGATTTATATCAAGGCAGCATCTATGAGCGATTTTATGCGGGTACCGAGTATGCGCTTCATCGTTGGAATTGTGTAGCAAAATACATACCGTGTGTATTGTGTATGTACGCGCGACTGGGGTGTGGTGAATATCATTTCTGTACGGAAGAAAGGCTTGTCCAACGGAATATCATTTATTTTTTGTGTGGAAAAATAACCTGTTTTGGACACTGCTGGACAGTGCATTTGTATCAGGATAAACAATTTTAAATGGAACTACCAAGAATTCTAGAGAGGGGAGAATAAACAGGATATATCGACGGTTTGTGGGTATTCGGACTCTGTGAAGAGCGGCTGTTGTAAGCTTACTGAACTGTGAACAAACGTTATTTTACTATTCCAACATGGGGTGCGCTACGAGCGCAGAAGATAAAGCGGCCGCTGAGCGGTCGAAAATGATTGATAGAAATCTACGGTTAGAAGGAGAAAAAGCAGCAAGAGAAGTAAAATTATTGCTCTTAGGTACGTATCCTGGAACCCTAGACCTATAATGAAATGAAAACAAAGACAATGAATTATTAATCATTTCCAGTGCTACATTATAAAAATGACATGATAATGTTGATGAAATTGTAAATGCTGCACACACATGACCGAGGCGCAGCTGGATTGGCGTCTCTATTGAAGATGTTGAACAATGAAAGTCGAAAAAGTGTTGAACTTGAACTGTTTATCAAATCGAGGAAAACACCAAGTTTATCAGGCTTAGTCTTGGGTTTTACTTTTAGGGATGATTGCTCTGCAAGCAATCAAATGTAATCTAATCTGTTCAGGTTTTTGTAGAGCAGAGGCATTTAATTATTGTCAATCAATTTCATTGTCTGTCATGGACTTGAAATTGAATTGTTTTGGCCAAGTTCTTTGATGCATGGGTCATTTATTATTTCAAGCTACACATCTATACTACAGACATGCACACAAACTATGGTGTGTGCATAATGTGCCAAACTTCTGAGTCTGAGCCTTTCTGACGTACCCAGGTCGGGAAGGCCACGATTAATGGCAGTTTGGCACATTAATGTGCCACACTAAGTTGTCTAGAAAAGAACAACAGTTGCTGCTTTAGTTTACTTGCTTGTTTTGTTCAATCTGACTGCATAATTAAGTCTACCATGATATAGATCTAGGTGAGTTTGCAAGCAAGAATGCTTCACGAACAATAATGTAGGGCCCCTGAGCTTGCCATGTGCAAAGAAGGCTGTGTAAATGCGAGATTGTAAAGTTTGATTTGTGAGTGACATCACAAATACATTATGAGGTGAACTGAGATGTGTAAATGAGGGATTATGGAAGCTTACATTATGTACTGTACGTCATGAAATCGTGAATGTCTTCTTCTCCGACCACCATCTGAAATGTATAAAGTGTAAACTGGATTTTTGGTGAACAAGATGTTTTTTAGGTTTAAACTGACATCATGTGATAAGAATCATAAGATGGTGAGAAATAGAAGATGGAAGGATGAAGAGGAGAACAAGAATGGAGAAAAATGCATGAATTTGGGAGAGTCTGAAAGAGAAATGAAAGAAAATTATAGGGAAGATGACAAAATGGGAGAAACTGATTGCCACAATGAAAGAGGAGATGATGAAGAGAGAAAAGCATCAACATGTATAAGGAAGTACATGTAGCAAAAGAAGATGAAAAGAGAAAACCTGATTGAAAAGACATAAAGAAAGAATACAAGACATCAAAAACACAGTAAAGGAAGGTAAACATAGAAGAAGAAAAAAAAATGAATACATGTCATGGTGTTCAGTCCTCATTGAGTAAAATCTCAAATATTTCCTCACTTTCCTACCCATGTCTTTGTCCTGATCCAGGCTATCTCGCACCCGGGACATCTCGGCCCCACTACAAAAACGGTCACTTTACCCTAAGTCCCTAACCCTAACTCAAACCCTAACCCTAAACCTACAAAAACTCAATATGAAGCATTCGTAATAATTCAAAACATTGTGAAAAGATTTTTGAATAATCCTTTCCAGACTTTGGGACGATCTAAACCTGTAAGTCTGTACTCTGTAACCAATAATCAAATCGGAAGATCTGATGACAAAGGCAAAAAATGTGTGCCCACAAAAAAGGCTGAAAATTTGTGTTATAAATGGGGCTATCAAATACAAATACTTAAAAACATTCATAGCTGGGATTATTTTGTCATTTGTAGTAGTTGTAGACCATGTTCTTTGATATTAAGTGCCTTTTCGTTAGGACATGAGAAGAAGCAAAACATGCGGCGAGCCGCCATTTTGGATTATAATGACAATGGAGAAAAAAATTGTGCCTACAAAAAAGTCTTAAATTTTTACAAGATTTGGGCAATGAAATGTTTTTTTTTTAAAGTATACCTGGAATTATTTTGCCTCTTGGAGTTGTTATAGACCATGCTTGTTGATGTTTTAGTGCCTTTTCAATTTCATGCCTCTGAAATTGAAAAATTTTGGTCTAAAATTAGCTCAAAACATGCGTACCATATCCAAAACTCAAAGCCCTTTTTTTTGTACTTGTAGGCACACATTAATTTTTTGTTGTCATCAATTATAATCCAAAATGGCGATTCACATGTAGTGCCTCCACATTTAGACCAATTTATTAATGGCATGAAAAAAGCTTTAAACATGAATACAACAACTTCAACTGAGATAATTATCAAAGGTACATGTATGAGTGATTTTAGGTCTTAGAGTGCTCATAATTATCAAATTTTGCAATTTTTGGATGCATTTCAACCCCCCAAATCATCAGATTTCCTGGATTTCGGGAGCCAAACCACTGATTTTAAATACACGTACCTGTACCATTTTTGGTAACATTGCTCCAATTTGAGGCCAAGACTGAGGATTCGGACATCTGGTTAACATGCATCCCTGCGATTTCTTTCTTGACACTCTACTGTAAAAAGGACTCCTACCCAGCCCTAAATTCTTTTTTCTTTAGATGGAATTTTAGGTCTTCATTTTATCATACCGATATTTTACGTGTGTGTACATGTATTCCTGTCAAATAACTATTTGTGGGATAAATGTGCCACATGCATACAACATGTAGGGACATTGTCAACCTACTTGTAGCCCCTCGCATAATCTAGATACAGCATATCGTTTTCGTGGACATTAATACTTTCAATGTTAAAGTTTTTATGCACCTGGTTCTATTATATTTATAACATGTTTTGTTTGTGCTTTTTTCTTTCTTTCAGGGGCTGGTGAATCAGGGAAAAGTACAATTGTAAAACAAATGAAGTAAGTATTCAAACCAGATTTTGGGGATAATTATAATATAAACACATTTTTATTACATTCTTTTAAGCAATATTTTCTTTAAAAAACAGTATTTGTCATAGGTTTGTGGCTTTAATAAAATCAGTCCATATAATTGATTCAGAAGACAGCAATGCATATTGTCATTGGATATCACACCTGTCTTTTTATTTTCACTCCGGCATTTGTTTCTGCATTGTCAATGAAAATCTCATCTGAATAAGATGTTTTGGAGTGACAGATATTCTTTGCAATCAATCACATGCTCTGAATTAAAGATTACACACAGTATTATGATCTTTGTTTGTCTAATAGTGAAATATTGTATGGGTAATTCAAAAAGTTTTTTTTACAAATATTGTTCATAGGGTTTTTATAACACTTGTACCTACAACTGTAGTATTGTACATGTACATGTACATGTCAGAAAATATTGCCACTCTTCAACTTAACAATGTGCAAAGTTGTTATCTATCAAAACTCAAAAGTGCATATTCAATACTCCTTGAAAAGACATAAAGAAAGAATACAAGAAATCAAAAACACATGTACATGTACATGTACTTGTCGTTTAGCTCATTAGATTGTGTGGAAAGCGGATGAAGACTCGCTTCACTTTCATTGTGTAGTCCACTCATCCCTTGGGCTACATAATTGCTACTCTCCATAGGTTCATAATGGTACTCTCCATGGCTTGATTATATGCCAATTATGCATCACGATGTACATGTACTGTATCTTCATGATGGTTGCTAATGACTACAGGAGATGTTGTAATGCACTCATTGTACATTAGACAGCACGGAGAAAAAATAATAGTACAGTGTACTGTACATGTAATTCTTGTATTTAAAAAAAAAAATCACATCATTTTCCTATATTTGGGCATCAACTTGGGCAAGCGATATGCTGGAAAATGTTGAAACCTGTTGTCTCTTTATTTGGACAAATCATTAGCCTGCCTGATGTAGATGCAGATTTGTTAAGAATTTGTTCAAAGGAGTGTTTCATATCATAGGTATTTACAGCAGGGAATAATTTTCCTGGTATCGCATCGCAATTTGCTATGCATTTTTGCATGACTGCTATACAAAATATCTTTTGTGTAGCAGTTTTCTTCCATAGAAATGTACAGAATTTCATTTGAAATATTTATCCATCGGCTGAAATTGCTAATCAAAAAATTTGAGGAAAATTATTCCCTGATTTACAGCATTGATAAAGTACATGTATTGTAATGCTACATTTTTTCCTTGTTTTATAACCTCTAATTCTTCTTTGTTTCTTCTAAATGTCACTTATTCTTGTATATTACTTTCCTCTTTTTCTTCTAGGATTATACATGAAGAAGGGTACTCTGAAGAAGATTGTAGGCAGTATAAACCCGTGGTATACAGTAACACAATTCAATCCATGATAGCCATCATCAGAGCTATGGGTTCACTCAAGATTGACTTCGGAGACACAGAAAGAGCAGTAAGTAGTAATCTGATATTTCATGTTAGTGAAAAAGAATGTGATTCAAACATTACTGTTCACGTTCTTGTTCACTTTACATCATAAAAATAAGGTTTCAGCTGAAAATACATAAACATCATATTGTTTTATGATTCGAGTTTCACATGGATGTAACAAAAAATTGGTCCTATGAAATATCGCTATTGTAAAAGTTACTTCTTTGTTCACAGGAATCCTTTTTATGTCTTTTTATTTTATTTCATAGAAAACGTTCTGTGGACAAGAGATATTTTTATTTTCCTCACATTCGTTTTTTGTGTTATTTTTTGTTTTGTGTTGTGTTATGTTTTGATTTGTTTGTTTGTTTTTCTTTTTACCATAATGTTCACTACCTTTGCCCAGCGGTGTGCATGTACATGTACACTTGTCCTGAGAACAGATTAGTTCAGACAATTTATTTGATGCATGTTTTACCTCTTTTCGGAATACAGTGATTTACAAAGAACAAAATCCATTTGGTAGTTACAATGTAATTTCCTTAGAATATTCTATTTGTACCATGAGGTGTATCTCGTTGTGCATACATATAGGGTGTTGTTAGTGATTGTTCAGCAGCCGAGCAGAGTAGACTCTTCTCTATTCCAAGAGGATGCGCTTGGAATATCCAGTGAGAGGAGAAAGAGGTTTTGATTTCAGTCTTTAAGTGGCATAAATTACAGCTCTCCTGCAGGGTTTGTCTCCATAGAACACGGCTCAACTGTGAAATTGATCCATTTGCATTCAAGCTAGATTCACTTGTGATTTTACCTCAGAATTTATTTTCTCATTCCTTTATTTCTAATTTAAATGTTCTCTGCTTTTATCCCTGTATTTTTTTCTTGGTGGGGGTATTACTTTTTTAATGATATTACATGGGGTTTGTGACCTTTTAAATCATTTTTGTTTAAATTCCGTCATTTGAAGAGATACTGTAGTAAAACCAGAAAATATTTGCAATGTACATGTGCAGGGCTCTGATCAAGGGCACCTAAGTGTTACATATAAGGTGAATTTTAAAAGTCAATTATAGACTGTGGCAACATTATTTTTGTAATCTGCAAACATTATGCAACATATAGCTAAAAAATCAGACCTTAACAAATCGCCGTTAAGTTGCAATCAGTAGCTAAATATCACATCATCAAAAATGTTACGTACATAACTCGGTGTCCACTTCATGCTGATATTTCCCTTATAATTTTAATTTTTCTGACAAAGTACATTAGATGTTAAAACATACTGTAAACAAAACTTAAAACCCTTGCCATATCAATTTTTTTTCAATTTAGTTATTAGAATATGGCCAAAACAAATGTGGACACCGAGTTATGTACAGTACATCTTATTCTCTACATGCTTTCTCTTTGCCTTATTGTCAGATATGGTTTTGCATTAGTCTAATAACGACTTCAATTGAAGGAATGATGTGTTTCCTGAATGAAACATAATTTGCAATGTGTAAATAGTTTGTAAACTACTGAAATGTAAGATTTCTGTACTTACATGTAATCGTACATAACTGTGGACACCAAAAGTAAGTAGTTCTACATTCAAATAATATTTAACTTCTTGTTCCTTAAATTCAATAAATGTTTGTTTAAATGAAAATACAGAAGGGTGCAATTCATGCTGTATGGAATAAATAAATTTATTTATGATAATTATTTCAAATTTTTGATTGGTAGTAACGTACATAACTCGGTGTCTTTTCATAATGGTGTCTTAGTTATGTACATGACATGAAAAAGTTCAAACTGCAATATTTTGTAATATTCTTCTCACCAAATCAGATGTGTGTACATGTCTTATACATTTTTTACTAAATTACCATGACAAATAACTAAATATAGGTGGTCTTATTGGAAAAACAAAACATGGAATACGTACATAACTGTCACGTACATAACTCGGTGTCCACATTCATTGTTGATTAAATAACACATACAAGCTAAAATGCGGAATCCAATGTTATCAGTGCTCTTCATTCACCTATATACACCATTACATTGTCATTTTGAAAGTATACAATATGTTTTTGTATAGATTCTGGTGCACTGGTTTGTACATAACTGCAGGACACCAAACATTTTCCATTTACAGACATCTAAATATTTTTAAAACCATGACCCAGAATGAGATGATCTGATTGGAAATCAAAGATAAAGTGAAACTAAACATTATAACATTGCAAGCTTGTAAATAAATCAATTATTTATACACCATTCTTCAGTTAGTAAGGTTTGAAATTTGCAGGACACCAAAGTTATGTACATATCACAAAACTTGTATCACATGTAAATAGAATAAGAAAGTAAAATAATAGGAATTAACTCAACAGAAATGTTAATTATTACATAGATTCTACATCAAGATAAAAAAAAATCATAAGTTTTGCATCCCATTAGTAAAAAATCTGGTAACCAATTAGTGCATGTTTTGAATGTAACATTAAAAGTGCTGAAAATAGGCCTTTTTACATCATAAAATTGCTCTACAATCTTGAATTTGAACTCAATGAAGCTGAAACCATGTTTGGAGCTTCCCCCAATGGTACTTTCTAATATAAAAATGCTAATTTGTGTCTGGGTCTCATGGTTTTGGATAATTAAACAATTTCCCTGTGTTCAATCTAAGGGTACCCTTGATCTGAGCCATGCACACATGCACTAAAAATGACAAAGTAACCATTTGACTTAAGATTGGACTAGTCGTACATACATGTACATGGACAACACACCATGCTTTCACTTATTAGATTTTTCTTTATTTTAATCCCAATCTTGTATTCGCACACCATGGGACAGTACATGTACTGTAGTCCCCCACATTTATATAATTACAGATATGGCTTCTTTCCACATTTGTTTTATTTTGGGACAAAACAGTGCTGCTGCCAAGTCATGTGTAATGTGATATTGTTAATGGAAATTGAAAGTGATTCAGACCACTTACATGTATGTCATTCAATTGGCGTGGGACCATTAATTAGCATACGATTAAACCACAAAATAGAGGACTGCTACATGTTCATAGAGTTCATTTACATTAAGAAGAAAATAATCACATGGCACAATGCTTTATCACATACATGTACAGGTACACGTACATGTACATGCAGACTTAACTTTTATAAAGCAACTTTATTAGCAAAAAAGTCCTCAGTCCTCCAAATTCACATTTATTTTGGGGAACCTTTTCTCAGAATTGTTTGAGCGCACTTTTCATAAGTTCTTGAATATGTACAATACATGTACATGTCTGCTTCAGTTGTATTACATGTACATTGTACATGTATCTTAAAAGTACATAAATTTGTTTTTTTTGATAGTCCCCTGGAAATTAGTAATTACTGTAAACATACATGTACATGTAACTGCATTTATTCTGTTATTCCTTTGGTCATTTTGTCACCTTGACCTAGGAAACTGAGCAATTTGTCCGCTCACATGGTATCACATCCATGAGATGGATTTCAAGGAAGTAATGAAATTCAATTTTTTTTCCAATGGCCTGCCTTGCCTTGCCTGTCTGGAGTGAAGCAGGCAGCTGGCTGGCGGGCGGGCGGGCTTGATGCCCCTTTCTGAAGCTGAGATGTCGGTGAGGTAATGAGGCAGGACGAGTATGCCATTGATAGCAATCCAATAACACCATGGCCATTCCTCATCACAGCTGCAGCCCCTGATGAGACTGCATTGTGTTATCCTACATGTATGTCTCTATCATGATACACAGACATCTTTTCGATGGAGCTATCATCCAATGTCGCCCCGTTCAATCGATTACTTGCATTATGTCATTCTTCTTGGAATTTTGAACGTGCAAGTGATGGTACATTTATATACATTCTTTCTATGTAATACATGTTGTGTTTTTTGTGGGGTGGGGCAATGTACAATAATAGCTCTCCATCGACTCCATTAACACTATTTAATGGAATATACAGGAAACCCTATGTTGATCCTGATAAAAAAAAATAGTTGCAATTGGAGTTTGCACTACCCGATGTTCATGTACACACTGTGAGCCAATCTCATGGCTTTGGTGAATAAGTTGTTTTCTTTGAGCAATACAACATTAATAAAATGTACCAGCGATTGACTACATGTACATGTTAATGCCTAAAAAATCGCTCTCTTGACGATGACCAGACCATTTATTAATGCTACATGTACATGTATATTGTCAGACTAGAGACAGAAACAGTAGGTATCAGGAAGAGCGGGCATTGTCAGGATATCCTGTTTCAACCAGAATCCCAACAAGGCTACATGTACCTGGGCTCTCTCTACCCATCATAATGTATTGGGTGTTTTCATAAGAATAATATTACCTGTATAATGAGTTTTCCATGAAGTACAAGGCATTGGTAATGTGCCGTGCTTTCTGTTTTGTTTTAGAAGTCATTAGTGCAGTCAAATTACATTGATTTTGCTTTGTCACAACTGCTTGTTATAGTGATCTCGACTATTTTAAGAAATCCTTTGTAATCAATTGCTTGAAAGTACATGTACACCTGTACATATATATGTAGGTCTACCAAATTATATAAACATTATATTTGATTATTATATTAAACCAAGCATTGTATAGAACATGTATGTACACTGTACCAGATAGATTTATTGGTCAAAATAATTGAATACAGTACTGGCAGTCCTGATATATGATCAATTGTTGATTGAATGGTAGTCTTTAGACCATTTTATAGTGTTTCCATGTTAGGTAGATTAGATTTAGGATAATTGGTTAATAAAAGAGATCCAAATGTACAAGTTTCATGCATGAGAATATCTTCAAATTACCTTGATAAGTTTAAATTTTGGGCCAAAAATGAAATTGTTCTAAATTTTCTGAAGCTTCTCTAGTCCCAGATTGTGTTCCAAGAAAATGGATACTGTACCCTATCTTTTTGAAGATGTACATGTAGGGATGCAAGACTATTGGGGTACCTACAGTAAATGTACATGACATGTTGTCTTCTCTCACAATATAAACCTGTGACGAAGCATAATTTTATATCTATACATGTACAATGGAGTTTGCTTGTTCTACATTCTAATAAATAACTCTGTACTACATGTATTTACCTACTGCACACATGCATACAGTGTCCTATAAACAACAAATCATATACATCCAATTTTTGTTGTTGACCAGGAACCACAGATGGTGAGTCCATTTTCAAATGTGACTGATGACATACTGTGTGGATTGATGATGAGTAATGACAACTAATATTAATATTATAATGCAAGGCCTTTGTTTTTGTATTGAAATGTCTAAGTTCACATGTATGAATTGCAGTGATTGATCGATGTAAGAACATATTTGGAACACACATTGTGAGGTTTCCTTCTGTTGAAAATATTAATTATTAAGAGAAACACATGTACTGATATAGTCCATGCCTTTCTGTAGTACAAGAGGGCAGACCTTATATAGACTGATACTAACCAACGCAATAGTTATGCTGATAGTAGGCCACATTTCCTGGGAGTATAAAGTGCACTTCCTGGTCATCTACATACAGAATACTGTAGTTTGCATTATATAGCAAATCTTATACATGTACTGTAAGTAATTTATAAGAAAGAAAATAAAATGGGAGAAAACTGAACTAGTTGGCAGAAATAAGTTGATCAGCAAATTGACTTAAGATTATTAATTTAGCAGATCTTATTCAGGTAGTTTTTGAGGGAGCCTGAACAAATAAATGTACCCGGTAACTAAATATAGTAGGCCTACATGTATAGTACATTGTACATGCATGTGTGCACAATTACTGTATAAGTGTTTTGAGTGGGGTGCAAAGAGTGCACTGCACATTTTCAAAGACTGCACTGCACATTTTCAAAGACTTTCAAATTAAAGCAAAAATGAATATTACACGTACATGGTTGGTTTATAATTCTGAATAATTGAATACTGAATTATTCTTTTTCTTACATGTACACTGTGTCTTTGCTTTATCCCAAGCATTATACCTCAAGTATGTAGAAAGGGTTGTGTGGTAAATCTCAGAGAGTCTGAGTAACATGGAATAGCTTTGACGGTGCTTGGAAAATGTCCCGACTGATGCAAATTGTGTGAAATTGAAAGGAGAGGGGATAGGATCAAGTTCATCTGCTTAATGCACAGACGGTTTGTCGATGCAGCGCTACATGTAGCCAAGGTGCAATTAGAGAAGAATCTACGTACTCATGCATGCAAATTCATGCCGGGTGAATCCAATATGCAGGCATGGACTCCTCGCCATTTTATTTTTAACTCAATATGTCCATGATACTGCATTTGAAATTGCAAAGCGAGTTGGGGGGAACTCGTGAGGATACTGATGGTAGTACATGTACATTACTACCTTAATGTTCTTATAAATACAAAGATAAAAAGCATGATGATATTTTATTTTCACTCAACAAATTAAGTACAAATAAAAGGTATATCAGAGGGATGGAGTTGTACTACTCTTGTAAAGTTTCATAAACAGAAAGAAGAAAGCTCTGGACATGTACATGTACATACATGTATGTGTGCATTACAATGTGTGTATTAAAGTCAGGCAAATTTTAGTTATCTTTCGGCTTTACTTATGTGTGCTGCATAAAGTGCACCATAGAAAATAAAGAGGCAACCAAATTAAACCAATCTTGTTTTTATTAAAGCCATTACACTTGTAGACTTGTACTGTAGCGTGTATGTGCTTACATAGTATAGTCCATTTCCTTAATGCTTTGTACATGTACATGTACGTGTAAGTTTTATAGATAACTAACTGGTTTTTATACAGACCAGGAGGAATTCTTGCCCTGACTTCTTTGTTCTTAGCTGGAAGTATAAACATTGATTTAGGGAAGACTAGTTGATAGAGCAAAGCAAGAAAAGATAATTAACTGTTTTGTGGATCAGAGTCCAAGGGTGCGTTCAATCGAATTTTCGAAGCTAGAATCACAAACATGAATCACAAATCAAAACGCCATTACAAACAACAAGGTCACTGCGGTTAGCGTTCAAGCGATTTTTTTTATCAACGCTGATTCTAGCTCATTTCGAGCCCAGCCACTGCGGATCACACTAAAGTTTGACCCAGGAAGTAAAGGTCAACTTCGGCGCGCGCTTTTTGGAATTGTTTACGGCCGACTGTCGACTGCTGTTTTGAGCATAGATCGCAATAATAAAACAAAGAATGAGAAGGTGATGGAAGGAAGAAACAAAAAATAACATAAGGAAAGACAGAAAGAGAAAGTGATAGAGTTATTAAAACAAAGAATAACGTAAGAGAATGTGATATAAGGAAGAAACAAGAATGACATAAGGAAAGGCAGAAAGAGAAAGTGATAGAATGCTTAAAACAAACAATAACAAAAGAGAAAGTGATAGAATAATTATAAAAACAAAGAATAACATTATGAAAGACAAAAAGAGAAAGTGATACAAGGAAGAAACTAAGATAACATAAGGAAAGACGGAAAGAGAAAGTGATAGAGTTATTAAAAACAAAGAATTACATAAGAAAGGCTGAGAGAAGGAAAAGAACAAAGATTAACATAAGAATAGAAGGAAGAAACAAAGAATAACAAAAGAGAAAGTGATAGAATTATAAAAATAAAGAATAAAATAAGAGAAGGTGATAGAAGAAAAAAAAAAGAATAACATAAGAATAGAAGGAAGAAACAAAGAATAACATAAGGAAAGACAGAAAGAGAAAGTGATAGAATGATTGAAACAAAGAATAACATAAGAGAAAGTGATAGAATTATAACAACAAAGAATAACAAAAGAGAAGGTGATAGAAGGAAAAAAACAAAGAATAACATAAGAATAAAAGGAAGAAACAAAGAATAACATAATGAAAGACAAAAAGAGAATGTGATACAAGGAAGAAACAAAGAATAACATAAGGAAAGACAGAAAGAGAAAGTGATAGAATGATTGAAACAAAGAATAACATAAGAGAAAGTGACAGAATTATAACAACAAAGAATAACATAAGAGAAGGTGATAGAAGGAAAAAAACAAAGAATAACATAAGAATAAAAGGAAGAAACAAAGAATAACATAAGGAAAGACAGAAAGAGAAAGTGATAGAATGATTGAAACAAGGAATAACATAAGAGAAAGTGACAGAATTATAACAACAAAGAATAACATAAGAGAAGGTGATAGAAGGAAAAAACAAAGAATAACATAAGAATAAAAGGAAGAAACAAAGAATAACATAATGAAAGACAAAAAGAGAATGTGATACAAGGAAGAAACAAAGAATAACATAAGGAAAGACAGAAAGAGAAAGTGATAGAATGATTAAAACAAAGAATAACATAAGAGAAGTGAGTGAAGGGAAAACCAAAGATTAACATAAGAATAGAAAGAAGAAACAAAGAATAACAAACGAGAAAGTGATAGAATTATAAAAACAAAGAATTACATAAGAAAGGCTGAGAGAAGGAAAAGAACAAAGATTAACATTAAAAATAGAAAGAAGAAACAAAGAATAACAAACGAGAAAGTGATAGAATTATAAAAACAAAGAATAACATAAGAGAAGTTGATAGAAGAAAAAAACAAAGAATAACATAAGAATAGAAGGAAGAAACAAAGAATAACATAAGGAAAGACAGAAAGAGAAAAAGATAGAAGGAAAACAAGGTATACATAACGGAACAGGCCACAATAAAGAGCATGGTATAGTAAACGCAAATTGCATGAAAAGCAGGCGCGCGGTTTTTGCCCAAACCGGAACAGGCTCCGTCATACAATCATGATTGAAAACTCCGTCCGTTCAATCGAATTTTAGCGACCGTGATTCTGCAGAATCATGATTCAAAACGCATCTTTTTCAGCGTTTCATGTTTGTGTTTTCAAAGACGTTTATTTTTACGACCGACGAAAAAATCGCTTGAACGCATTGCGTTTTAAACTAAACGTCTTTAGAAACCGTGATTCTAGGGTGAAAAAGTGTCGATTAAACGCACCCCAAGTTTGCCTTGAAGTTGATATAGCCATGGACCTACTAAGAAGTAGGTCCATGATATGACGAAGGGATGGGCTATTGGATACAATGTCACGTGTACATTTACAAGTAGATGTTTATGTATCCATTAGTTGTCCTACATGTATGACTTGATTTGTATGACTTACCCAAAGGGAATATATTTAAAGGGTTTTGTTTTTCTAATTACAACATGTACATGTAATGTACAGTACATGTAAATTTTGCTATTTATTTCAAGCAAATAAACATACTCTGAACATAGTAAAACTTCCTGTGGCTTATAATCTACTACCTCGAGATTGCCCTTTTACATAATTGCAACAATTATACTATAAATACACTTAATACAGGTGACAGATCAGTATTTTTGCCTTTATCTATGTGCTGTTCATATGTATTTGACTATTTGTACATGTACAGTGTATGTATTTACTGTATGTACATGTACTGTACATGTAAGAATGACATTTGTTTGCCTTAACGGTTTGCTTTTTCCAACAAGTTCTATACATGTACATGTTAACCTACATCTTCCATGATTAACAATGAATTTGAATAGTTGAAATGCAATCTCTTTGTATATTGGAGTGTTTAATAGTTTTCAGCCCCTGTTGGCCTCAGACACCACACAATGAGAGAGTTGGTTTTATGGATGGATTTTTTGTTTGTTTTGTTCAATTGAATAGCCCTTTTGTATGAACTGAAATAACTGGTTTGGAAACTGACATTGTACATTGTATTTACTTTTTTTTTTTGTGACTTTATAAAAGATGCCCCCGTTTTTGATGAGATGGACTAATTTTCTTTACATTTTGTACATGTACATGTAGAAATATTATGCTTTTGACAGTGTATTTTATTTGTATGTGTTACAGTATGTGTTTTAATACAAGTTTGATGTTGAACAGGATTGTCATTGTAATGTATAGTGTTTTATTCAATTTTCATTTATTCCTTTTTCTTAACTGGTATAATTTTCTTGTTTTCTTGTAGGATGATGCAAGGCAATTATTTGCCCTGGCTGGGCAGGCAGAAGAAGGTGAACTCAGCACTGAACTAGCAGCGGTTATGAAGCGGTTATGGGCAGACTCAGGTGTCCAAGCATGCTTTAGCCGGTCCAGGGAGTATCAACTCAACGATTCTGCATCATAGTAAGTATTGCATGTGGAGGTGTGGTGGTTCATTGTGGTGGTTCATTGTGGAGGTGTCATGATATAGTGATTCATTCACTCGTCTCTCAATCCAAGGTTTGAGGGTTTGAGTTCCATCCTGGCACTAACCTCCTATGGCAAGACATTAATCCACATCTGCCTCTCTCCATCCAGGTGTAAATGGGTAACTGGCAATTGCTGGGGTAAATATAATTGCAGGGTCCCCGGGAAGAACAGCATTAATGCTAATAAAGTTTCTTTGGGTAAACAAAATTATTACTATTATTATTATTATTATTACATGTAGCTGTTTTTTTGTTTAAATGAGCTGACTATGCATACATTGTGAATAAACATGAACATGTATGTACATGTAACTACATGTACATAGCTTGTGTGAATTCTTGCAAATTCAGCAACTTGAGGGGGGGGGGGTCAATGTCTTTGTCCTAGTCATCTGTGAAAATGTTTGTTTGCTGAATACATTACTAGCTACTAGGTAGCTACACAGTACATGTACCAGCAGAACATAGGAACAACAATAACCTTCACATTAAAGTAGATTTATAAGCTTTAATTAATCTGCATGATAGATTGGCTAGAGGAAGAGACAGCAGTGTGCATGTCTTGGGATTACGTGTAGGTTCATAGTCTGTGAATTTCTGGTGAAATACATGGTACATACTGAACATGTACATGTACATAATGTATACTAATCTTTTTCAGTTGCAATGACTTCTGGGTTAGTGATTTACATGTAGCATTTGTAAGCTGTTAAAGAGCTCAAGGAAAGAAGAAAAAAAAAAAGGGGGGGGGGGGGGGGAGGTAATCCATTCTTCCTTGAGTAAATCTCAAAATAGCTCCCTTGAAAGGATAAAGTATTTTTTCAGTGGCCAGCAGAAGCAAAATGAGTGGCTGCTGGTCTCTTTAAGCAGGTGGTCATTGTGCACATGTCCTTAAATACCGGTACATGATATCTCACCGGGGGGGGGGGGGGGGGGGGGGGTATAAGTGGCTGTTATAGACAGGTGGTCGCTAAGACTGGTTTTACTAAACATTATAAAGCTTTGTAATCAATCTAGAAATAATTATAGAACTTTGTATAGTACATGTAGGTTTTGAAGCCCATCTAAAGTGAAAGCTAGGCTTTGTTTTCATTTAACGATGGTCAACATTTAAGTTTTTTGTGTGTTTTCTCTAGTTATTTTTCTCATTCTTATCTAATCTTTTTGTCATATTTCCCAATCTGTTATGACTGAGCTCATATCCTTGTACTTTAATTAGTCTTTCTAATCAGGATCAAAACTTGTTAACAAGTGTAATATCTTTTATATTGTGAAGGGGTTGTATAATGCGTAGCAATCAAAACCAGAAACAGAACGTAATGAGGAAGCAAAATAGAAATCAAATAACACATCCAACAAACTTTCTGAGAGTTAAGTATCCTCTCTAAGCTTTAATGTACATGTGCGACTATCAGGCCTTAAATTTCGTCATTTTTAGGGCAAGGCCAGTTTGGCCTCGAGTACCTCATATTTTTAAGGGCACCAAGGCCAAAATATTTTTACAAAAAGGGCATCGAGGCCAAAATATTTTACAAAAAGGGCATCGAGTATGAGGCCAAAAAAATTGTTTCTACTTTTGTTAGATGTCATGTGTATTTTATGAAACTTGTGTGGGATCAATTTCCCATGACTTTTAGCACCAGCTTCTTCACAGAATGTATAGAGGTCTACGGTACATACAAACAAGGCGGCGGCCCGCAACCCTTAGATTTAGCAGCCAGGAGCAAGGGGCAATTTTTTTTTTAAGTCGCCCTTTGCCACAGGAATTTACCAGAGCAAGGGGCAATTTTCCAAAAACAGATAGGCCCCTTATCTAATCATAAGTTCAAAGAGAGTTGTTAATTTCATAATGTGAATAGATCGAACGATCAATTTAATAACTTTTTAATCTTAACAATATGAACAGGAAAGATTGATTAAGAACATTAAACTTGCACATTAAACAGTATTCTAAAGTAACTAAAAATATTGATGAGCAAATGAATAAATAAATTGTCAATTTCACAAACATCGAAAGTCAGAAGGACTTGGCAAGTTTACCGGGCCGGGTATCCCAAATCAAAATCGCACCTCACACACAAACCTTCCGCCACTCTCTCGGTAGTAGGAGCAAATTTGAAGAAATTATCTTTTTAACTGTTGTATAGAAAGGTCTAGATAGGCCTAACTAATGAAATAAGATGTAAAAATGTCCTTATAGACATTCGACAGCTGAAAATGACACGCTCAGCTCAGTTGCGTAACGTGCATTCACGAAACCAAAATCGTTCCTCGCACACACACTCTCGCCACTTTTGGTGGGAAGCTGTCGGGCTGGAAGTTTGCCAGCGAAACCGATGCACCCTCGGAGACTCGCAGCGCGTAATTTTACCGGGACTCGAAACGTTCGTCTTGGGAGGCTGGCGGGGTAGCTTTTTGAAGCGAGGTCGGCTGGTGGCAAAATGAGAGTAATTACGATCGAGAACATCGTAGGTGTTCTTAACTTATTAATAAGATGATTCTAAATTCTATTTGAGATAAAATAATAAACTAGACCTACAAACAAACCTCGACAGATCTCTAATGACTATTTGAATGCTTGTTTATTTCTCCATTTGACGATTTGTTTTCTTGATCCTGCACCCTGGCCTTTGATTTGTACGTACGTACGTGCGTGCGTCAACAACATGCACCATATGCATATGCGATCGCATGAACGTACGTGCGCTAGCGCATTGCCTATATAATAACAAAGGGCGCATTTTCACGGCACTTGCGCCTTATTAAAGCACTAAATACGAAGCTAGAAGAGAGCTCGTGGGCGGCAAACTGTTCGTGATTCGTGAATTTTTTCTGTTCTAATAATTTATGGGCGCATTTTCACGGAAAACACTTGCGCCTTGCCGTCTAGTTTTAAGCGCAATTGGTGGTTTTATGTGCGCAAATTTAAAAAAAAAAGGGCACGTCCAGTTGGAAAAAAGGCACGTCGGCCAGTTTGAAAAAAAGGGCACGGCCTTTTTGGCCGTGAATTTATCTTTTTTTGGGAGGGCACCGCGGCCAGTCATAGGGGCATCGACGGCCTGGCCGTCGATGGCCGTCGATTAATTTAAGGCCTGGACTATGCTTGATAAATGATTGACAATATCAGTTTATTTTGGGTAAACAGGAAGCTTTTAGTTTAGAGATTGAGAAATTGGTGAGGTTAAGAGTAAAATTGTTAAAGAGTAAAATTGTTAATCAGTAAAATCATCACTTCCTCTTTTATCTGCATCATCAGGACTCAAAATTTATTGCTTTTTCCCCCTCTCAATTTGAATTTGTCATTCAAAGTAAAATAATTAATTTCTAGATCTTTTCACAGTTTCAGTGCACATCTTTACATTGACACTTTCCCCAGCTCATGTTTGAAAAAGTTTTTGACGACCAAATTACTTCTTTCTTCCATATTCACTCTATATTTTTGTAGACTACAATGTAACTTCATGGAGCAGAACATTATACAATACTTTACAGTACTCTACAACTCTGTAATATAATTAGGCAAAAAAAACCCATACATTTACATTTTTAATTTTTTCGGTTTCTACTTGGCTGAATTGAAATCACTTGCAATTTTATTTTGAATTTTATATTTTTGCCTGGTACTAGCAGAGCGTGCATCCATTGTTTAACATGTAGATTGTCTTTTTGTTTGTTTTAGACACTGGAGGTCAATTGGTAGCTGCAAATACCCTCATGTTATACAATTATTGCATGCAATGTCATTATACATGACAGTTTACCTCCAAATTCAGAATTTTTATTAGTGCAATTTGATTCAACTTTGGTCTGTGGCCTTGCATATATTAATAATTGCACTCATGCAAATTCTGAATTTATTATTGTTTTGTTTGATTACAGTATATTAAACAATATACCTTAGAAATATTACACAAATGATAAATTAATAATCTTATGATTCAACAAGTTTTGTGTAATTGGTTCAGATTTCACTTCATACCTGTAAGGCACCTCCCAGGCCACTCTATTCAATAAAGAATACTAAATGATACAAATTAGAATTAACAAGTAGTGCATGTATTCCTGCTATTAATTTAGTTTATGTATGAATAGAGAGAAAATAAACATTGATACTTAATAAGCATTACACACAAAAAAGCTTTTGATATCCACTCTGTCACTAGTATTGTACATGTTCATGTACATGTAGAATACCAAATATGGTTTGACTTTGAGCCTCAAAAGATTTGTGAAATGCATGTTTTATGTGAGGCCACGCTCCCTGCTGGAGGAGTATTATATTTGGGCATTTTGGATGTAGTAATGGTATCAAGAATGGCATAAATTGAAGAGAAATAAAAGACTTTAGAAGGTATACATGTACATGTTTAGCTAAATAAGGATATATGTTTGTACATGTATGTCATCTGCAAAAAAGTTTCTGTATATACAGGCATTTACAAAAATGACTGAAGGCCTTTCAGAATCACTGGTAAGCTATTTCCATTGTGTCACTTCTAAATTGCATTACCCTAAAAGCTACAAAACGTTATTAATACTAGCCATTGAAATATAATCTGTTGTTCAGGTTTTACAATTAAAGGTGAAATTCAAAGAAGATCACAAATATGTCAACTAATGTATCACTAGAAACTGGTAAGCTTACAGATGGCCATCGGACAAGTTTTAGATCAACTACATATCGGGTGATTTATAAAAATACAAATACAATCACCTCCATAGCAGCTGGGATATACGAGAGATTCGCCGGAAAAATAACGATGTTTTAATGACGTCACTATATGGACCAACACTGCCCAAGCAGACGACATCCCATAGAGAATGAACATAATTGCAAAGCTATTATTTCTCAAATTATAATGAGTTTAGTGTATATAAATGTAATGGCATGTCAAACCATTCAAAAGGGGATATGACCCGATTCTGATAACTAAAATCTTTTGCTTGTAAATACACAGGATAGGGGTTAATTAACAATCAAAGAAACCAGACTTTCAAATTGAAAACCCCCCGGAATGGTATTAAGGACGGCATTTGTTCCCTCCTGAAATGCCGAACATACCCCGGTGTGTGCAGCTGAATATACAATGGCGTCTTATTTTGTTTACAAGCGACAGATTCCTTTATTTTTGAATCGCTGCATTTGTCATCAAAATAAAACCATGCGCAGGGTTTAGAGTGAGGCAATAGATTATACATTTAGCCTGACGGTAGTGAAGTAAGAGAAAGAACTCAAGAGAAGATGAAAACACAGGCACTGAATATGTGTGAGATGTCATGGGACATCGTCTGCTTGTGCAAGTCATGTCCATACTGTGATCTCACACATCTCAGCAGCGTTCGGAGAGCTCTTCAGGTGCTATGCCGGGGCTGAATTTAAGCGTTTTGTAATTTATAAAATCACTTCTTCGAATGTTTCCAAGCATTGAATTTTGATAACCTTGTCGAATTAAAGTTTCAACTTTGCAATAATGAAAATAAAGTTTGTTTTTAATCAATCTACTTTAAGAAATCATGTACACTGTAGATACAGTTGTCACGCCCGTTTCTAGAATTACATTTTCCCCACTGAAATTTCAAATTCCCAAAGAAATTTTTTATACTGGTAGGCTGTTGTCATGAATCATTATTTTCAGATGGAAAATAAAGTAGAGATCTACACACATATTAACTGAACATTGATGGTGAAACTGAAACCACTAATGGCTTTCGTCAACATGATGGTGAACACTGAAGGGAAAGTACTAGTGAGAGAAAAGACAAAGAAACTGATATGATACCTGTTGTTTCACAAGCTTCATTGTTTTGATAATGATATCAAATGTTAGAGAGAGTCAATGGGACAAAATACATGTCTTTCTTCCTGTTTGATTTTCAAAGATATATGCTAAACAGTTTTATGAAACAAAATTCAAACAAAAACAGATATACAGTGTAGATGTGTACATGTAGGTATCAGAAACTCTCAAGGTTCATTATACTGTTGGTAACTTCACCTTTGATAAAATGTAGATGTGCTTGATGACTTGACATTAAATGTATTTACATGTATTAGACTGTATTTTTACCATAATTCTGAAATATGTATTTAAAAAGAAATGGAAATCACACATTTAGTGTTACCAAATATTGTACGTGTATCTAATTTTCAATATTTCCATATACAGGACATGTACTGTACATGTACAATATTTCTAGTTTTTCAATAATGTTAAAGCCAAGATCCATTTAAAACATATTAATTTATAAGGAGAATAGATTTTCCTAATATAATTTTCCACTTTTATATTTAATAAGATTATGATCTAAAGTTTAATGAAATTTCTTTTATTTTGAAATCCAACTACAATGTACATGTACATGTTGTAGTTGTGCCACGTTTAAAAAAAGGGGTATAATTCTATCTAGCTGTTCTGCAACCATTTTTTGTGCGCAAAATGATTCATGGGATCATGTGTATGCTAACTCAATCATCAACATACTTCCAACCCTTGCTCAGAGACATTTGAAGACACTTACCAAGCATTATGACTGCCTGTATCCTGCTATTCAATTTGATTATATGCTCACAAGTGACAGTCTGTTGATTGTATTAGCGAGACAAGTGTAATGTGATTACAGCCATGAGGTTTGTAGGATGGGAGATAATAGACAGGATTATAGCTTTCATGACATTTGGTCAGACCTGTACTGTAAAGGCACCCCCTGAAACTGAAAGTCAATCAAGAGATAACTGTAGGCATAACTGGCATACTACATATGAATGTGTGCTTGAATTTGTACCCCAGTCACAACAACAAACCAAGTCTATAACCAACAAAATCTTTGGCATGTACATGTAGTGTAATGTATTTCTTTTGTCAGTCTGTTGTCATTCTTGTTTACAGTGTGACCAGGGTTTTATATAACAGTTTTATTATTTAATGCAATAATTTTATAATAAATCCACAGAAGCTACAGCCTAAAGTACATGGACAAATACAAACTATATATTAATGTTTGGACCAACAATAACAAATTTGTTTTGAAGTATTATGCCCTTTTTTGAATGTACTGTATGTTATGAGATGTAACAGAGCTGCCACTACTGTAAGTGTTTCGGGAACGATGAATTAAAAAAAAAACCTGGGAAATAAAATCTATACATGTAGATCGCAATTCGCAATAGTAGCCTACATACATGTACTGTATACGTGATGGGAAAATATGATAAAGATACATGTGTCCTTGTATCAACTGCTGGTGTGCTCAGTTCATTTTATACAGAAAAATCATCACTCAAGACATAACTTGGTCAGACTCAGAAGTATATTATTGAGAGGAAATCACCCAACCAAGATCATGGGCCTGGCAGTCGTCTCATATTTTTTGTCTTTGTGCACCCACGATGTCTGATGGGCATGACCAGTTTTGACCCTACAAATTGCTTTTCCATATTGCCATGATTAGGCTTCATGGCACCAAAACAGTCACCTTTAACATGCCCACATTGTATGTTGCAATGGAAGAAACACACCGGAGTGGAGAGAGAATTAGCTTTTGAAAGCTTCAGACAATCCTTGAATCTCAGATAATACTCTTTGAAAAGAAAGACAGAAGAAGAATGAGAATAAAACCCTTAATCCTTCAACAACAAAAAATGTTCAAATCGTCAAAGATCTCCTGTGAACAAAGAGGACAGTTTTTAGATTGGTATAGATTAGAATAATATGTTGAATTTTAAAAAGTAGATGGTTGAACAGAGTGGTGACTAGCTACTAATATGTCTTTACTCTGCAGTATACTTATCATGGTCTAATCTGAATACCTGGTATATTAAAGCTAGATTCAAACCCTCAACAAGATAAGTAAATCAGTTCAACAAGAAAACAAATTACTGCAAATGTACGACACCCATTTTGAAAAGTAACAAAATAATCAGCTTGTTGATTGCGTTCGCTCATCAGAAAGAAGAAGTAAGGGCCATGAAGATACAATGTATTGATATCTGTTATTTTATGTCTTTGTGCTCGTCCTTGTATTTTTCAGTTACCTGAATGCCTTGGATCGGTTGTCAGCGCCTGGTTACATCCCTACACAACAAGATGTTCTTAGGACAAGAGTCAAGACCACTGGTATCGTAGAGACGCATTTCACCTTCAAGGAACTTCACTTCAAGTGAGTATATCAACCTCCTACGATGAAACAAAGAATGTAAATACTGCATTGCTGCTTCATACTAAAGCATCTTTTGCATGTACAATTTGTACAACATGTACATTAGTTACAGGCGTGAGTCCAGAAGGTTTATGTGTTAATGTAACATTAAATCCTTCTCCAATAACGACATAAGTTACATCTAAAAACCTTTAATTCCTAATATTAGTTATATTTGCTAAAATATTCTTAATATGCCCTGGTAAATTCTTAGTACCATATTGCACTCTTGAATGCATGAAATTCTATGATTACTGCTATTCCCTCAAGGTCAATTATAACTTAACAAATTATTATTACACTTTCACCAACTTCATGGTACAGTATTCTCTGTAAGAGATTTCATATGATGTTACAGATTTTAGGGTGTTGTCAATGTACAGGAAAGCCTACACCAGGCAGAAGCCCTTCAATTGGCAATCTGCAGTACCATCAGGGTGACGTGTCATGCATTACCTTACTGCGCAATGCTTGTAGGTTACGTATCCTATTAGAAACAAGTGTCACCCGACTCACGTACCTGTAGTCTCCATTTAGAGACATTTCTTGTCATCGTGTTCACTTCCGATTTTCGTGCATGTAATATTTTGACTTCAAAACCAAACCAAAGTGTTCTTGTGAATCTGTGTGATATTTTTCTAATGTGATTAAATAAAGTGATGAATAGATATTCCATGTTTTGACATCATGATGCATATTCTAGTGGACCTTCCTAAACACTCCCAAATGAGCCAAACTTACCAGAGTATGAATAAAGACTATCTTTAATAAAGCCAAGCGTGGAGTTGCTGGTGGGCAAATGAAGTGATCAGCATCCCGTTTTTAATTTACTGCCTTCCTTCATGCCCTTGCTGTGTATGAAAAGAAGGAACTGTCATTGCCATCTTTAATCCAGAGAATTTGAATTAATTGCTCTCAACTTCTCAAGTACTTACATGTATACTGCTTATGTCTATGCTAGTAATCGAAGAAAAATAAATGATTATTTAATAAACATTGCTAGGAGTAACAGGTGTGAAATTATAAACGAGCAAAACAAAATGAAAATAAGAATTGCCACATTAGCCAATGGTACACCTGAAATACAAGACTGATAATATAGTTCAAATGTATGATATTGAGATTGCACAGCTTCTATACATGTGTTGGACTGCATTCTAACTGTGCGTTTCAAGCTCCACTATTCAACCTTTAAACAGATTTAATCATTCTGCAGTAGACATCGAGTCATATTCAACTTAACAAATAATGTTAGAGTAGTACAGGAAGTGCTAAAAGAAATGAAAAAAGTTCAAATATCCAGTCAAGCTTCAAAGATCAACCCCCTCACAAAAATCATCATTTATTAAATTTTCAATTACACGTCCGAGACGAGCCTACCCGTTGAATCCTTTATTACACTTGTACCTGAAGCATGCCCCCAATCTCATCAATAGATGCGTGGATGCAGCTATAAATATTCCCATGGAGCATCCAATCCTCCTAATGTAGGAGGGACCCACACCAGGAGTGCTAGTCTTCGTTTTAATGGCACGTTTTTTCCCCATGCGTCCAGGCAATTAATTTGTGTCTCGTGAAGTTGTTGATAGGCAAATTTATGACAATGCCTGAAATTAGTCTGCAGTTGTTTTAGTACATAAATGTAATCCTGTATATCCGTACATCCTTTGTGATGTAATCGAGTTTAGAGAGGCCTTAGTATGATATGACCCTCTAGATAGTAGACTATGATAGGGGCGAGAGTGCAGTTGGCCTCACGTGGTGTCATAACCACCATGTGGGGATGAGCCATTTATCATGTCGCAGATGTCATCTAACACATGCAGTGTGAAACTCTCTCTTTCTCAGAGTAAAAAAATGATAATAGAAGACATTAGAGAAGACTCCTTCCCAGTAAATCATGCTTTAGTAGTATCATTTATTGCTGAAAGGAAATCGAAGAATTCTCAAGGGAACTGTTACTTGTGATTTATTTGTTTTTCCCATATACATGTACACAGTATATTTCATCATTTTAGAGACTAATAATTATAAGGAAGCATTGGTAATGTCAATGCTTTATTTCTAAGATGCGTTATACAGGCTATGAATAATTTGACAATAATGAAGACAGGAGTAAAGCGCATGTTGAATTTTAAAAATATCTGTTTTCTCTACTGCTCCCTTTTCACAGTTTTGGATTATTAATGGTGTCTCACAGTTAATTTTTCTATTTTTTTAAAAAAACATGTAGAATACAGCATATAGTTTTCGTCAGATGAGACCAATACATTAATATGAACCATTCCTTTGCCCTATACCTATTTTATGCATTATTTTATAAATGAATACAGCCTACCCTTTGATATCTGTTTTCAATATATCAATATCTAGTGCTTAATTAACATGTCATCCATACAATTGAAAAGGAACCACCATTCTATTTACCGTGATCCAACTTTTGCTCTGGTAATGATTGCTCCGGGCTGTGTTTCGTCAAAGATGTAGGGGTAGGGTGGCAAGTTGGTTGTTAGTTAGGGTTAAGGTAAGGTACAGTAAGGTGCTGGATCAAGGGTTGAAGGTAGAGATTCAATTAGCGTGAATGATGGACTGCATACATGTAGGGTGATTGTTGCAGGAGCATGTTTCGTACAACCGTCATGTTCTTATAACTGTTATAATAAGCCGTTTCATTTTTGTCATTTTATCTTGCAGAATGTTTGATGTTGGAGGTCAGAGGTCAGAGAGAAAGAAGTGGATACACTGTTTTGAGGGTGTGACTGCAATCATCTTCTGTGTGGCTCTCAGTGCCTATGATTTGGTTCTGGCAGAAGATGAGGAAATGGTAAGATTTGTGTTTTGTTCTTTTTGTTTCCTGTATATGTACATGCTTGTGGCCGTGGTGTCTGTATTCCTCAATTGTTGTTTTTCTTTAAAAGTAACTATCCCCCCCCTCCAAAAAATAAAAAGATAACAATAATAATAAATAGGGTAGATAAATACATAAAATAAAAATGGAAAATGAAATGAATGTATTAAAATCAGAAGTAAAAATTAAAAGGAAAAACAGACCAGACAAGAAAATTAAAAGAATATACGATAAACAAAAGGAAGAAAAAAAAAGAAAAGAAAACAAAATGACAAATCTTTAGACACACAATCACCCCCCCCCCCAAGATAATAAAATAAACAAAATAACACTATTTGGGAAATCATTAACGTTTAGAGTGCTTAAGGGAAAACAATTACGTTATATTAGGGTGCACACAGAAGTCAACAAGAAGTTAACTCAAAGTTAACTTCCTTGTCCTTATGGAAATAAGGACATTAAGTAATGCTGAAAGCCAATATTTTGCATATCAACAAAGAACCCATATTTAAAGAAAAAAAAATTATGGGAATTGATCTCTTAGTAAAGTTTTCTTCTCTCCCTGATTTTGTTGTGTGCTCTCACCAAAGTGTGTAAATTCCAACTTTTGATTTGCCTTTGTTTTGCTTAGTTTTTGCTTTATTCATTTATGCTCTTTTTGTGCCATATTCTTTTGTAGCTCTGACAGAAAAGAAAAATCTTTCAACAAGTCACTAGTCGGAAGTTGCCTGTGTGAATTCTCTTAGAAACACACTGGCTGATTTTAGGTATAAAAAAAACTGAAATGGACAAAAATGTAACTGCAATGTCAATTTATTTGTAGGAAATCAGAGTTAATCAAGCTCCATGTACAATACATGTAGGATGCAAATACTTCGCTTCACTGATCCAGACATCATTATCAGGATTTTGGATATGTTGAACCAAGGAGATTTTACAATCTCCTTGGTTGAACACTACATAGACCTACATTATTGGATGTACCTTCCATTCTTTTACATTTTTGAAATATCTGTGCAGCTAAGGTCAAAGGAAGTTCTTACTCCTGCTTTTCTCTGCTGTTACAGTGTTGTATCTTGCAACTAAAATGTCTCTTTTCCTCCTGCAAACATCCTGCAAACATCCTGCAAACATCCTTCAAACATCCTGCAAACACCCTGCAAAGGTGTGCATTCTGTTGCCTGCATTTGAAAAATAAAGTAAAACAGAGATTCATGTATGCCAATAGCTGCATGAGTAACATACATACAGGTATATACAAGTTTAAGACTCACAAAGAAATGCTTATTGACTCTGACTGGTATAGAATCAATTAATGTATATGTTATATCAACCAACTTTGGGAAGCCAAGATATTATTTGCTGCACAATATGTGAAAGGAGATTTCTCTGACAATACAAACAATGCGCACATGAATGTTCCTTTGTTCCATTGTGTGAAAATATACATTACATACAGTACATACTGTACAATGGGACATGTATAGTTTATCCTTTAAGCCACAAGACCTTGCATTTTTCATGGAAAGTCTGACAGTAGGGTCATGCTGTCTGTGTTATTCATGTCCCCTTTATATTCTACATCATGTACATGTACATTATGTACCATTCATATGCATTAGGCCCGTCTTAATCAGCTCGAGCTTCCTAAATAACCCGCTATTTTCAGACTCGGGATATTATCCCGAAGCATGAAATTGCATCTTCACCAGACAGATACTTAGTGCAATATCGTTCTTTAAAATAAAACAAATTTGAATATAATCCAATTCATTTAAATAAATTGAAAGCTGGCGGTAGACTAATCAATTTTAGCTCGCTTTATGCCCTGTACATGAAATTCCTTTTCACGTTCCAGGAATTGGCATGATGTATCACAATTTTGTTTCCTTTTTGGAGATAGAAACATACATTTTTTCCTAGAATTTCCTTCCTTGGAAATTCATTTTGGGCATAAATTGCTTGTAATAACTAAAAACTGCAGTACAACAAGGAGGCCGACAAAATGAATCTTGTAGATGGTTACAGATTTAATATTTCCTTTCCTAGTATTTCTCGAAACAACAAATATGCGCATGATATGAATCATGTTGAGTATCACATGGCACATAGCCAAGCATAGCATCATGGTCCGATGTACCGCCCATGTACATGTACTCCATGCTATTGCCTGAATGGAACGAGTCATGTCATTTGATCTTTCAGCAATACAGGATATGAGGCGAGCTTCTTAACCAGGTGATTGGGAGAAACATTGTTTGGAGTAGATTTACATTTATGTTGTAATGAAGACATAGGATGACAGGTTACTGTATCAAAGGTACATGTACATGTAGCCTGGATACACAACAGGATTTGAGAATGAATGTATGTGTACAAGCCAGGTAAAAGAGCCTGTTTATTCAATTTTATTGCTTCACGTAAATTCACTTTTTCAGAATTATATGCGGAAGGGAAGGGCTGTGGTACTAGGAAATATTTCAAACACTAGGCAATGAACATTTCATTTTATTAAAAGGGATGGGTTCACTTAAAAATATAGTTTCATGCCTAAAACATCAATTTTCTGAAGGCTTCCTGAACATGAGGTATTGTCTAATGAATTGGGATTAATTCATTGATTGATCAATGATGATTCAATTGATTTATTTACATCTTGATCATTCAGTTGATTTATTGATAAAACCCATTCTAGGTAAAACATATACTTGGCTAGTTTACAAAAGAGCCATACGTGATAAATAATAAATAATAATAAAAACGTGACTTATAAAGCGCTTACCACCGAAGTCTCTAATGTATATCAGTGCAGAATACAGTACAGTTAAAGATGAAATAAGAAAGATAATTATTTTTAATAATTTTAGATAAACTTATTATTTAAGTTAAAATAAACAGAACATGTATACGGTATCCAAAGTGTTCAAGGTTTGAAAAAAAACCTAAATCTCCAAAATGCTGAACATACTGTACATGTACATATGTCATATTTACATTTAAACACTATACTATAGAACTGTTTGGCTACGTATCCATGAAGTTTGAATCTTTTGACATCTCCTAAAGGTTGATTCTTAAAATGCACACATGCATGACATTTTTGAAGAAATTATATTTCTATGGATTTTTATTAGAGTATCAATTCTTCTGTACTTAAAACATTTTGTTGGGAGTGAAATTGACACTCAATCTTGCCTTTTCTTACGTCAGCAGAAGCACATTGTTTCTATGGAGATTAATATTTCCTCCAATTACTCCAGCATGCATGTAAGAAATATCTTCTGCATTTAGCATTGTTTGCACACTGCAGTTGTCATGACTCTGGACTATTAGTCATGGGCACAGAGCAGGCTGCCTGCCTGCCTGCCTGGCTTGTTCTCTGTGATGGAGCACTAAAGCTCTACAAGCTAGATGAGTTAAAAGCTCTCCACTCTTATTTCCACTGATCTGGGTAAATACAATGTGTGCCAGCTTGCATCTCTTTCTTTTTGTCTCTCTCTCTCTCTTTCTCCCTCTCTCCTTCTCCCTCTCTCCACTCCCTCTCTCCACTCCCTCTTGTATCCATCCATGTTCAGAAAATATATACATTACATGTAAATGAAAGAGTAAAGTATCATTACAAACCTTGAATGTGATATCTTTTGTTTTTACCTCTCGCATTTGATTTATTGGATGATACAGACGGTCTTTATTTGTTCTATCAATAAAGGATAATTTTTCACCATATGTGATATACTACAGAAGTCATGATTCCTTTCAATATTTTACTGGTTATACATTAACGATGGAACTTGAAATACTAACATTACCAAGTGATCATGTGTTTTATTTTGGTGATAAAGATGGCCTTAATAATCTTAATACCACAACATAAGTATTACATGGGCTTGATAAAATTAACTTGTATGGAATGTGTTTTTACCCTCAGTTTCACTAGTACTCCAAAATAAGAAAATTTCAGAAAAACATGAAATAGATATTGATTTAGAAAATTTGTTATTTGACCCCTTTTCCTAACACTGCATTACCTTTAAAGGTCACAAAAAGAAGAGAGGGAAATCTTGATGACCTCTCTTTTAAAATTCAGGGACAAGTACATATATGTACAATATACATATAGGATGTCAAATTGCAATATGGATTTTAAGATAAGAATGTAACTTTTTTCTGAGCCTTATTCTTGTTATGTACATTGTAGTTTTGATATATATATATTTTTTACTAATGACTTCCTATCAATTATTGAAGTTACTGCCCCCCCCCCCCAATAAAAAAAAAATCTCCATTTCAGGCTCTTTTATCTTGGGTCACACCAACAAAACGGACAGTTGACCAAACAAAAAATTACATGTACATTACCCCCAATGGCAGGATATCGGTCGGTTTGGAGTCTGGGTGGAGTCAGTTTTGCAGTGTGAATTTACACTTTGGTTATTTTCAATCAATTTCACAAGTTTTGTAAGAGAGTGGAAATATAGCCTGAATGGTGAAAGGGGTGTGTAGCCCTAAAAATTAGAGCCCCCAAAATTAGAGCCCCCCATGAAGAAAGGAAGTGCCCTTCAAAAAAAATATCTCTAAAAATGTTAAGTGAATTGTAATGATGTTTGATTGTTGCCAATGCTGTCAGTTACTTCACATGTCATACTAGAACCTGTAGCAACCCCCATACATGAACCTGTAATATATAGGTGTATTCCTTTGTGAATTTGTGATAAAATTGTAAAAAAAACCTATTACAATGAAGAAAGCATTGATTACATGAAAAGTTTACAAATTATTGGAACATGTACATATACAGTACACTGTACATGTAGGCAGGACTATTTTGAAAGTAGACATGGAGAAGTACAATACATGTACATATAGCAGGAGAGCTCAGCAGCATTTTCCTTATGGGGGTGGGGGGTGGATAAGAATGGTAAAGGTCTGTGTTCACTAGACCCTTGTTAACACATCAACAGGGGGGGGGGGGGGTTCAGTCCAAGTAGGGCGTCCATGGCTGCACCCCTTTTGGTGTTTGATCCTGCCCATGTGTTTTTATGCTCCTGTTCTGCTGCTAGGAAGCATTCTGTCGCAAAAGGAATAAAATCAATTTTTGTATGTACATGCTGCCTACTTGTTTACTCAAAATGAAGGCTACTTATAGACGCGAAGATTAGAATTTCAAATTACACAGTATCCTGTCGATATTTGCTATTTTGGTTGCATGGAGAATTGGAGATGATTCGAGTTAAATTTTATGTATGAGATGAGCAAAAATAGCAGAACATCTGTTTACAGAAATTCAAGTTGAAACATGTGTTTTTGCTTTCAAGAAGTGCATATGTTATGGGATGACAATTATGTTATTTGCAGGAGAAGGATGCTGAATAGGTGGGCATTTGGGGCTTGCTCTTCATGCATTATTCTATACACTTCTCCTTCATGTGCGCATCGAGACACAAAGGCATGAAGCAGCAGCAGCGAGAACCACACTCACACACTCCGACTCGCACACACCCTTATACATACACACACACACACACACACACACACTCTCACAGCCTGCATCACTACCACCACCGCATCCCTGAATACATCTTGCAAGCATCCATCTCACACGGCTGCCATGATCATCATCTCTGCATAGTTACAGTGTTTGGCGCAATGTAGTCGCCAGCGATACCATTATTGGAATTGTAATTTTGCAGGCCTTCATGGTTGATTGCGTAGCGAGAGTTATGCGTACACTAACTCATGCTATTGAAAATCTCCTTTTGCATCACTTCAGATGTACATGTAGAGGAAAAAAGATGTAGTCGCCAGGGTCGAATACATCCATCTGATGCGATGTGAATAAATAAAGATATATTTAGAAATGAATTTTCAAAGGTGCTTGAATGGATTGAATATCACAGAAATTGCTAGCCATTGATTTATCAGATCTATACATTGGCTGTAAGATTGAAATGCATTCAAATCAAACCAGAATGAAAATCTTGATTGTGCTGAGTCATTCGTCAGCCTGAGATTATGCCATCGTGGAAAGTAGTTGGTGCCAAAAAATTTACTAAAGGAATTGTTCATTGTCCTTGAATGCACTGCTCTGCGGTTCGAATTATACAATAAATGACCATTTTAATTGTTAAAACTTAAAACTATTGTTACACTCTTTACATTTGGTTTTTCAGAGTTTGAAACCGGAATCAAAATAAGCAATTGATTGAAATAACGATGTGCTATTATACCACTCTTTACATTTAGGTTTTCTTTTCAGAGAGAATATTTAGGCTTTTGTTGTTCCAATCATACATGTATTCCAAAATGTCAGTTACATATCTTTTGAATGTACATCCATACATACAGGTACATGCAGCAGCAGCAGCACGCTTACCCATGACCATTCTAAATTTAATTTATATGTATTGGCTGTAGCTTAAGGGTAATTGCAGCACTTCCAAAAATTAAAATCACTCAACAGAGTGGAATTACAGGGATGAATCAGAAATTTATGTACCAATTGTATTTTCCATCTACTGCTGTTGCCTTTAAAAAAATATGATACCATATCGACTTGTAATGACATTCTTTGTTCATCTTTTGAAAAATGTAACTAAGTTTTTCCATACAAGTCATGAATACTTTATTCCCTGTTATTCTGAACAATACTAGTTTCCATGTTGCTTTGAAATTGTATTTCTATGGGTGAATTTGAAAACCAGGACTTTCTTTTTCTAGGGGGGGGGGGGTGGGTGTTGCTTTGCATGTTTCTATTATCTGCTTTTTTTCTCTTAGAAAAGACACAAGAAGATAGGAAGTCTCTCTTTTTTTGTCCTTTTTTTTAAAATAGAAAACTAGTTGATAACATGGATACTAATGTTTGTAAAGAAACGAAAATATTATCGGTAGTAGATGTTTGCCGTACAGCTCATTCTATTCTTCTAGTGTTGGTAATTCCGCCTTGGGGTTGCTTGGCAGTAGAAAAATGCACTGCAAAGTGATAAATCTAGCTATAAATGTGTACATGTAGGCTTTTAAAGTGTTTTGGTATATACACATGTACATGTACATATCGTTAAATACAACTGGAGTTTAATGTACATGGAGTGTGGACAGCTATAATATTACAGGCGGGGATGAAGAAAAAAACTGTTGAGGGAACAGTTATTTTCACTGTTAATGTACCAAGTAAAACAAAACAAACAACACCTGGTTTCATGCTACCTGAATCAAGAAATATGATAAACCTAAACCATGAGGAAAGTTATATAGAATACATGTTGAGATCATGCTCTCATGGCGAGAAGAAAATGAACTGAAACTAGATATTCACATGAGGGTACCAATAACATTATACAATGTATGTCAAAGGACAAAGGTGCAGTAGCATTGTATACATGTATGAAGAGATAGTAGTTGAGATATTGAAAGAGAGTTCTTGAAATGTATATGTTCTGTCCATCTGTCATCACATGCTTACATTCATAGAGCAAACATTTACAGGAACTTCTAAAGGCAGTGACAAATAACAGAGAGGGATGACAAATGAATGTATTCTTGACCCTTTCCAAAATGAACAAATATCAAAAGCAACAAATAACAATTAAGTGAAAATGATTGTGAGCATATTCTGCATGCACTAGCCATGCAGACCAAGAAGTTCTTTTAAAAAGTCTTATTCATCCATTTCCTTTTATAATGTTTTAAATGTAAAGTGATGCTCAAAGGAAAATGATACTTGTAATGTAGATTTAGAATGTAAATTTGAATATCTCATTTTACACATTATATCATGAGTTAAAATCATGTCAAAATTGTTGTTATGTTATTTTATTGATGAAGCGATCCTCCATTTTAGATGCACAACATTGTACATAAAGTTCATATTACACTGTAGATAGGACCACCATAATTAAATGCAAATTTTCCATAATCATGTTATGATGAAAAGATCTCCAATTAATTCGTTCATATACTATTGTGATTCATGTTCAAGGGCATGGCTAATCACAAACACGACAACCTCTGATCTTCTACAGAGGCCCCGAGGAAATATTCACACTGTTGTTCTGCTCATAATTGAAAACACTTCACACCTCATGTGCCCTTCTCCATGTATAGTCGAGGAGAATAACATGTTTGGCGAAGCAGGCAATCCCTGCATGTTTTTATTTGAAATGAAAAGTTATTTGTGTGATTGATGTGGCATCGCAAATTATTAATGAATCACTACATACAGCCTCCACATTAAGATTAAAGTATTGGTACTCATTTTATCAAAACATCTTTCACTTTTCTTTCTCTCTCTCTCTCTCTCCCCCCCCCCCAATCTTTCTCCCCCAATCTTTCTCTTTTCCCCTCCCCATCCCCCTCCCTATCCCCTTCTCCCCATCCCCCCTTTCCATCCCTCTCCCCATCCCCCTTTCCATCCCCCTCCCCATCCCCCTCCCCATCCCCCTTTCCATCCCCCTCCCCATCCCCCCTCTCTCTATCTGTGTATAGTTTTCTCAACCCTGTCTTGTTTCCATTCAAGATTATTTCATCTCCTCATCTTATTCTTCCCTATGTAAATCATTTCCTTTCTCAATATTCTATCTGTGATATATATAAATTTCATTCTGGTCACATGCATACACTGTACACGTACCTTTTCTTTACTTTGACCTCGACGTATTAGTTTCATTTATAGTTTATCTCAATTGATATTCAGAGGGTCTTCTTGCAAATCTTAACATAATTTGAGGAGCAAATTGTTTTGATCAGTATATACATGTACATGTATGCAGGCAGCATAGAGTTGATATATTCAAGACATCTATCTAGCAATTAGGTGTTGCATTTATAAGTTGTTTTCTTCAGAAGGAGTCTCAAGCAAACAATTAACATTGCAAGTATCACAAAGCCCATATGAAAATTACTATTTTAAAGATCTAATTCTAAATGTATTATTTATGAGCATTTAATAGACCAGTATCAATGAACTGATATCTAATAAAAACACCATCAAGTTCTGGCACTACGATTGAATTTCAGAGCTAAATCATTAAAATATGAAATTAAATATTTAATAGGTACTGTATACATTAGAAAGAAAAACCTTCATTTGCTGAGGATGTAACATGTACATGTAGGACCAGCACAATTGTAACTCAATTTGAAATTTTCTTGGAAATTGCATAACATAGAAAGATCTACATCTATGTATTTCTAAACATTTGAATTGTAAAAACTAGTGCTGTAACATCACGGATATCTCCAATTCCGTTTAACCGCCTGTCAAAACCGGACGGTTTTCGGTTAAACGATTTATTAAAAAAAAAAAAAAATTAAAAAAAAAAAATCTTTTTTTTTTTTTTTTTTTTTTTGGCCGTGTGAAAAAGCAGGAAGGTGATTTAACTGAAGGCGCCGATTTGTGCTTGTGAACTAGTCACAAATAATAGTAACAATGTCGTTTTAGAATAATGTGTAAGATCATTAAAGTAAATTAAAAACAGTAGAGGACCTAGGATAGAACCTTGTGGTACACCATGTGTTAAACTTGGATGAATATATATTGAGATCTATTACAAATATTACTTTCAAACCAAGATGACAGACAAATTGGAGTGTTGTTCTAGTTTCCAAGTGGTAAGTCATCACACCGACTACTGAGCTGGGAGACATTGCCAGGCATAGTGCCAGGTGGAGGGGCATAAATCGAAACTTTAAAAAAAAAATTAAAAAAAAAAAAAAATTATAAAAAAAAAAAAAAAAAAAAACGGGAAAACGAAACCGTCCAATTGAAAACGGAATCCGCCATGGGCGGTCGGATACCGGATGGTTAAACGTTTGACTACAGCACTAGTAAAAACTATTTAAAATCATTATCATATTTCATTTCAAGAATGTTACATTTAAAAAACATGGAAATGGTATTGATTGTACATGACAAAGTCTCTCTTCGTGCAGCATATAGCTGCCAATTATTTCTATTTTTGAGGAATGATTCCTAATTTTTGGCCTCCATGATCTTTCACCATAGATTCCTCACTTTTACTGAAAACATCTGTGTGAAAAAATAGACTGTAATCCTAATTTTGCCATTAGAGATTCCTTATTTTTGCTGTGCATCATCAATGTTACTTGTTTTTTGTTTGTTGTTGATATTGTTGTTTTTCTGTTGACTTATTTTTTTTAATAATGTTAATTGCCCTAGCTGGCTGTCTCCCACCAGTGAATTTTTCATTTCTAATTGCTTATTAGGCCATTCCAATTGGGATTTGTGCATGTCTCTTACCAGTATTCTGTTATTGAGAAGTGAAAGCTCTCTGATGCATCCATGAGAGTATATATGCGAGTGTGTTTGTGTGTACCGGTATCAGACCTGGCAACTCTGTGTCAGCTCGGGATGTGATTTGTAAAGTATATTGTAAGCCTTTTCTCTCTCCGGTGTGCCTCTTTTTCCATTTCTCTTTCTGTCTCTCACTCTTTCTCCTGCAGGCCAGTCAGTAATAGAGGCGAAACGTAAACTTGAATTCATTAGCTCTGTTCCCATAGTAACAGCACTGCCAGTGAAAGAGAGAAAAAAATGACTACATATACATCTGTAATGAGTGTATCAGTGTAATGATATCATTCAGTTGTTAGTAACTTAGTACAAGGATAATGTCATTTATCACTCATAATTAGATTAATTATAAAGTACAAATTAGATTTCTTTTCGGAATAAAATATATTTTGTAATGCATTGCAAAAAATATCCAAATTCAAATACAGAAAAAGTAAGAAATACAGGCCCGCACAATGTATGTAGTAAACAAGCACTTTTTTGAGAGAGTTGTGTAATAATAGGGCATGTACATTAGATAAAAGCATCAGTAGAGCTACTTACTTCTAGAATCTTCATGAAAGGAGATAACAGAATGTCAAACAATTGATGATGAAGGAGATGAGCATTATTATGTCCAATTAGCGTGAGTTATCATGGGGTCAGTTGCGCTAAGCATTTTCCTCTCTAATTAGGAATATTGCTGCTCGTTAACCATCAATTCTATTTGTTGCTATTTTTAGCACTTGACTTGGTGAAGGCAATTAAAAAATGTATGTGTACACGTACAGTGTGTAGAAGAGTGCAAGGAATTTATGTGCACCATCTCCGCACTAACTTTTTTGGAAGGGGGTTCGGATTGAACTTTTGACAGTCTATATAAACACACCCTATGTATTTTGGGCGCCCAATGGTCCTTGGCGCAGCCTGTAGTGTCGAGCCCTTCTCATATTATATTCTCTATCTGTTTAAAAAGCTGATCCTTTTTTCAAAATATCTACTTTTCTGCTGGGATAAGTTTTTAAAGATATTGGTGAACTTTGTTAAGACTTGATGAAATTAACAAACAATTTGCAAATCCTTGCTTCAGGTGTTGAAGCATAAACACAGGTCCACAAAATGTTAATGATTTTTTTTTTTTTTTTTGCCGACTCAGTCGGCAGCAAGCCAGGTCTGTGTTAAAAAACCCATGCGGGAAGGCCTTTCATTTAACTGTGAGGTGCAGCTGAATGTGTAAGATCATTAATGTAAATTAAAAAAACAGTAGAGGTCTAGAGGACCTAGAATAGAACCTTACGGTAAGCTGTGTAATAGAAGAAAAATTGGAGGAATTATTAATATAAACTACATATTGAGATCTATCAGAAAGATTACTTTCAAACCAAGATGACAGACAAATTTGAGTGTTGTTCTAGTTTCTGAATGGTGAGTCAACACACCGATTACTGAGCTGGAAGACATTGCCAGGCATGGCGCCAGGTGGAGGGGCATAAATCAAAACTTTTTTTTTTTTTTTTTTTAATTTTAATTTTAATTTTTTATTTTGTGTGTACCGTGTATAAGACGCACCCCCCCCCCCCCCGACTTTGAATTTTTTTTCGGCGGCAAAAAAGTGCGGTTTATACACTGTTGATTACAATATGTTAAATATGCTCTTGCTCCTAATGGTTATGAACCAGAGCAAATAACACTGAGTTCCTAGAGGACATCTATTTATTCAGATGGTCATATCTCAGCCAATACTTAACATATTCAATTGATTTTCGACATTTGGACACTAGTTTTGATGCTCTTTCAGAAAATGAAGAAAAAATTGAGAAATTCCCAAAATAGATTTTTGACGACGTCACACTCTATTGCAATTTGCTTCATTATTGTCTTTTAAAAGTAACCAATCTGTGTATACATGTATATGTATTCAAAATGTATGTGCCCCATGGCCATAACAAGCAAATGAGTGTGAACTGGAGGTTGTGTGCTCTCGACTCAATTAGGGCGAGGCTAGGACTTGAGCCGAGCTTTTCCTCTCCAATTATGAGTATTTGACATTCAAGCGTAATTAGCAGCGGGGAGCGCATGATGTATGTCATCAGAAGGGAGAGGGACATGGCTTCATAAATGCACAGGACTTCACAGCAGGATGTGCTAGTGATGAAGATAAATATATATATATATTTAGATTGATACACTATCAAAACACAGTTGGTTACATAGGAGATGGGATAAGTAGGTGCACCTTATTATTGAAGGTGTAGCGATAAGAAATGATTCTGGATGATTGTTATATAATCTTTTTAATCTTTTTTTTAAATGATGATTCTCAAAATAAAAAAACTAATCATGAGACTTTCCCCCTGAACTTTTAAGCATGATGCCATACAGGTTATGTGCACCTATGGTACATGTACCTGGTATTATTTTGTAGGATAATTTGTATGTAACTTGTGAATTTTTAACTCCTTCAAGACACATTTCTGTTTTGTAAGGTAATAAAATGATTACATACACATGTACACGTAGGATAGACAATGGTCCTTGTTTAAATTTATTGATAAATCCATGTGGTATTAATGATTATTTATTAACAAACTTAATTTTATTGTATTCTTTCTTATCTTCCTTCCAGAACCGCATGCATGAGTCAATGAAGCTGTTTGACTCTATCTGTAACAACAAGTGGTTTACAGAGACTTCTATCATCCTCTTCTTGAACAAGAAGGATCTCTTTGAAGAGAAAATCCAGAAGTCACCTCTCACCATCTGTTTCCCAGAATATACCGGTAATTTTATTTTCTTCTCTTTATTTCATATTCTGTAATAAAAAGCTGCTCTAGTTAAACGTGGTTTCACATAATCCACAGATTTGTGGAAGGTCATGTGTCAACTCCTAATTTCCATTTCAGTCACTGTTATTATATAGCAGAATAGAGAAACAAAATCAATTTGGTCTTGACATGAAAATGAGAAAGTGATTTAAAAGTCAGAAACAAAAATTTAGTTACGTAATTATTGAATTTTACACAATGAAAGGGTTGACATTTTGCAGTCCATAAATCAAGGAACTAAATCTACATACTTTAAGAATATGAGCCTATTTGGTCATTTTTGCAATGTATGTAATTTCTTCCTGTTAAATGATTGGATTATTCATTCTTTCCAAAGCATTTTTAAATGATGCCTTTCATGTGGTGGTGGTTATTTTACCTGACTGCTAAGAAAGCATAAATGCTTGTAAGTAAGCAACCAGACGGCTGAGGGCTTAAGGTCCTCTCCGAGGGACCTGGGAATGAGGATTAATGCATTACCAAAGGGCACTAGCGCATCGCCTTGGTTTCGAACCTGGGTCACCGGATTACGAGACCACTGCTCTACCATCGCGCCTCCTCTGAAGGAGGTGAAGTGGGGAAAAAAAGCTTTGTTAGAAACCACAACACTGTCATTTTTTTCCCATGGAGAAGTAGTATCTCTATGTGTTTTAAGCAATGGAGATAAACATTTCATAATGATTTGAGGAACCCATTTTGCTATAAATGGTTCATATGTGCACAACCGGAATCTAAACACTCATGTATTGTTTAAAATATCTTTTGAATACCTGTACTTTTGAAGAAACATTTTAAAGCTTAGGAGATTCAATTTAGTGAAAGAAAATTCTTTCATGCCCACGCAAGTGTGAGAAAATTCTGTTTGCCTGCGTGGGTTTGCTGTAGAAGAGGAATACTTGTTATTAAAAGAAATGCTCGGAAATGAGGCGGGTGGGAGAATCAGAATAAACAACACTGCTTCTACATGTTTGGATTGTATTGTATGCTTCAACTGAAGTAGCATGGATTGTTTGTAAAAACATGTTGTTTCATACCAAATGATAGGAATCTGAGTATTTATATTCTCCTCATGTTAGTGGATTCCCAAGTCTGTTCAGAATGTAGCAATTACAGAGGGGAGGATTTTGAAAAAAATCTTTTTATGAAACTAAAAGAAAAAGAAAAGGAAAAAAAATCCTCATTCTGCATCAAGATTGATTTCAGAAAAAAAAGGAAAAAAAGGAAGGATTTAAATGTACATGTTGCTTTTGGATAGGAGATGTATTAAAACAGTATTTGACAGTGTTGTTATCAACCTGTAAATCAGGATTCTTTTTCCACAAAAAAATAAATCATATCTTGGGTGAAGTAATTTACTTACTACCGTAATTAAAGTTGGATCTTCAAATTTTAATTGAGCAACATACAAAATTCATAGGTCATTGAATCTACTGTACAGTACATGATGGATCAGCCTGCAAAGCGTGTATACATGCATATGGTTTGCCTGTACGTGTAATGAGCTTCAATTATTCAAGGTACTTCATTAATCAACACAGGTACTTGTTCCATACACTTTCCTGTTCCCTAGGAAATTATAACGACCCTCGGTGTTTTCTGATTGGACAGTGGTGGAACATGCGTAACGCCTAATTATGAATGATAATGGCAATACTAGCGAGTAATTTGGGCAGTAAACATGGTGGTTGTAGTGTCCTGTCAATTGCTGATATAGCTGTTTTTAAGGATGCTGATAGTAGGGGGGCACAAAACTCAAACACATTATATTTATGTATTTATTGATATACATGGTATGAATGTGAAATGTGGATTTAGAGCCAACATGCTCAGTGCAGTGAAGTAGGTTAAGATGAATACTGCGTGATTGTTTACTTATAGTCCTAAACCATAATATTTGCTTAGCATGCAGTGTATACTCTACTCTAAGCGTACATCGTAATGTACCCCCCTCCTTTTTTTAATTAGTACATGTAGATTTTGAATTTCTAGAAAAATCAAAGGTTTTTTCCCCATATGTTCTGTACATTTACTTAATTCATAGTTTCATATTTTACTAATTTTACTTCATTTTGTTTCACCTCATTTAAAAAATGAAAATACATGAGTACAACCGAGGGCAAACAGTTGTATTGATCATGTGTTGAATTAAGGTGAAAGATATTTATCACCTTTTCATTTTATAGAGATTAAAAATAAAAATCCTTGAAAATACCCATACATGCCTTCTCATGCTACTCTCATGCTACATGCATGTGCAGGAAAAGTACTTACACACATGGATGTTAAATCAATTTCATATGGGGATTTCATCAGATGAGTTAATCCTCGTGAAAAAAAGTTGAGGCTGTATGTAGGCTATAAGAATGCCATCAATTCTCACATGCTATCACATCATATCATGCAGGCATCTCAAACATTTTCTCTTTAGTGTTTGTGAACTACTTTGTACTCATTTCTAAGCCTACACCATTACTTCATGAGTGTTGGATTTCTCATGTTCTTTTGAAAGCTTTCCTTGCAGAAGATTGCATTGGCTCAGAGTTGGAGCTCTTTAGAAAATGATTTGTCTGCAGATTTTTCAAAAGTATCATGTGACATACATGTAGCATACATGTACAAACATGTGCATGTCGTTATTTAAGTAGATTTTGTTTCTTAACCCTCCGCATGCTACTGACTTTGCAAACACTTGACACAAATAATTTGTTTGGGAGACAGATAGGTTTTGATGATGGTGGAAATCATTTCTCTTGATACACAATGTTAACTATGAGCTATAACATCTAAATTTATAATTCATGAACCTATGTTCAATGCTAAACAAATTACATACAGTACGTGTAAATCATATACACAATTGAAATGGGAGTATTTTCAACTGCCAGGGTGTGAATTTGATGTATTTACACTGCTGATTATCAACATTGGCATGATTCCAAACTCACTTACTTACCATAGTGCATTATCTACTTGTCTGGCTACTGCCATGAACTTTGAACAAGGCGGCAGCCATTTTCCCGGAGAACAGATGTTATATGTAAAAATAGATCTCCTTAGACAATTTTTTTAATCTCAATAGATATTGTGGTTTAACAATTTTGTTGTTAAAGCCTCCAAAGATATTGTAGTGTTTTCTGCAATTAACATTACAAGCAGTTGGAATTAAAGGGGCAAGACACTGACCTATCTCGTAAAAATAAATAGTTTGTGTTTACATTACTCATTTGCATACATGACTAAATTTGTTTTTTCCAACTATGATCTCTTCATCTATTAGGGTCCAACACATACGAGGAGGCAGCCGCCTACATCCAGATGCAATTTGAGGATCTTAACAAACGCAAGGACCAGAAAGAGATCTACACACACTTCACCTGTGCCACGGACACCAACAACATCCAATTTGTGTTTGATGCCGTCACTGATGTCATCATCAAGAACAACCTCAAGGACTGTGGTCTCTTCTAAACAGGGCCAGTGGCAGATCAAGTGTGGCTCTTAGCAATTGTTAGGTTAGTAATAGTATGCATAATGTCAGGGACCATCTAAAACCTTGTTGGTCAACCTTAAAGCCCTGCCCCTGTGGCCTAGGTAGTGACTAGAAAGTCTCCCCAAAGTAAATGGTTAATAACAATTCACTACTGTTGTTGCATTTGAAGTATATATTCTAAGCATCTTTGAAAATCAGCCAAAAGTTGACCTACCGGTATGAAATAGACCAGTTCACGGTTGGCACATGTCCCAAAAGATCCTGAATATCCACAGATCTTGAAAACATGAAGAGGTCACACTTTGTTCATTTTGAAATAATCACTCCTGCAGCGATGGAGGTGCTACATAAATAGCCTTTGTTTCCCCTTTTCAAAGAATACTTCCACCTGTGTATGATGGAATGCACAATAGTGCAGTGTAGAGCTTTCACAAATGCAAAATACGTAAAATTGAGTCGGTTAATATGTTATAGATGTACTGGATAAACATATTTGCAATGCTTTCTAGATGCGAACGTTCATGTGGTTGGACGATCAAGTCTGCGCTTGTAAAATGGCGACTGGCTGGAATGCTCCCGAGGGAGTGGAAAATGTGCACACATTGTGTGCGGGTAAGCCTGAATCCGATGACCGGGGTAATAATATATCTGTAAAGCCCTTAGGCACATCGTTGATTGGTGTATTGAGCGCTATATAAAAAAATGGATTATTATTATTATTAATTATCTTAAGATGTTCATGTGCTTAAAACGCCAAATATTACAACTAATCCCAACTAACTAATAAGAATTAACTTACTCAAGAAGTAAAAATATGCTACATTGAGTGCTTGAGAGTCAGTACATTACAAATTATTATCCAAGAATTCCCTCATCCTATTTATCACGTGCATTTGTATTGACAATTTTTCCTTCTCATTTTCTCCTTCACCCAGGTATCCTGTGGAGTTTATTTTCAAATTGGACGACGGTGATGTTGATTGAGGAAGAGTGACTTGAAGTGAGCGCGTGAGAAATTTGGAGGAGTTGCACCTGTGGTTCCAATGAAGGAAACAAAAAATTGTCTGCTAACTTCAGCCTGTGCTGATAATGCGCAGTGTCAGAACTTTATCTCTTTATCTGTTTCCTGTGTGGAAACGGTGCACCAGGATTCTTATTGTGTGTCCAATCGTGTAGAGTTATAATCAATGCTAGGCGGAAAAAAAATTGTCAAAAAGCTTGCTCTGTTCTTAATGAATTCCTCATGAATGAATTTACTGTCTGTCATATTTCTACCAGGTAAATTTTGTTATAAGGGATCTTGAACAGTGCTCTTTGTTTTGGACCATCAAGAATCGATAGAATCATTAACAATTTTAAGGTTTATGTCATGACAACAAGCTTGATTAATGAGGATGTAACTAACCTGAATGATTGATGCACAAATGTAAAAGTCACGATGTAACGTGGCCTTTCATTGTTGCTATTGATAGCAATTTATTTTATTTATTTTTCAGCAAAAAATTTCAAGTCATGAGAAAAATCAGGGGAAGAATGCGATATGATATAATTTTCAACCCCCCCCCCCAAATGAATCTTAAAATAACATGAATTCAAACATTTCATGGAAATAATTATACAGAATAGTTGTGCTTATACAAATGCTACAAATGAATAGAAAGAAAGATAAACTCTTGGTCAAATTCCTTATATTGTTATTATCGTACAGGAATTTTGTAAATTAAGCCACATTGCCATTTTAATTTTCATCATATTTTACTTTGTTTTGTTGTCAATTTTCTTTTGTACAGTTGTGAGGTTGGTAATGAATAGCACTTTAGGTACTAAGCATATAAAGGAAAAAAAGCAGTGTGGCAGACATCTTAAGAAAAACACTGGGCCAAATTCATTAGGTTAGGTTATCATCAAAGTGTGACTCATTTGTTTCATTTTTCTTCCTATGAATAAAAAGAAAAACAAAATAAAATGATAACTTCGTGTTTTAGTGGATTTTATAATGGCTTTTTATGTACAAAGTAAGATCTTTAATGATAACTGTATTTCCCTTATGCTTTTTGTGAGTATCCTTACAAGAAAAATGAAAAATTTGAGAAAAAAAAATATATATTGCAGAAACTTGTCTGTTTGTAGTGTAAGTTTCCATATCTATAATATACATGTATATGTAGGAAGGAATATGTGCAAGAAACTATAAATTGGGACTTTTTGATAATGATCAATGTTAACCTTTCAATCGTATCTTTGGGATACTTTTTTTTTCCTGTTTAAAGCATTATGTGATGTGGTATAATTATTGTATAAAAGTGTCCATTGGTTCCTCTATCAGTTGGTTGTTTTTCAACCAAGATGAATGGTGATTGAAATGATGAAATCCTTACGGAGGAGCACTTCAAAGTGCAAGAGGTTTTATTATGTAGCGTAGTTTGTATCATAATGTATAGGTCTCTGAGACAGTGACTTGCCTGTGGAAGCAGAGACCCCTTGGGCCCCAAGTAGCACTTGTTTGATTGTTTTATGAAGTGTAGAATCTTGGTGATTGATCTAAGCCACTCATTTACGTTTCATCAGAAGAGAAAGAAAGAGTGAGCTCTTGTTTTTATTGTCCATATTTGAACCGATAACAACAACACTGTGCCTTTTGCACTACGGAGAGGGAGAGGATGCGGCACGCATTCATTGCTGCAGCATCCGTTAAACAGACCAAGCATAGAAGAGTGATGTGAAGGTATCATCGTGTGATGTCTTTGGTTACCTCATATTGCAGAGGATTACTCTTTGTTTATTTGTCAACCGATTCATGCTTGCATAGGTAGTGTAAACACCTCCCATTAAAAACACAAGCAAGCAAGAATATAGTATTTTCATATTTTCAAATTTTGCACCAAAGTGGGGAGAAGGATTTCCCAAGTGTTCGTCTTTATATGTCTCTTAATGTGTTGAGTATGCATTGCTGTATATCCCAGCATCTCTGTGAAACAAACAGATAATGTTATAATTGTTAATGTATCAACAGTACGCAATCATTTCAATAAGAGGATTCAATTCAATTAATCTTGATGGTCATTTTAACCATGGGTGGCTGCATGATTGGTAACTCAAAAAAGCTGTACATCAGCTGTATCAGCAACAAAATTGGCATTAAAAAAAGAATAATTTTTCGCTTACATTTTCCTCTTTTGTATATACCTATATGTATACAAAAAATAAATTAAGAGCCTTGTAAAATAGTCATGTAAATCTCGGTTTGAAATAAGCAGTAGTGTAACAACACATATGCACATTGGAGTGACAGCTCGCTTTCTTTGTTCGTCTTCAGGGAACACTTTTTTCACGCACTTCTTTCCTTGTCAGCTTCATGTCGGTGTTTATGTGTAGGTATCATGTCAAATATTGTCCTGTTTGCCATTGGTACTCCTGACCTTTGACCTTAGACAAACTGGGAGCAAAAAATATGACAAATTCTGATCATGTGTATGTACAGTATGATGATTATTTAGGGATGATAAGGAACATGCAATTCTATTTAGCCTACCCCTAGTGATGTAGCATTTATGACATGTTATATAAATTCATGTATACTCTGTTTATCATTTATTCTGTGCAGCACCTAAGAAGGAGAAGAAAAAAAAAACACCTGAATCACTGTCCTATTAATTCTGCCCTCATTTGAGTTGACATCAATAGAAAAATATTGGTTTCAGTACAATGACGAATGTCAGTATGATAACGCATCACATGCAGTTATTAAATTTGGTTGGTATGAGAATGATTTTATATTATTATCCTTTATTGCGGTGCCATAAACCGCCACAGAAGTAAATTGAAAATTTGTCAAATTCTAGTTCAGTTTTATTAAAAGTAAAGATTCAAAGTTACCTTAATTTATTTGAGGATAAAGCTGACATTAACTTAACGTAAACACACTGCACATAATATGATTTAATGAACCCCAGAATGTCAATCTTCAAAACCTTTGTTTGCAACGAGATGATCAATTGTAGACCTAAGATTGGGTGTGAATTATAGGACAATGTACAAACTAGTTTGTATGCCTTTAGCCCTGAAGAACAATCAATAAGTGTGCACAGAACTACTGCTCTTTCATCCATACAACTAGATGTAAATGCAGTCTGTTCTGTTTTGTAGTTCAACTCGAGTCAGATTTTGCAAGTGTGTCCGACAGAATATCAACATTTTAATCAAAATTCGTGTTTTCTGGTTCAGGAAATAGCAACAACAACAAAAAGACGGTAAATAATACGAAATGCAATGATATTGATCATCTTTAAATGTAACTTTATGAATGAATTGAAGATGATGATGATGATGTATAATCTGTAGACCAGTAAATTTATGTGTGTGCGTGATGGTTGAAAGCACTCACCTTCACACGATTGGTACCTGGTTATGTTTAATCTGTACAGTGTTTTATTTAGTAAGTTGAATCATGACAGCTTTTTTTTTTGTTCAAAAATTGTGAATTGTACTCTTGTTAATATGAAGTCTTTATTGCCTAACTGTGGAGCAAATTAAAAGGAAAAAAAAAATCTTTTCAAGTCAATGTAAACAAATATTTTGGTAGTGAAAAGTAACATTGCCTGAAAGTTGCCATGTGGAAGAGATAGGCAGTGGTAAGGTCGGAGTCAATTTATTGGAACGGCAACCTATGAAACGGTTGCCAATATGAGTTACTACTGACTGCCCTAAGATCTTGGCAAAGAGCTGTGTAAGATAATATGTGGCATTGTCCCTGTAACTTTTGTGTTCTCTGTGACAGTAGTAGTGATGATATAGCTGAGGTCAGAAATACAATTAATGTTGTTCCACAAATATGCTGTTATCGAGTCTTCATTTCTTCTGTTGTTTGCGTCACAAAATACTTTCATATTGATGTTAGTGAATGGACCTGTTTATTAATGTATTTCAATATGTGCATGTTTCTTGCCTGAACCCCTGGTTTCTAACAATTTAATTCACCTGCTATGTAAAATGCCATCGCTATAGATGGAATCCACTTTGCAGACATTAGCTGTTGCTATGTCTGGCAAGCTTTTGGGATGTCAAGAGAAACTTTCTGTTCAAGAAGCATACATGAATAATAAACGGGTCTATTGCATGTGTTCCTGGGGTGAGAGATGATTTCAGTGATAATTTGATGTTAGTGTGAATAGTTGATTACAGTACGCTATACTAATGCCCTTTTGTATTGAATTATTGTGTAAATTTTGCTCTTTATTGGTCACGGGCAATTAGATAGATAATGTCTACCTTGGTGTAGCTATATGTATACACTAATCAGTAATGATTAGTCATTAGTTCCCTTTCAGCATAATTAGTGTGGTTGTTTTGTTATACGGCATTTTAATAGATGCAGTCCTTGGTTGCTCCGTTCTTACAGCTCATAGCAAAGGTCAAAAGAGTAAAAGGATAATTATTAAAATACTAAATACTGCACACCCCCCCCCTCCCCCCTCAAGGAAAACAAAAAATCTAGATAGGCTATTAATGTTTCCCATCTATCAGTTGTCTCAATGGTAGGTGAAAAAACTTCACAGCAGCTTAGAATTTGGTAATATTTTGCTATTTATCAACTATTGATAAATGAAAACCTGATGAAAGTTTCAAATTATTTTATAGAGGGGGGGGGGGGGGGGGGGGGGGGCTTACGCTTACCAACCAAAACTATATGGGCTCTATGTTCATCAGTCAACATAGTGTACAGAGTTAATGGCAATACACGTAAATAGCTGGTAATAGAGGACGGATGAAAGAGTAAACTAATCAGAACGAGTACAAAAAGGACAAGTATAGGAGAAATAGGTGAGAATGAGAGTAAACGAGAGAGAGAGAGAGAAAACATTGACCTCGGTGTCGGTGGATAGCTAACGTAATAGGGTGCTCCTCATTCTACACAATTAACATATTCAGAAAAATGCTTTTGACTTTTCTTTTCCGGGGTCATCCTAGTAGTAGTAGACCAGCAGCACACGAGAACGACAAAACAAAGAAAATATTCGTATAGGAAATATATCGAATAATACAAAATAGAAAATAAGAAAAATCCACAACACCAACAGCACATGAGATCGACAAAACAAACATATACATGTGGGAACATAAATTAGAATGTCAGTCGAGTGGCACCCCCTTATTTAAATGGTAAGATTGAGCAAGAAAGTTCAGCAATGATCTATATTGTTGAGACACTAAGAAAAAAGTTTGTAATTTGTCATTATTTAATTTCTAAGAGAGTTGGGACACAAAGAAAAAATTGCCTTGTGTCATTAATTCGTTTTATATATTTTTCAAATTATGTTTGGTTTAGCTCATAACCCAAAATAAGTTTTAAACTTTATTATTATTTGGATAACAGAACATAATAATGTAGTGCAGTCGATGCATACTTCCTTTTTCACTCGGCTCTCGAAAAAGTATACTCTTTGGAAAATAAAATGTTTTGACGTCAAAAGCAGCTGGTTGCGTAGTGATACAGCGAAAACAGAAACAAATAGGAAAGAGAATAAAAGAAACAAGGTTTCCATGTAACCTCAAATCATATACAAAAAACGCAGAACAACTAGTAAGAACTTGTTTTGTAACGGATTCCAATTAGCATAGCCGAATGCGGGCTTGGTGAAAGGTGAAGAAACAGTGACGGACTTTCTGTCAAAAAAATATACAATCTTCTTTTTTATGTGCCCTAAAACGATTGATGTCACGATGCGAAATTCACACCAGCAAAGTGAAAAACCTGCGTACGTCTCCCCCCCCCCCCCCCTGTTATCAATTTCTGGATCCGCCAAAATAAGAAGACTATGCCACCTTGGGAATAAACCGTTCCTCTCTCGCTTCAATGAGGATTGCAACATTCTAAATTATAATGCAGTCGTGTAAATAGAGAGTGGGGGATTGGGATATACAAGTGCCCCCGTCAATGGCTTGGCCCAGCCACTGTTGTTAGGATAAACCATATAGATAGACAAAGCTCCTTTCGCTGGCGCCTATGTGTTCCTTTTTATCTTCTTCTTTTTTCTTCCAATAGGCAAGTGTTCACCCTTCCCTTTCATTCCATGTACATGCGGTAGATATGGAAACGTGATAGAAAGTCATCATCTGTGAAGAAAAAAAAGTTGCTATAATCTTTACAAATGCTTCGCATATCAAGCTATACCACCGTCGTTGCAAGATGGAACAGTTGTACATGCCCAAGGTCGATATTTAAATAATGCATTATCCTGGCTGGTTTCCTGGGAAACCTAACCCAAATACTCGGTTTTTATTTTCTTGACGTGTGTCGTCACGGGTAGACTTGAATTTCATCCCCGAGCTGTGCGAGATCAGTAGCAACCTGCGAGGAACAAAAGAAGGAAAACTAAAACCACGACAACATATCACGCGGTGCGGCATGACCGTCTCCATCCTGTAGGCAAATATTGATATCCTTCACAATTTCCAGGCTCCCCCCCCCCCCTCCAAAAAAAAATGAAATGAATGTCGTATAATTTGTCTGCTGTGAAGAAGGACGTTTATTCCACGATTCTTTCGAGTACAGAATGGCTTGCATGCCAAAAGGTCATAGTGACTACATGTAAACATATTTGTACAGTATACGGATCTGGCAAGAATAATGCTAACCATGGGCGTCGATTCCGTGGTATAGGCCGTGGTAGGGGGTGGGGGGGGGGGGGGACAGGATCAGTACCCCTTATCCCAGTATTTTCCTTTTAATATTGTGTATCTTGTATGGAGCGCTTGACTACGATAATTCCACAAATACACGAAAATTGATCGACGCCAAAAGAATAATTTAGTTCAATGGACATTTTTTTTTTAAGGGGTACTTTTTAAAGGCTGTATTTACTCATTGTAAAAAGTTCTTTTGGATACTAATTCTTATTTTTTTTTAAAGGAGTGTGCCTCAGATTTGTTTGATATCGCACCTCCTTTTTAATATATGAGAGTTTAAATGAAGAATAGCTACCGTATGCTTTAATATCCGATTATACTGTCTTTGTACTCAATTAATTTCAACAATGAAAAAACGACATGCAAATTTTTTTTTTTAAGCATTAGACGTGTATCTAAATGTCTTCATATGTTGTCCCCACCTCTTTTCAATTCCATTAAAGATATTTTAAAATATAAAAGAAAAAAATTGTTCTATAGTAATTCAAAAGAGACATACTACAGCATTAAGCTTACTGTCTACTACTCTTGTAGGGCGTAATTATATTGTACTTTGAAATATAAATATAGACACACGTGGTACGTGTTTCACGTTTTGTCAATTCTTTTTTAAAATCATTAATGTCTTCGCAATGAACAAAAACGAAAAGAGAAGAGAAATGTCAGTTTACCAATGTACCTTCCTATATAAAGCATAATAAGGCCTGTGGGAAAAGTTGTTGCTGGGAAACAACAAAAAAAAACATTCGAAAGCGTCGAGCTATTCTTGCACGAAATTATTCAACGGTGCATGTGGCTATAGGCTCTGGTTGTATTCCCAACACAGTTAATCTTCTCGTATCAACACGGCATCTAATGAAAAAGTACCAGCATTTTTCGTATAAATTTAAACAAGGCATGATATACAATGTGCAGGCCCGTAAAAAAAACATACAATTACCACGATTCGAAGTAGAAGAAGCAAAATAAAAGTCGTCACAAGATCATCTTGAATGAGGAAGAGGGACACGGGGGGGGGGGGGTCCGAAAAGAATTGCCGACCCTGTGATTGCAAAATTTCAACTGAGGGAGGGGTGGATTGACTTCTTTTTTTTATTTTGCGAACCATCGACAGGCCTTTGAAGAAATAAAAGTTTGCAGACAGAAATTTTATTTGGGACTGTCACACTCCAATCCATGGTAAATCTTTAAAGTACTTGAGCAGCAATACCATTTTATATCAATAAATGCCTCCTGTGTCTTGATCAATAACGTACGGTACATACATGTTGTCGCCTCTATTTTTGAATTTAGAACGAATAAAATGAGAAAGAAAAGATCATGGTCACTAATCATATGACATTTAAAACAATATAATTATGACTGTCTGTCTGAACACGTGATTTCAACAGTATAAATATACGATTTTACTGCACGCTTTCGATATCATATTCCACGATATAGTAATTGCTATAATTGGTCAGACAATTTGTTTTAATTCTAAACAATGCTTGATATGATTATCAAGGGCAGAATCGGATCCGTTGTCCAGATGGAGGATTGATAGTCACCTTTTCAAATATTGATTTCATAGTGCACGTTTCCGGCAAGACAGACAATATTCTCATATAAAGATTTGCGGGCACGTTGATCTGAGCGAGCCGATATTGGTTTGGCAGCTCTTTGGTGATCCATCCGAGCGTGTAAATCTTTGTAAAGGTAGACTTGTAAAAGCACTTACGGCCAATAAGTTGCAGGTATAATTGCATCGTGACTTAATTACGTGCCACCATAATAAACGCAACTGCCAAATGATATAACGCCAGCTCTCTGGATAGGGAGGGGGGGGGGGGGGGGCAGAAAGCAATAGTGTTCGCGTATCATGTGGCTTATTTAGGAGATATTATGAGGCCTATCTCGTCTGGGTTATAATTGATGAGAGTTGGTGATGATTATACCTGAATGATGAAGCATGCTTGTGCTGCTGCTGCTGATGATGGTGAGGATGATAATGATGATGGTGGTGGTGGTACGTGCATGGTGGTAGTGATGATGGTGAGGATGATAATGATGATGGTGGTGGTGGTACGTGCATGGTGGTAGTGATGATGGGATGATTGTGATGATGACGATCATGGTGATAATGATTATGGTGACGGTTGTGGTGATGGTTTCGGGTGGTGGTACTGCATGAGGATGATGATAATGATTGATAATGATGGTGGCGATGATGATCGACGATGACAAGGATAAGGATGGTGGTGGTGGTGGTGGTGGTGGTGATATACTTGGTGGTAATGATGGTTGGGCGTATATAGGCCCATCGCCACGGCACCCTCATTTTCAAAATATATAAGCGCCTCTGCACCATTAATGGCGTACGACAGTTTCATCACCAGCCGATGGCCAATCATAATCATCTTCATTATCCTAATCATCATCATCATTATCCTAATCATCATCATGTAGTGTGCAGTGGTGATATATTTTTTACCTGACTGCTAAGAAAGCATTATTGTTATATCTATAGGATATAAGACAGGGTATTGAAGTGGCACTTGAGTTGGTATCTCAATAGTCTGAGCAAACAAATTGAATGCAATCGTGAGTTTTCCCTCGTCTTGGTATTGGGATAACAGCTCTTAACTAAATTAAGGTTTGAAGAAAAAAAAAGAAAACTTACATATCCGAGTAAAACCCATAGGCCTACCGGAATTTAAAAAAAAGGAGATATTCGAAGGGAAAAAATAATCTTCATCTAAACAATATACTTGTACTTTTCGTTTTAATCTGCAGTTTCTAAATGTCATTAGTCCTGTATGGCTTCCGTTGGCGTATTAAGAAAAAACGAAATACGGATTGGAATCGTGCCAAATACGGGTATACAATACATCTGAGTTGCCCTTCTTCTTGTAGACCCATCACAAGTTAAACTGATACGTTTATATTTTCGCCCTTCTTGGGGGGGGGGGGGGGGGGGGGGAGTACGCCGGTTTTAATGTTCGTTGGATTCGCCATTGGACCGATTTTTAGTGAAATAACAAGCCTTGCAAACCTCGATCAGTCTAATACATACTATGTGACGGGTTGTTCTTATCGTCAGTGCAAATGTTGTTCTAAATCATTAAGATTCTTCCATTTAATTTTTTTTTTTTTTTTTACTTTGTATTTGGCCGTTTGGACCAGAATATGCACCATAATTCTAGATGCGATGGGGATGTACTAGTATGCCTTATTCCCCATTCTTGCTTTCCTTACCTTTCTCCTAGTTCTAATCCCTCATTCCTTTTCTCTCCCCTTTCTTCCTTCGCTCTCTCATTCTTACAACCCCCCTCTCGTTCAATACATCACACTCTGACTCTCTCTTTCTCGGTAAATCTATTTTCCAACCTTGTGGCTGCTCATCTGCAAGTGCTTTCTGGTAGGTACAAATTGATCACAGAATAAAAACAAAAGCTCATCAAACATCTTATCTTATACCTAATTTTTAATTTTTCCATTCATAAGCGAATTACTGGTGAAGGTATTTCTGGCATATTATTTCTTAATGATAAAGTATCTTACATTAGCTGTAAAAGTGTAAAGTAAAACTGACATAATCAAAACGGTACATACTGTATACCAAGCATTCCAGCAAGATTTATGATTTTCTCTAAGTGACTTCTCCCTTCGGGCACTACCTAACATATAAATATGGATATTATATTAGCATGCGTCCTCTTAAAAGAAAAGAGCCTCCAAAGTCATACATTTTGAGAAAGAAAAAGATATTTTAGTCATTTTTTAGTGGTGGTACAAATGCCATGGAAAGTTGTCTGGCACTACATCACAATGACATTACCGATTCGGCCAATTCGAAATTCCCATAGACTCGAGCGGTAGTTACCTTGGGCTTAGTATTCAATCAATTCAATAATGTGTACTCGTTGACAGGATAATAAATCATAGATTTACCTGAAACCACTTAGCCTACATCATTTCTATACTTGAAATTGTTGAATAGGGCCTCTAAGTGACAGGAGAATAAATTTATGCCGGGTAAAATTTGTATTGGTTTCCAATATTACATTTATTTTTGAGATCTGCTTTGCTCTCCACCAGTTTAAGGACATGACTTTCTTTCAAGTATTTTGTTGATAAATTTACTACAAAGTTACTTCCCAACCTTCTTAATGGGCCATTCAACCCTTTTCATAAGTTCATTTGTATGAAAGCATAAAAATAGGTTTGAAATAAATCAGACCAAAATAAGAGATCACTATAGCTATGCGAATCTCAAATTGGCAATTTTGTCAGTGGATTGTGGCCACTGAACTCTACACTGTGGAGAGTGATTCAGTGATTGTGATGTTACTTTTAATAATTACTGTCGATGTTCAAACTGAATGTTTCTTTTAGTTTGCTGTTGTTACCCTGTGAATTGCCATTGCGTACGGGTAGTGAAAATGTTATACAAATATTGCTAAGTGTATGAATATTGTTTATTTTTCTTCATAATAAGTTTCAACTTAATTAAATTACTTTTTTTTTTTTAAATATACACAAGACTATGTCATTGTTGTAACTTTCGGAGCCTATGACCTACAAGCATTGCTTTCTCTTTAGGCTCCATCATATTTCTTCCCTTATTCAACTTAGTCTTATGTATCATTCTTTTTTTGTTGTTTGTATAAACGCATCCTAAAATGAGTTCAAAATGTAACATGCTATATGTAATGATGTACTATACAACATGTGAGAAATATGAAATAAACTGAAACTGAAACTGAAACTGAAACTGAACTCTCCCACTTGCCGTGTACAAATATATCATTAATTTCTGACTTTCCCCCAAGTGCCTTCTCCGTTAGGGCACAAAACAGAAAGTTGTCCCCCGCTACATCACAGAGACATTACTGATTCAGCCAATTTAAAATTCACATAAGTGTACTGCCCTACAACAGTAACAAATTCTTAACTTTCTTATTTTTTGTCTGATTTCATTCAAACTTTCACCAGTCCGCTTCTCTGAATTTTCTGCTTTCTTTTGAAATTGTTCACTCTTAAGGTTGGATTTCCATTTAATGATGAATGAATCTTGGTTGCAATGTTTCACAGTATTCAATGACAATTAAAATATCCATTATAATAAGTATAATGTATTGAACAGATTCACATGCATTTTGCTGACAGGATAGATCATAAACATGTAGAAATGCATTGGTGGCATTAAATAGTCTGTCAGCATTAAAAGAATAGGATGACACAACTGCAACAAATTAAAAAAACATGTGTATATTCATTCATGTATATAATTTCCTGCAAGCAAGATACATGTTTAACCTAGGTACAAACAAATTTGTATAAAGTTCCATCATCGTATTTTATGACCAAAATATCTGTGTCAAAAAATCATTGCAGAAAAGAGTTATTGTAAAACAAAAATTAATCTAAGATATAGATGAAACGATTTATGAGAATAGGCAAGCACATAAGATTTGTCATGCACAGAACTTTACTCCAAGAATAATTTCCTTACAGGACTTGGTAGGAAGGAAAAAAAAGCTCCATATATGCTCTTTATCAGAATGTCTCATGTTCTCAGATTTTGGGGAATGATTTTCATAAATATATAATCTGATGTGTGTGCATGACCCCTTTTAATATGATTTAATGTATATGGCCTATGGCTCTCAGTAGACTATACCATACCAGGCACTTTGTTCGATTTATGTAACACATATCAAATTCAATGCACATCCTATTACGTGCTGATTGAGATAATGAAACTGAAATACATCTGACCGACCAAGGTCATTTTTAAAATACATGTACTCTGCAGCTGATCACTTAGTAGCACTACTGCTACTAGTCTTTCAACACAGAGATAACACAGTTTTGATCTAAAAAACACCAACAACGGATAACCGAGTTAAATAACCAGCTTTCTCATGAAACATTTGCACAATGAACCAAGCATACCCTGACACGCTCACACACAGTTTTTCTGCGACTCTGTGTATCTTAAAAATCCTCTTACAGTTTTTAAGGGTGACCTACTGTAACCCCGACACTGCCCTAATAGAAATCTTAAACTCAGTCAAGGCAAGTCCCCCATTGTAGTTAACACAGCTATTGAATCCTTAACAAAGTGATTAAAGAGGCCTATCAATAATCCATCCCAACAATAGCACCATTGAACATGACCATAAAAGCCACCAACTTCCTGCTTTTTATGGCATGCATTTTACATGATTAAAGTATGACCAAGTCTATTACTATCTTCATAGCTTTGGTCTTTTCCATTTCCTTTAACATAAGTAACTATCTTGATGTGATGTTACCTGTTAGAAGTAATAATTGTTATTTGCATAATGGTTTCCAAGTCTAAATAGGCACCGAAATTCAGTGTAAAAACTTTATGCAATGCAAGTAATATTGCATACTGAGATGAAATGTGTTTGAAAAACAAAATATCTTTACAAAATTTTTTAATAATTCAATAGTGAGAATTAGAAAATGTAGCGGTAAGGCATTCCAAGTCATAGAATGTTATTTTGAATCCTACTAATTTGGATTCTAGTCATCAAGCAAAACTACACTCCAATCCATTGAAACAGAAATTCATAAGCAAAAATGTGGATGGAACTTCAACAACTTAACCTTCAATATCAAAACCAATAGTGCTTATTTTGATTTATTGCACTTCCTGTCCAGCAATTCAACTTAATGCACTTTTGAATCTACTAAATGCCATATATGTGTTGGTCCGGTTTGCAATACTTGAAGCCCTCTCCAGAATGAAACCTGATAAGGAAAAGTTGCAAAGCCTCTGTTTGCTAGCACTTCCTTCCTGATCTTTAGGCTTTTATCAGTGCAGAGAGTAGATATACGGGGAAACTAACAACTGTTTAGAATTGCAAGATAACATAGTTGATATGAACTTTACTATCCGCCTTAATAGCCTAAGATAGAGAGTCACATAGTCTTCCTTACTCTTCTCTTCATTCAATATCTTTTGACCAAAATTGTGTCACCAAGGCACTTTATGGAAGAACCATAATTCAAGCCCCCCCCCCCCAAATCAAGCAATGATTCTCCTTTAAATAATGATTTATACCTGCCATCCACAAATTTTCTTTCCAGAATTGTTCCTGAATAACAGATAAGTTACCAATAAAAGCCAATATAAACAGGTGTCACTTAGAAAAGTGGTATTTTACTTCCAATATTTTGCAGCTCTGGGGGGCAAATAAGGAACTAGGCAAAGTACCGCTATATTGCCGATAACTGGCTGATGTGCATGGTACCCTTAAGACCACAACACCTATGGCCCATGAAATGAAGCATTTAGCCTCGCGTTATTAAACAAATTGCACAAGTCCATGTACCGACACTATCTCCAGCCAATGCTCTGAATACTGAAAGGACCCGTGTTCAAGATTCAGCTGGCAGAACCGGCAAGCTGCTTCACATCCTCGCTGCTTCTGAGTCCTAGCTCCTTTAGAGCTCTTGTGAAGTGTGACGGCAGAGGCGCTGTGATAGTCACATCCTGATGACCCGCCCACTCCGGGAGGACCACATGATGAAGATGAAGGAACAGCGGTAGAAGAGACACCTGTGGTCTGGTCATGGCCAAGGCCTTTCTAATACCAGGACTAAGAACCTGCAGATTATCAAGAAATGAAATCAACGAGTTGTTAGTCGTGAACATTATCTAAATCTCTTGATTTCTGCTTTAGGTTTCAGACTACAGCACTACTGCCACAAATGCAACATTTTCACAAAAATTGTCAATTAGGATAATTCAATAAGCTAGTATGATCCCTATTGAAATAATGCAACATTACAAATTGTAAATTCTTTGTCTCACTATATAGTGTATACTGCAATTTTAAGTAAGATTTTGTAGAATAAAAAACAAATTATGAACCATCTACAAAGAATTGCACGTATATTTTATATAAACACACAAACATACAGTCATCATTGAAATAAGGCTTCATTGCCAACAAGCCTCTCTGTGCTTTTTATGAACCGAGCACTTTTATCTACATTGATTTATATGTGTTGTTTTTACAGTGGAAAATAAACGATTAGATTTGATTTGATTTGATATGTTCATGACTGAGTTAATTTTGAGTGGTAGAAACCTTAAAAAAATTACCGGTATGTGAGACTTTGAGTCATAAATAGAGACTTTTGTTTTCACACTAATGATGCAATTTCTCTTGAAACCTTACACAACATGTTGATGAGTTAATCAAATGAAACCATACATGAAACCATGCAGAAAGTTGAACCTTCAAAGCCTTACGAGAGACATGTCTAGTGTCTACATGACACATGTTCATGTAGAAAATGGACACTCTCAATATTCAGTTTGTCTTTAATGAGAGGTTTGTCATCCCATGGGCACATGGGTTCTCACATCATATAATAAAGTATATGACATACAAATTATTTATTAAAAAACAAAACTAAACAAAACAAAACAGAGTTAATAAAAAAGAAGAATAAGAAAATAAAGACCTACTGCCCCCCCCCCCAACAAAAAAGAGAGATAGGGGCATAGGAGTATTAAATGCACTTCAACTATCTGGATACAAAATTTTGTAGCTATTGTTTGGTACAGCTAGGAATCTTTATCCTCTTACCATTCATATTAAACATAGAGGGGTTCCACCTCACTATAGTCTGTCAAAATGGTCTTGAAAGAATAAATTGCAGTTTCAACTGCAATGCTTTTTAAGACATTTTTAGAAGGAAAATGGTAACGTAGAGGATACTTGACTGACTAGGGCAATCGCAGCTGCAACGTAAGGATTTAAATACACACACATGTAGCTGTAAATAGTAGTCAACTTATCAAATCAAGTTTTCCATGAACAATTCAATGTATAGATTGTAAGAAATTCTCATTACTTTCTAAACGCATTCTAAAAAAAGACAATATTACATCAGTCCCAGAGCCATATGAAAAAAGAGGTTTAATACCGATGTCACGATTTCTTCATATGATCTCTAAGCATTGTTCATAAATATGGTATAAACATCTTACTGATTAGGTTGTCATTAACGCAAGTGTCTTTTCTTTTCAGAGTATAAGGTTTCATACCATGCCTAATGAGTTGGAAATTCAAGTCCAAACATTTTTTCTCATCACTAGTCTGGATAAATTATTGTGATAAGCACATCCCACGTAGCATACATAGCTTTGACTTTTATGGAAACATGTGTATGCTGTATGCAAACATGTGTTCTTAAAAATATGGCTACCCGGTAATCAGTATCTCATGTAAAACTGATGATTGCAATATGATCATGGTCGAGAAATCTCATTTAGGACTTAAGGATTTCAATCAATTAATCTGATATGGAAAGGAAACAGATGCAATCTCTTGTCTCTGGCATTTTACTCTGGTGAAAATTGCTCTGTGCTGTATTACATCAAAGACATAGGGTCAGGTTACACTGGATTTGAGTTTAGGTTAAGGGTTAGGGTAACATTAGGTTTTGTGGAACAGGGTTGATGTCAGAAATTTTGTTTGTGTAGGGAATTGACTGCTAAGGCAAATGTCGCTGGTGCTTATGCAACTGCAATATATCCGTGCTGTACAAACCTGTATGTTATGAACGCCCAGTGCTTGATGAGGATCCATTAGAATAGGTTTCCCAAGAATAGTCTGGACTTGGTGTGAGTAGGTGTGGTCACCTAAGATTGGACAGAGATCGTTGACCATCTGTACCTGGAGCTGGTGTCTTTTCACTATATTCAAACAAAGAGGAAAAGATTTGTTGACATTCAAACTGAGAATCCTGACGAAAAAAAAATGGGGGACTGCTGGTGTGAGTTTTTATCTACTTTGAGTATGAAAACAAATTGTCAATATTTAATGCAAGATTCCTAGAAGAACAGGTTACTTTACTGACTTCATGCTCAGGATGCACTTCTGACGGGAACAATATTCTACTAAATGCATTTATCCATGCCCATCATGCATGTACGTATCTGCATCCCTTTATGACTTCTTAACTATCAACCATGTATAAGTCAAAGCAATGCTTGTGGCCTCTGATCAACTTATCGAGGGTCAGTGACACAAAGACGTAACTCCATTTTGAGAAAAAGTGGTTTATGTGTCACTGAGCACTTGAGCCTTAAGGAGTTTAGTTTATGTTTCACTAGCCATTGACTTCAATAGGATGTTAGGTGGAGTTAAGTCTTTGTGTTTCCTGGAAAGCCCACATATTTGTGTACATTTTTAAAGGAAATATTCATTTTGGCAAAATATGGAGTAACGTCTTTGTGTCACTGAACCCTCGATATATGCACAACCATCTTCCACCCATCAGGGTGTGGTGATTCCTAATGAAGAGGAGCAAGATTATTCTCATTTGCTGACTAACCTCTTAAGGGTTGCAGCTCTATGAATGCACATCCTAGTTCCTTGTTCTCACTGATGACCCTGTACTTGGTTTCAGCAGACCATACGTCTCCATCTCTTATTTGCCTCCCAGAAGGATTGTGTCTACCAACGGTCTGACAAAATACAGATAAAAAAAGAGAATTTAAAGTAGTGTTCTATTCAATAGAATTGTTTTCAATGATACATTTACTACAGATTACAATAGCAATAATATTCTGGATTTATATAATGCTGAGATCGAAATTAGATTTCTGAGTGCTTTACTGATATTATTACCCATCTATTGGATTTATTCAAGCACCAATGTGTGTACCATCTCCGATCTCTATGGAGTATTCTTACTAAGTAAAATTCTGAAAATTAAATCACAGCTGTTTTCATCAACTCACAATCTCTCCATTTTACTCCTAGATATGAATTGGCAAATGAATATTAACCTCTTCCAAAGGACATTAATGTCATGAATGGGGTTAATCCCATAACCTTTACATGACACATCTCCTGTCAACTGCTCCTAGCTCTCATTTACATCTCACAGATTGGTTTGTAAACGGTTAACATGAACCAACAAATCGTCCTTGTTTTCATAAAGTGACAGTAGTGAGGAAAATCGTCACGCAAAGTGAATGCAATTTTTTTCACTACCGTCACTTCGTGAAAACAGCGACGAAATGTACTATGCAGTAGGCACTGGACCAACATTCCTTGTCTTTCATATTTATCATTTTCTGGACTCTTTGACAAGCATTATGGTGCACAAAATCATCTTGTTTTTCAACTGAGTTGGGATTGGGATAGCTTTTTTTTTTAATAGAGAGAGAGAGGGATAGAGAGAGAAAGAGAGATAAAACAAGTGTGTGTGTATGTGTGAGAGGGAGGGAGATGAGGAGAGACAGAGAGACAGAGAGAGATAGCATATCTGCTTTTAGAGGTAGTATCACTAAGAACAATGCCATTCACCAACTTAAAGCTTGGGTTATGCATACCAGTAGCTTGAATAAGCTTCTGAAAAGAAGAAGATTTAATCCCTATTGTGAGCTCTGTCCCAGTAACCCCAAGACACAATATGGGATGACAAAGATCCTCTCCATCTGTTATAGCCTTTCCAGGAAGCGAAGACACAAAACCCTTTTGACCTACACACAGAATGCTGTGCAAAGAATGAGGATGGACCCAAGGAAAAGCTGTCATAAAAAACTGAATATTTTATACAAGACTTCTCTAATACATACCTAGAGGAGAATCGGAGCACTTACTCATCGCAAAATATGATAACAAAGACTCTCAAGAGATCAACCAAGGCAATCAATAGCTTTCAAGGCTAAGTAATGTGTGTCAAATGTTGAAATGTGCAAATATTACAATGACGCATACTTTAAACATGATCCCTATAGACAATACACTGGTACATGTTTAATGAAACTGCCCTTGGGATGATTTTTAAAAAGTCTTTCTTTGCTACAAGACTACTTTACTTGAATGAAGTATTCAATCGTTTGGGTATTTTTTTAACCTTTCAGAGGTATTTTTGAGTTTTCTAAGCATACTCAGTAACAAGAAAGACAGGCCTCTCTCAACTGATTACAAACTTATCGAGAAGAGTCCCAGACAAACTTTAAACCTCATACAAACATACCATGTTTATTCCTCCAATGACATCTGACCCAAGGTACATTTTCGAAACACCTGTATTGTTTGTATGGCAAGAAAAACAAAATAAAGAAAACAATTATATTCTATTAAAGAGTTTGAGAAATTGGTGCTTTGCATAGCCAAGAAATAGATATTCTAGGATTTATGCACTATTTTACTGCCACTAGAGGGAGCTAGACACTTCCATAGTGTGCATACTTTTCTGCAGCCTGCAAAACTTCAAAATCAATAACATTCAAATTGACCTTTCCTTGAGATGTACATGTAATATCAACACATGTGATGTAATGGTAGTTTATTAACGGGATATAGAAATTCACTCATTTTAACTCCATGTACAGACGTGAATTGTTCAAATATTTATTTTGTAAAAGTTGTATACCGGTATATTACATGATGTATAGTTACCAGTCCTGTCATAACCACTTATTACCTATTTTCGTCTCTGGGATTCCACACACAATGGACCTGGAAATATAAAATAAACATATCAATTAATAATATACTTGTAATTTTTCTCGGGCTTTCATAATTGAACCACTCAATCATAAATAAAACCGTTTGTTAGATTTTGTTTGGCTTTTTATTCATGACTTATAATCACTTTGGCGACAATCTAGTCTAAATATGTCAATAGAATATAATTATGTGCTTTGGCAGGTACTTCTTCATCGATTGTCATATCAACTATGGAGAAATTACTAGGAGAATGCTACTCCTGTATTTGTAAACTGTCTTCATTTTGGACTTATAATATTACGGTTATGAAAATCTAGGATATAATCCAGCATTGATAAAGGGTCAAATATTTCAATCACATATTCAAACGGAATACACATATATTGTAAAATATCTTTTACAAAATTACAAAAAATAATTACCAATTGTTTTTTTTAAGTTGATTAACTTGAATATCATCAGAGTCTGTTATATTTGCCGTATTTTAAATTGATCTAATAAAAGCACTCAAATTATTGATTTTAATGCAGATATTTAAAATTCATATTTCACAAGTAACCTCATGATGAAAAGACAAGATCTTGAGAAATAATTAACTATCCAACCAACCTCTAAATCTTACCTGTAGGTTTTGATGAACTGTCGTCTATTTCTAGCCTCTTTAATTTTACTCTGAAGCTTTTTAGCAGCCATCCTGTTTTCTGCCAATAACAATAAACCGGACGCTTCTCTGAATGTTGTGAAATAAGAACGATAAAATTAGAGAGAGTGATACCTTCCTAAATAAGCTATTCTATTGAATGTCTGTGACTATCAATTTAGGAAACAAAACAAAACATTTCAAATTGCCTCTTACATCTTTATTACAAAAGCAACAACAAATGATTTTGAATATAATGGCATGTGGAAAGGTAACTTGCATGGTGCAAATTATTAAAAAAAAACATTATACATTCATGTATACGTCGTGCATCTTATTAAAAAATATGTATGAATAGAAAGAAAAAAATTCAACAACAAAATTCAACAATCAAAACATTGGTAAGAACTTTGCAAATGTTGGGAGTATGATGGGCCAATACAAAATAAATCTTAATATAATAATGTTTCCTATCTCAACAAATAATAGTATCATAACCAATTACAATCAATAATATATGTTAATGATGACTGTATGCGACTGTAAATACAATATTTATGTCAGAAGGCAGTTAAGCTGAAAATAAACTATCATAGGTACAGATCAATGAGTCTTAAATGAAACAAACAAAGTAACAAACCATACTTCTCAAGACCTTGTGCTATCTCTGCCGAGGGACAATCAGTAAAGTCTGCTACCTGTGACATCATGCTAGAAAGGGTCAAAGGTGAAGATTCATCATCCTCATTTACTTTTCCAGAAACACCCAATCCAGGAGGCTTGTTAATTGCTACAATTCCATCTGAGCAAAAGAGTATTTACAAGAAAGTAAATGGTAAGTTTGAACAGTTACCTTGGAGGATGCAAGTGATGATTTGTTGAATATAATTAGGATTTCAATACAGTGATGGAATTTTGTTAAAACCTTTTAATATTGTTTTGACACTTACAATACATGAATACATCCTACATGACTGAATTATGGATCTTACTAGATTACAATACAAATAGTTAAGAACACATTGCAATTTGAACCTCTGCAGACTTAAACACCCTCCTTCCTTGTAAATGTATTTTCGAACAGTTTATCAGTTCTCCCTCATCATATGATCATCTCTGGCTTCAATCAGTTGATTTGCTATAAACATGCTATAATTATAAACATGATATAACAAGTATTCACAGGGTAAAGCAATTGCAGTAGTCTTCAATTACGAAGCAGCTATCTAAATCATACATTTTGACTCTTGAAATTATTCTTCATCATGTGCATATTATTATGAATTTATTAATCATTACACCTATTGACGGTAATCAGACATTTGTTCTTGAAAAAGGTAGAACTAACTGACCTTGCTGATAAACGATATTCTTCTTTAAATAGTGAAGAACAGCCTCTTCGTCTTTCGAGTTATTCAAATGTTGTAGAAGTTGTCTGTGATATCTTCTCTTAGCGAAAGAGTGGGCAGTTATTGATGACTGGATTCGATCATCTTTCGATCTCCTGCAGCAGCAGGCTACATATGTCCGGCGCACTGCCCCAGAGTTCGGGCGTGTTTGTAGCAAGGGTTCCGCTGGCCGCCTGAAGAATATAGCAAAGCATCTTCGCGTGCAAAAATACATTTTTGGCCACTAATTTCAAAGAGGAGTCATGTAAATTGATAGCTGGAGCTCATGAAGTTCGCAAATATTGCAAAATGACTAAATGGGGTGAATGGGAACAAGAATTACAAAGCAGAAAACACAATTAATTTCGACCCCAAAATATCGAGCCGTGATAACCTTGGTAGTTCAAGACGTTACAGTAAAACAATTTTGGGTGAGGGGTTTTAGATAAGTGTTTTTACTCATAAAAAAAATAAATTGTACCTTATATGTTACAGCAAGAAGACTCTTGCATACTAAATGTATTAATAACAAACTTATTGAGGAATTATTGAACACAATAGCTGAAAAAGTGATCAGTATTAAAGGGAGAAATCTGGTGAATGCAATGGTCTCAATTGTCTTGAGCGTAGGCTAGACTGCACGTGTTGCACTGGAGATCCATGCAACCAAGGAGGATATTAGCTGGAATCTCTTTGATGCAACATTGGGTAAGAATGAGATTCAGGAATATGATCGAAAAGTATTTTTGTTAGATGAAATAAACGTATTCAACGTAAAACCTGTCCAAACCGACTTACAGACTAATGAGAAAACTGATATCTTAGTGTTCTTCATAGTTTTTTGTTGTTGGTGGCAACGCCTCAAGAAAAAGTCTACCTATAATTGCCATCCCCTCCATCATCATCATCATCATCGGTTTTTAGTCATCCTTCATTCTCTTCCTCTTCATGCATAATCAACATTCTTTCCATTATCATCACATATCATCATTGTTATTACCATCATGTCTAGCATAATACCTTGCATAAAACTCTATGGTAAAATATATGGAGAGGGAGAGAAGGAGAGAAGAGAGAGAGAGAGAGAGAGAGAGAGAGAGAGAGAGAGAGAGAGAGAGAGAGAGAGAAAAGAAGAGGGAGGGGGAGCTCATTAATAAATATTATCTATTTTCATGACATGATTGTGCAAGATAAGTTCTTCTTGAAACTAAATTGATCAATCTAAACTTTTAGGTATGTCAATCAGCTTCTCGCATGCAGAACTCTCGGAAGTGCCATAATAATGTAGTGCACTTTAACAATCTGAAATGTTAAATTACCATTTTATATGGACCGATCGGGGAGTGACCACTCTTTAAAAATGGTAAATTAACACTTTGAACATGCTGGATCCAACACTATAAAAGGTTTAATCCAGCATGTTCAAAGTATCAATCTGACATTTTGAAAATGTGGTCACTCGATCCTCGGCCCTTTTAAATTGAGATTTAACATTTGAGCTTTTAGAGTATGCAGAGCAGAGTATGGATGAAGAAAATTGAAGAAGAAAAACAAAACAAAGTAAAACAAAACAAAACAATAAAGCTACGAGAACAGCAGATGATATGTGCAATGATGCATCGATATATAGGAACGATAAATATGCAGGAGGAGTTTGCAAGACGGATGGGCATGCGGCTCGGTGATCTCAGTTGAAGAGAAAATAAAATGCAGTTCATGCATTGAAGTAATGGGATAGAGCCGAGACCCTCGGCTCAATCCATCTTGTCATCAGTGAAATAATCTAGTATAATCCACTAGATTACTTCATAACAAAAATAAGTTGGCAGGAGTGTGTGAATCTTGAAAAAAGGGTCAAATTTGGGTATTTGTATTACATTGACGCTCATATCGTTGGAATATTTTTGTTCAACCCCAATTTATGGAATCATTTAAAAAATAATTTACTCCTAATAGATCTAGATAAAAGTATACATTCTCAGCTTTTATTGAATAATAATTTGCCAATGTGTGTTTTGCTTGACTTCTAAACCATGTGTATGCTACTTTGCTTATCAACTTAAAAAAAAATAAAACATAAACAAAATCCTCTGGACAGCCGTGCATTATGCAATAAATTATTGAAAATGTAATGCATTTTCTTTGTTTTTGTTTTTTTATTTATGGGAACTGCCCCCTATAGCCCCCGCTGTGTACAGTCATGGTTCAGTGGAAAAGCAATGGCCTCGTAACTGTGAGGCCCCAGAATCAAAACCGTGTCGATGTGCTATATTAGTGCCCTTTTGTGGGGCATCCTCATTACTGTTATTTATGAATTAAGGGCGTAGTTGATAAGCATAGTAGCATACACATGCTTTAGCAATCACGCAAAACACACATTGGCAAATTATTATTCAATAAAAGCTGAGAATGTATACTATTATCTAGATCTATAGGAATAAATTATTTTAAAAATAATTCCACAATATTCCAACTATATGAGCGACAGTGTAGGTGATCTAATGTATGCGGAGCGTTTTAAAATTTCGTGGACATTGACAGCTAGGTTCTGGAATTAATTTGTGTGGTTGTGGTGGTGGGAGTGGGAGGGGTGGGGGGCTTCAAGAAGCTCTGATGTGCTTTTGCAATACCAACAGTTTTCTTCTCCTTTTATCCGGGGAAGGGGGGGGGGGAGGTCACCGAATGTTGCACATGAAATGCATTCTATATAATATTATAATATACCGACTCACTATTTAAAGTATTTTGTCGAGGAAACACAGCATCTGAGCAGGAAATTTCGCATTCTGTAGATTGATTACTTTTTATCAAACAGTCGAAATTTAAGTCTTATTCGCCGGTCTCTGAATGCCTAGTTCGTCACTCATATACTATATCTTTAAGCAATTTCTAAATTTCGAAGGGGACTCGGGAGACGGCCATAAGTCATAGGTCTATATAGGGAATTCTTGCCAAGTTCCAGGATGTGATTGAACAAGACGACAATGATTATAGGAGATTATAGAAGTGAAAGTTGGGGCCTCACATACATCTTTGAAACTTTGTCTCAATAAATGAAGCTCAATAAATGAATTGAATTGAATTATTGTCTAGTGCCCCACCCAGGCGCGCCGGAAGCAGTTTTTGATGGGGGGGGGGGGGGGCTAACATTTCAGGGGCAGTGACGTAATGAGCAAAAACGTTTGGAAGGGGGGGGGGAGAAGACAAATCTGCATCACCACCACTCTTACACGTTACATGCAGGCCCCGCGGAACGTTTTTCAAAGTGGAGTATTAACGATCCTAATTTGGCGTGGGGTCCAGGGTCTGGGCCTCGTCAGGGGTTCAAAAGGCTGAGCCCCTGGAAGCTCAGGGTTTTTAGGCATTAAATTACGGTCAGATAAGCATATTAAGATACTGGCAGGTCACTAATTGGCGGAGAGTCCAGGGAGCAGAGCCCCCGGAAGCTCAGAGGTTTCAATATTTATCTACGGTCAGATGAGCATCCAGGGGCAACCTTAGGGCCCTTGGTGGGGTCCAGAGGGCGGAGCCCCCGGAAGCTCAGGGGTTTTAGGTATTTAATTACGGTCAGATGAGCATCCAATGGCCACCTTATCGCCATTGGTGGGGTTCAGGAAGCAGAGCCCCCTTAAGCTCTGAGGTTTTAGGCATTTAATTACGGTCAGATGAGCATTTTTTGATACCTCATTTGTGACATAGGCAGGTCACTTATTTTCTCTCTCTCTCTTTCTTTCTTTTTCTCTGTAACATACTTTTTCAAAAAGTGAGGGGGTTCGAGCCCCCGAGCCCAGCCGTTTTGCAGACCATGACATAAAGGCTTCTAAATAAGCATATTTTTCGACCGACTGTAAATTTGGGAATTTCTAATTTTCCAACAAACGCATAAAAAGGTATGAATTACAACAACAACAAATTGAGAAAAAATACCGGAAAATCATGTCATTTCAGCAACATTTGTAAATCACTGGTATCGAATTAAAAAATACCCCCATCAGTACACCAGCGTTCAGGGGCTCATTTCTGGCAACCCTACAACAAAAAATTTCCACGATATTATTATGCACGTATCGCTATCATAAAAACCTCCATTGAATATAGGTGGCATGCGCAATGTTTAGGAAATTCAATTCCTGTTAACTTTCCTTTCTTTGAATGGAATATTATATGTGTTTTAATTCAGGTTTTTATTATTGTTATGTTCTTTTGGGTTAAAAATACAAACCATCTTTACTCCTTTACTGCTTTTTTTTTTTTTTTTTTTTGGAGGGGGGGGGGGGGGGCAAAAATGCGTCCCCCCCCCCCCCCCCCCCCCCCCCACTTCCGGCGAGTAAAAAGAGTAAATTTCGGTATCAGAAGTGGGAGGGGCATACAGATTTTATAGCGTAGATTTGAACCATTTTTTTGTTGCGAAATACGCATCAGAAGCCGGTACGGTAGCGCACACGCATACGACAGAGCTATATATCCCAGGCCATGTAGAACAACGCAGCGACTGAGTTAATCTTACGTACGTACGCGCGCGCTTGAACAGATTATTAACGTACGTCGACAAAAAGATGGTAGCATATATTGGCACCAAGATTAACGGCGATATGAATATTCATTATTCCCTACGTCACAGACGTGCGGCGTGCGTACTCTGTCATATACACATGTATTCAGTACATGAGTACGTTCGTAAGCATTAGGTCATGTACATTGCTCCGGAATGAAGAGAATCATTATAAAGGACGAATTACTCCGTGAAGCCAAGTACAAGCAGGGAATTGAAAATAGCAAACGTTCCTCGGAGCGGCTATACACTCCCTAATCTAGCTAGTTTTGTAATGATAGTTTATTTAGGATAATGGACGTTTAGTAGGCCTATTGTTTAGTTGTTAAATAACATCACTCAGTGTGATTTGATTCGAGATATATCTCATTAATAAAACTGTATAAAGGCTGTATGAGTCTCGAACGAACCATATCGCCACTAATCTTGGTGCCAACACCGTTAAACTATGCTCCAAATTTAGTAATACATTTTGTGTGCCCTATAATGACCCGGGGCTGGATTGTGTAGGAGAACGGATGATTGATATTGTAAAGTTGTTCCATAACATCACTCAGTTCGATTTAATTAGAGATATACCTCATTAATAAAATATATATATATAAAAGCTATAGTCTCAAACTAACTTACCTGTACACCATTAAACTTGGTGCCAAGACCATTAAACCATGCTCCAAATTTAGTAATACGTTTTGTGTGTCTGCAAAGACCCGGGGTTGGATTATTTAGGAGAACGGAAGATTCTTATATTGTTAAGTTGCTCTATAACACAGGCGCAGTTCCAGGGGGGCAGCGCCCCCCCCCGCAAAAATAAAGAGAGAGAGAGAGAGAGAGAGAGAGAGAGAGAAAAGGAAAAGAAGGACAGGGAAAGAGGAGAGAAAGGGAAAGAAAGAAGAGGAAGAAGACAAGAAAAGGGGGAACTTGAGAAGGAGATTGGGGGGACCGAAATGGCCTTGCCTTCCAGGCTGTTGCCTCCCCGCCCCCCCCCCCCCCCAATCAAAAAAAAATATGAGCGAAGGAAGGAAAGGGAAGGGAAGAAAGGAAAAGAGGGGATAAAGGGAAGGGAAATAAAAGAGGAAGAAGAAAAGAAAAGAAGGAGGATATCAGTTTTCCTGCCAATAAGTTGTGGTTCGGGGGGGGGGGGGGGGTTATTTCTAATTCCATAACGGTGACTTACAAATGTTGCTAAAATGACATCATTTTCCGAGATTGTTCCTCACTTTTTATTAAATTATACTTTTTTATGCGTTTGTTGGAAAATGACATATTCCGAAATTTACAGTCAGGCAAGAAAAATATGCTTATTGAGATGCCTACATGTCGGGGCCCGCGGAACGGTCGGGATCGGGAGCCTCGAGCTCCCTCGCCCTCCCCCTCTTTTTGAAAAAGTATATTAAAGAGAGCAAGAAATAAAGAATAGTGAACTGCCAGTGTCACAGAAAAAAATGAGGTATCAAAATATGCTCATCTGAGCGTGATTAAATGCCTAAACCCCCCGAACTTTCGGGGTCTCTACCCTCTGCATTCCAGCTAGGGCCCAAAGGTCGGCCCTTAAATGCTCATCTGACGGTAATTTAATGCCTAAAACCCCTGAAATTCTTGGGGGTTCGCCCCCTTTACCCCAAGCCAAATAGTGTCCTGCAAATGTCACAAAATAATAAGGTATCAAACATTGCTAACCTGACCGTAATAAAACGCCTAAAACCCCTGAGCCTCCGGGGGCTCTGCCCCTGAACCAAACCAAGGGCCCTAAGGCGGGCCCCTGAATGCTTATCTGACGGTAATTAAACACCTAAAACCCCTGAGCTTCCGAGGGCTCTGCCCCTAGACCCAACCAAGGGCCTTAAGGCGGGCCCCTTGATACTCATTTAATTTAATGCCTAAAACCCTTGAGCTTCCGGGGGCCTCGCCCCCTGAACTCCACGACAATTGGTGATCTGCCAGTGTCACAATAAGTCCCCCCCCCCCCCCAAAGAAAAAGAGAGGAGAAAAGGGAAGAGGTCATAGGAAGAAAAAGGAGCAGACAAAGAACAATTTTGAAATTCAGACAAGGATTAAGAGTCCAGAACGGTACACAAATCGTCTTCTTTCTTTAATGATTTAATGAAACGTCAAAGCTTCCGCGCTTCGCGTATGAGGGAGGGGAAACTCGCCCCTCCCTGCACCCCCCCCCCCCCCCAGGCAGGGAACGCGCTCTGTAAGTGATTCGCACGCATCGCGTGCTCCGACCCCCCTAAAATAAAATCCTAGCTACGCGCTTGCCTGACCGTAATTAAACGCCTAAAACCCTGAGCTTCCGGGGGCTCCGCCCCCTGGACCCCACGCAATTAGTGACCCTGCCAGTGTCACAAATAAGGTATAAAAATATGCTCATTTGACCGTAATTTAATGCCTTAAACCCCTGAGCCTCCGGGGGCTTAAGGTGTGCCCCTGAATGCTTATCTGACCGTTATAAAATGACTCAAATCCCTGAGTTTCATGGGGCACAGCAAATAAGTTTTGAAAAAGAACAAAAACGAGTAATCCAATTGTATCGGCAATTGTGGTATTGCGAATGTCATCAAATATGTTTTTTCCTTTTAACACAATAATTGTTTTGCAACTCAATTTAGGCCTGACTAAATATATACTTTTTCGTGAGGCCACAGACAAGTTATTTTATCATATAACTGATTAACATTTGAAGTTTTCCTACACTAGTGCCTGGCCGCAGTGGCGGATCCAGGGGGCCCGGGCGCCCTCCCCTGGGGAAAAAAGAAGGAAAAAAAAGAAGGGAAACAAAAAAGAAGGAAAAAAAAGGAGGAAAACAAAAAAGAAGGGAAAAAAAAGAAGGAAAAAAAAAAGGGGAAAAAAAAGGAGGACAAAAAAAGAAAGAGAAAGAGAAAAGGAAAAGAAGGGAAAGAGGAGAGAAAGGGAAAGAAAGAAGAGGAAGAAGAAAAGAAAAGGAGGAAGAAGTGATCGGGGGGGGGGGGCGAAAGAGCCTCGCCTCCCCCTCTCCCCCCCCCCCCAATCAAAAAAATAAGAGAGAAGGAAGGAAATAGAAAGAAGGGGGTATCAGTTGCAATTTTTCCGCCAACAAGTTGTGGATCGGGGCGGGGATGGGGCAAAATGCCCTTGCCTCCCCTGCCCCGCTAAAAAAAAGAGAGAAAGAAGGAAAAGGAAAAAAGGAGAGCTAAAAGGGACCGAAAAAAGCTGAAAAGAAGGGGAAATAGATCATTTGCAGTTAATCCCGCCAACAACATGTGGAGAAGGGTGGGGGCCGAAATGACCTTACTTCCCCCTCGCCCCCCCCCCCCCATCAAATCTTACAGAAAGAGAAGGAAGGGAATGGAAAGGGAAAGAAGAGAGAAAGGGAAAGAAGAGAGAAAGGGAAAGAAGAGAGAAAGGGAAAGAAAAAAAGAGAAATAAGAAAGGTAAGGGAGATCAGTTGCGATTTTTCCGCCAACAAAGAGTAGATCGGGGGGGGGGGGGGGAACTGGCGTATTGATCGAGGAGGGGGCTCGGGGGAAATAAAATTTAAACGTGGTTTATTTCTAATTCCATAGCGGTGGTTTACAAATAATGCTGAAATGACATAATTTTCCGAGATTTGTCCTCATTCTTTAGTAAATTATACTTTTGTATGCGTTTGTAAATTAACAGCCAGGCAAGAAATATGCTTCTTGAGATGCCTACATGTCAGGGCCCGCTGAACGGCGGGGATCGGGAGCCTCCAGCTCCCCCCCCCCCCCCAATTTTTGTTTTGGAAAAGCATTTTAAAGAGAAATAGAAAGAAAGAGAGCAAGAAAGAAAAAATAGTTAACTACCAGTGTAACAACAAAATAAGGTATCAAAAAATTGCTCATCTGACCGTAATTAGACGCCTAAAACCCCTGAGCTTCCGGGGGCTCTGTCCCCGGGACCCAACCAAGGGCCCTTGGGCAGGCCCCTTGATACTCATCTGACCACAATTTAGTGCCTAAAACCCCTGAGCTTCCGGGGGCTCTGTCCCCGGGACCCAACCAAGGGCACTTGGGCAGGCCCCTTGCCTACTCATCTGACCAAAATTTAGTGCCTAAAACCCTTGATCTTCTGGGGGCTCCGCCCGCTGGACCTCACGCCAATCAGTGTCCTGCCAGTGTCACAAATAAAGTATAAAAATATGTTCATCTGACCGTAATCAAATGCCTAAACCCCCGAGCTTCCGGGGGCTCTGCCCCCTAGACCCTACTAGATGCTAATCTGACGGCAATGTAATGCCTAAAACCCCTGAGCTTCTTGGGGCTCCGCTCGCTGGACCTCACGCAAATCAGTATCCTGCCAGTTTCACAAATAAGGTATAAAAATTATGTTCATCTGACCGTAATCAAAATAATGCCTGAAACCCCTGAGATTCAGGGGTTTCCGCACCCTCGACCCCACCAGGGGCCCTGAGGCGGGCCCCTGAATACTTATCAGACCGTAATTTGCCTTCAACCCATGAGTTTCCGGGGGCGGACAAGGTATCAAAATCGTCTTGTTTCTCTAATAATTGAATTAAATGTCAAAGCTTCCGCGCTTGGCGCAGGAGGTGTGGATTAAGAGTCGGGAACGGTACAACAAATCGTCTTCTTTCTCTAAAGATTTAATGAAACGTAAAAGCTTCCGCGCTTCGCGCGCGCGGATAGGAGGGGGGGGGAACTGAATTCAGACGAGGATTAAGAGTCGAAAACGGTACAACGAATCGTCTTCTTTCTCTAATGATTTAATGAAATGTACAAGCTTCCACGCTTCGCGCGGGAGGGGGGGGGGGACTGAAAACAAACGAGGATTAAGAGTCGAAAACTGTAATCAGAAGAGCAGGCGCGTACGGAGGGGGGGGGGGGGGATTTGGGGTTGAACCTCCCCCTGTTCGGTTTTTTGTTATGTGTGTATCTTGGAGCAACCCCCCCCCCTTTTTAATTATTTTTTTAAATTATGCCAATGGCTGTCCTAAAAAAGGTGACCTCAACACCCCCCCCCCCCCCTACGGAACAAAATGTCAAATTTTCAAATTTCGAGACCCCCCAAAAAGTGTCCTCTTACCACCCCCCCCCCCCGCTTCCTCTTTTTTGTTCCCTTTTAGCTCTCCTCTTTCCCTTCCCCTTTTCCCCCTTCTTTTTTGGCGGTGGGGGAGGGGGGAGGGGAGAGGCAAGGGCCTTTTGCCCCCCCCCCCGGATCCACAACTTGTTGGCGGAAAAAATAGTAACTGATATTCCCCTTCTTTTCTTATCTTCTTCCTCTTTTTTTTTCCTTTCCGTTATCTCCTCTTTTCCTTTTTGCTTTCCCTTTCCTTCTTCTCTCTTTTTGTTTTGCTGGAAGGGGGAAGTGGAAGCAACATCATGGGAGGCAAGGCCCATTTCGGCCCCCCTCCCCCTTTTTCTTTTCTTTTTCCTCTTCTTTCTTTTCCTTTCTCTCCTCTTTCCCTTTCACATCTTTTTCTTCTCTCTCTCTCTCTCTCTCTCTCTCTCTTTCTCTCTTTATTTTCTTCTCTTTAGAGACTTTTACACCATTATTAAGAGACATAATGCGCAATCAAATCAAACTGAGTGATGTTATCGAACAACTTCTCAATATCAATCTTCCATTCTCTTAAATGATCCTGGGAAGCCTCGGTCTTTATAGACACACAAAATGTATTACCAAATTTGGAGCATAGTTTAATGGTGTTGGCACAAAGTTTAGTGGCGATGGTTCGTTTGAGACTTGTACAGTGTTTATACTGTTTTATTAATGAGAAAGATCTCGAATCAAATCAAACTGAGTGATGTTATGGAACAACTTTACAATATCAATCATCCGTTCTCCTACACAATCCAGCCCCGGGTCTTTATAGGGCATACAAAATGTATTACTAAATTTGGAGCATGGTTTAACGGTGTTGGCACCAAGATTAGTGGCGATGGTTCGTCCGAGACTCATACAGCCTTTATACAGTTTTATTAATGAGATATATCTCGAATCAAATCAAACTGAGTGATGTTATGAAACATCTTAACAATATCAATCTTCCATTCTCCTAAATAATCCAACCCCGGGTCTTTATAGGGCACACAACATGTATTACTAAATTTGGAGCATAGTTTAACGGTGTTGGCACCAAGATTAGTGGCGATCGTTCTTGGAGACTCATAGAGCCTTTATACTGTTTTATTAATGAAATATATCTCGAATCAAATCAAACTGAGAGATGTTATGAAACAACTTAACAATATCAATCTTCTGTTCTCCTAAATAATCCAACCCCGGGTCATTATAGGGCACACAAAATGTATTACTAAATTTGGAGCATAGATTAACGGTGTTGGCACCAAGATTAGTGGCGATGGTTCGTCCGAGACTCATACAGCCTTTATACTGTTTTATTAATGAGATATATCTCGAATCAAATCAAACTGAGTGATGTTATGAAACAACTTAACAATATCAATCTTCTGTTCTCCTAAATAATCCAACCCCGGGTCATTATAGGGCACACAAAATGTATTACTAAATTTGGAGCATAGATTAACGGTGTTGGCACCAAGATTAGTGGCGATCGTTCGTGTGAGACTCATAGAGCCTTTATACTGTTTTATTAATGAGATATATCTCGAATCAAATCAAACTGAATGATGTTATGAAACAACAATATCAATCTTCCATTCTCCTAAAGAATCCAACCCTGCATGGGTCTTTAGCATATAGGGCACAAAAAAGGTAGTACTAAATTTGGAGCATAGTTTAACGGTGTTGGCACCAAGATTAGTGGCGATCGTTCTTGGAGACTCATAGAGCCTTTATACTGTTTTATTAATGAAATATATCTCGAATCAAATCAAACTGAGAGATGTTATGAAACAACTTAACAATATCAATCTTCTGTTCTCCTAAATAATCCAACCCCGGGTCATTATAGGGCACACAAATGTATTACTAAATTTGGAGCATAGATTAACGGTGTTGGCACCAAGATTAGTGGCGATGGTTCGTCCGAGACTCATACAGCCTTTATACTGTTTTACTACCCAGGACCAAAATCCAGTTGAAACCAATTGGAGCAAAACCAATTGAAACCAGTTGCCAACTGGTTTCAATAGGGAAATTGGAACAACTGGTTCCAATTGAAACCAGTTGAAACCAATTGCCAACTGGTTCCAATTGAAACCAGTTGAAACCAATTGCCAACTGGATCCAGTTGCCTAATTGGTTTCAACTGGAACCAGTTGTTCCAATTTCCCTATTGAAACCAGTTGGCTTCAACTGGTTTCAACTGGTTTCAATTGGTTTCAATTGGATCCAATTGAAACTTACAGTTATTGGCATAAACTTAATTAGTTATAAGTTAATTAGCTCTTGCACTAATTATCGCTCATGTCAACACAGAAACATTGTTATATGTGTCTACATTAAGTACAATGTAAAGGGCATTATAATATGCAGACCATATAATATACTTAACAAGGAAGGCATTGCCATTATTGATGTATTTTGTACATGGTTAGTGTTTTACTCATCAACTTTTAATCTGTGTAATTACAAAAATATGTTACTAATGAACATGCTTATCATTGCTAATTAATCTTTATATTCATCTAAAACAAATGCATTACTTGCAAATGAAAATTAATTAATAAGTACATTGTAAATCAAAATAAATTACATAAAACATTGATCTGCACACAAGCATATAATATGCAAATTAACTGGTTTCAATTGGATCCAGTTGGGTAACTGGAAATATTTCCAATTGGAACCAATTGGGTAACTGGAAATGAATTCTAACTGGAACCAGTTGGGTAACTGGAAATTATTTCTAACTGGAAATGAATGCTAACTGGAACCAGTTGGGTAACTGGAAATGAATTCTAACTGGAACCAGTTGGGTAACTGGAAATGACTTCTAACTGGAAATGAATGCTAACTGGAACCAGTTGGGTAACTGGAAATGATTTCTAACTGGAACCAGTTGGGTAACTGGAAATAAATTCTAACTGGAACCAGTTGGGTAACTGGAAATGACTTCTAACTGGAACCAGTTGGGTAACTGGAAATGACTTCTAACTGGAAATGAATGCTAACTGGAACCAGTTGGGTTACTGGAAATGAATTCTAGCTGGAACCAGTTGGGTAACTGGAAATGAATTAACTGGAACCAGTTGGGTAACTGGAAATGACTTCTAACTGGAATCAGTTGGGTAACTGGAAATGACTTCTAACTGGAAATGAATGTTAACTGGAACCAGTTGGGTAACTGGAAATGAATTCTAATGGAACCAATTGAGTAACAGGAAAATCATCTTACTGTTTCCAGTTAAAGGTAATACAAAGTTTTGGGAAATTTGAAAATTGGGTGGATAGTGATTCTTTACAATTTTGATATATTTGGATGCCTCGGTGGATGTATTATAAGCACTAGAAAATTTTGCCCCTAAAACACTTCTGCTTTCGAGAAAAATTGAATATAAAAATTTACCGGTGCTCCCGGTAAATTTTGATAAATTTGAAATAGCGCCTACGGCCGTACAATGGTAGCTGCGACCATGCAAATTTCAGAATATGTAGTTGTGATATATAATTTCCAAACGGGAACAGCCAATCGGTCGATTTTAGTCAAGAAACATTGCTTTATAGCTTAATTCATATCTTGACCTTGAGAGGGAGCTATACAGCATAAAGAGTTTATTATTTACAATTTCATAACTTTACACTCGATTTCAACCACGACAACGATCACTGAATATTGTAGGATCGCATATGCTTCCAATAAGTTCATTTGAACCAAATTCATGACCCCATACCAAAACTTTGTATTACCTTTAAACTTCTAACTGGAACCAGTTGGGTAACTGGAAATGACTTCTAACTGGAACCAATTGAGTAACTGGAAAAATTACCTTACTGGTTCCAGTTGCACTTCTTATTGGTTTGAACTGGAAATGAGTACCCATAACAATATTTTCCAGTTCGGCAATTGGTTTCAACTGGAAATTTTCTATTCCTATTGAAACCAATTGAAACCAATTGAAACCAGTTGAAACCAATTGAAACCAGTTGGAGATTTCAACTGGTTTCAATTGGATTTTGGTCCTGGGTAATGAGATATATCTCGAATTAAATCAAACTGAGTGATTTTATTGAACAACTAAACAGTAGGCCTACTAAATGTCCATTTTCTGTCATTACAAAACTAGCTAGATTAGGGATTGTATTATATAGCCGCTCCGAGGAACGTTTGCTATTTCAATTCCCTGCTTGTACTTGGCTTCACGGAGTAATTCGTCCTTTATAATGATTCTCTTCATTCCGGAGCAATGTATGTAGTAATGCATGCGAACGTACTCTTGTACTAGTACAGTACATGTACCTGTGTATAAGACAGATCCATAGACAGAGTACGCACGCCGCACGTCTGTGACGTAGGGAATAATGAATATTCATATCGCCGTTAATCTTGGTGCCAATATATGCTACCCAAAAGAGATGCGACGAAGATCAGCACGGCACTCTAAAAGATTGCCGTGCATCACGAGTAACACATTATTGGAGTTTACTATTGCTTCTTCAAGTTCCTTAAAATATTAAATTAATTGTTTGCAAATAATGAGGGACGAGATGCATTGGTCGTACGTTGTTGTTCTAACGTGTGCTAGCACAATGGTGATGTTACTAGGAACAGCTGGTGAAGGTTTCGCGCAGGAGGACTCCGCGGAGCCATCCCCGTCAACACAGCCTTCCCTGCCGACATGCCAGCCGGTTTGTAGTCGTCCAATATTTTTAGATCGAACGTTTTTGTCAGATGAATAAAATGTGATTCCGTGTGTGAAAGTGATTTGTGTGAAAGTGATTTTTGTAAACAGTTGTAAAAGTGTAGCATTGAAGCACAAATAAGAATAGTTGCCCAACTAAAGCCTAAACTAGTAAGCCAGCGCCAGGTGTGTCGATCCCTTTTGCAGTTTTGGCTTTTTTGCAAGCTGAAAATATAAACTTGTTTGAATCCTATTGCAATGGTAAACAAGAGATAGGTCTAATACCTACTAAAAACTCTCCTTAAAAGATTAAATGTTTGCCCCGGGCATAGACCTATGCCACAGTTGCCAGTGGTGTTTCTGTAAACAATTATGAGAGATTTATGAGTGAATAATAATAACAGTCAATATTCAGCTTTTATTATATCTCGGACGTCTCTTACTACATGTAAGCGCTTTACAGATATACCCGGTCATTGGATTCAGTGCTTGCCCGCACAAACTGTGTGCACAATCTCCACTCCCTGGGGAGCATTCCAGCAAGGCGTGACTTGACGCTTTAAAACTGTTTGACCAACAATGACGGTCGCATCCTACCGGGTACCCATTTCAACACCTGGGTGGAGAGTAGCAAGTGTAGGCTAATTTCTTGCCAAAGGATATTAGTGCCGTGTGGGATTCAAACCCTTGACCTTCGCATCTCCAGTCAAGCACCTTGAATTGCTTGACCACGACACTCCCACAGTGAAAATAAGTTTCTGTTTAAAAAAAAAAATAGTTAAACATTATAGAATGTTTTTTATCACAACCATGTGAGAGAGGGGGAGGATTGTGGAGTCCTGAAAAAACTCTCGGTGAAAGAGACAAAGTTGCAGTTCTCCTGCTTATGTAAGAGTTAACATTAGACTCATTCCCTACTTTTATTTGTCACGATTACTATTTGTTTCTCTAGTCTCTTCTACCCCATACATATTCATTTCACATCATTTGCATATTATCCATTCATCTCCACCATTCATCTCGACCATTCATCTCCACCATTCATCTTCACCACATACCAACTCTTCAAGCTAGAACAGGTAGTATGTTCTCTTCTCATTTGCATATTTCCACTTCTTACTTATCATTGGTTCTCTTCTCCTTTCTCTTATGACTATTCAGTTTTATTCTTAAATTCTATTGTGCTATATTTGAATATAATTTGCATGGAGCACATGTACAGCCTGGGTGAATAAAACTGAGGCAGAGCTGGACTAGACGTATACTGTGTCAGACGTGTTGTTTTTAGAGCTCTGTGGGCATGTGATAGGGAGAGACTTGATAGGAGATAGGACTAGTGAGTTAGGCAGTGATTTGGAAGATTGGTGTATGATTGATTGGCAAGAGTTTATTATATTAGTTTACACTTAGAAGGAGAACAAAAAGAACATTACTTGTTTCTACCGTTTTGTAGCTTTCAGCAGATGATTTGTCGATAATGAGATCTCTTGCTTTGAAAAATACATGTCAATATCTGCTATTTTATCCAGGTCCTATTCATGTTACCTTGGCTGATGGAGGAAAGCACTTGTAGAATGCATTTAGGTATTTCACTTCCAAACAATAATTTGTGCCCATTTTTACAAAGGGTTCTTCAAAAAGGCCATCTTGCCATGGAAAAGAAGCAAGCAGTACAGTGTACAAAAAACAAAGAGTTTAGATAAGGGTAGTGAATACTATTTTGCCATTGTCATGAAGAGGCTATTACCCAACTTGTGAGGGAAACCATTATAGATTCTGAATTACAGAGGATAAGGGCAGTGTGAAAAAATAATTCATTATTGGGACTGGAGTCCTTTGTACTTTGTTATTAGAAAGATTTTCTTTTTACCAGAATGTTTTTTTTCCTTCAGAATTTATTTTTCAAGCAATTTTGGTTGTTTCTTCTTTTTTCTGCCAGAATTGAATTTGCTGGGGGAAAGAAATTAGGAATGCAAAATCACTCCTGACAATGTATTTGTAACACCTGTAACAGGTTGATACTGGCCTTTGATCTTACAGATTAACAGAATACAGTACATTACTGCATTTTCCTTATTTTGTCTGTACACAAAAATATAGACCTACCTTATACACATGGTAGAACCAGTAGGTAACCTGAAAGTATAGCATGTTGTCCATGATTGGACATGAGCGAAGTATTGTGTACAGGCCTCTCGCCAAGAAATTAAAAACGTGTGGTGCGACCCGAGGGAAAATTTGACCCCCCCCCCCAGGTGCACACAATACCATACCTGCCAACCCTTACAAATAATTCAGAATATTCATTTTTTTTGGATTTCTAGAACCTGAAAATCCGGAATATTCTGATTTTTCAAAATTTCAATTTTTTTTTTTAAATTTAAAAAAAAAAAAAAAATTAAACATTTTTTTTTTTTTACAGAACGCGTGGCGCTAGGTCAGGCCAATCAGGAACGCGTTATCTGTGTACGCGAGGTAAGGCTGCGACGAGTAGTCGAATGCTCGAGTACCCGCACGGTTGACAACTACCCGAATATTCGGCCGCAAAAAAAAATGTCCATGCCCACGCTTACCCATGCCAGGGAGAGTGGCGGCCGCTGGCATGGTACCATCGGTAAAAATGTTTCCCAACTCAAGCACTGTCAAACTCACCACTCAGAAACTGGGACCAAATGTCCAGATTTCTGTTTGGACTCGGAGGACAATGGATTATTCTGCCATCTTTGGTTTTTAAAACAGCATTGTTTACTGTTATTATTATTAATATTAAATCGGCGCCTTCAACTGCAACTCGAAGTAAAATTGCATGCGTTTTCCGCGAGGGACCTGGGAAACTGCCTAGTGATATGGTGGTGGCAAAAAAAGAAAAAAAATCAAAAAATCAAAAAATTCAAAAAAATTCAAAAAAATTATAAAAAAACATGGCGTCCGAATATTCAAGTATTCGCTTGTGAGCCTGGGAGTGTACTCGGGTACTTCATTACACTGTTGTGCACAGCCTTAACGCGAGGGCCTTGATTGTGTAAAGCTGTGAGGAAGCAAAACCAAAGACTATATTCTTGTTTCCTTTCCCTTTCTCAGGACGATTTCCACTATGCTATGACAGAATGTGATGAGGGTGGTGTTAGATGGAGAGTACAAGTCCCCCAACCAGACGCATGTATAGGAGGAGCACCATCAGCACCTGTACGAGCTGTAGACTGTGGTATGTAGCGAATCAAACTGGGTGTTGATGTACTTCTGTAGCAGAGAAACTATTTTTTTTTGTTATCCATCTTAACCCATTGCCCATGGGAATCTTGTGGATCCTGTATTGAGTCTATTGAACTGAGAGAATTCAGTAGTCAATGGGTTATAATAATTTGTGTAGTTTATATAGTGTCAATTTGAAGTGATAAAACCTTCATGAAGGTTGTCTGTCAATGTATGCCAACAGTGCTTACACAATACACATGTATATTGCTTGAAATAAAGTAGACACATTACCACCAAGTCACACCAAGATCTATGGGATAATGCATGCATTCACGCGTGACACAGTGTGAGACTGTCAACTTTATTCCAAGCACCAAGTCACACCAAGGTCTATGGGATAATGCATGCATTCACCCGTGACACAGTGTGAGACTATCAACTTTATTCCAAGCACCAAGTCACACCAAGGTCTATGGGATAATGCATGCATTCACCCGTGACACAGTGTGAGACTATCAACTTTATTCCAAGCACCAAGTCACACCAAGGTCTATGGGATAATGCATGCATTCACGCGTGACACAGTGTGAGACTGTCAACTTTATTCCAAGCAATACTGTAGATGTTACAAACATGTACATGTATATAACTAGTGGTGTAGAATGTTTGAGAAATATCTGTGCAGAATAGATGATTATGTGGTGATGAGACGTAAATGTTTATTAAATTTGTTGACTGTGAAAACCATAACAAACAATACAAAATAATTACAATAGTTTGGTGAATATCAGAAATGTATGTAAGGCACTAATGTCCTTTGGCAAGACATTGATCTACATTGCCACTCTCCACCCTGGTGTTAAAATGGGTACCCGGTAGGATGCGAAAGTTAATGTGGTTGGATTAGCAAATGGCACTTGTAAAATGGCGACTGGCTGGAATACTTCCCAGGGAGTGGAAAATGTGCAAACATTGTGTTGCGGGTAAGCCTGAATCCGATGACCGGGGTAATAATATGTTCCGCGCCTAGAAACAAAGTATTAGGCGCATTATAAATGTGAGCTATTATTATTATTATAAATGTGAAAAGCAATATACTGTTTATCATAGTGTACAGACAATCATAAATACTTGGTTTACGCATGAATAAAACACTTTTAAGGAGCATCTGAAGCACAGAACTTCACATGATTTGTATAATTTACTGTAATACATGTCTTACATGTATGTTTGCATTAGGATTTAATTTGAAATTACTCCTAGAATATGCTTACTCCTAATCAGCCGCAACCATTCCTGTGATATTACCTACATGAACATGCGTCTAATACGAAATACCATCTCTAAGCGCTTTACCGATATTTTAAATTGCCCCGGTCATCGGATTCATTCACGTAATTGTACAATGTGCACCATCTCCACTCTCCAGTTCTCCACTCCTTTGGGAGTATTCCTTCCATATGGTCACCATATGGCTATTACTAACACAAAGGCTCTCGTCATCCTCCCAGGTTCCCATTTCTCTCCTACATTGTAGGTATGGAGTGGCAAATGTAGATCATTAATGCCCTGCCAAAAGACATTAGTGCCATCTACCCACAACATTTAAACCGCAAGTCAAGTGCTTAAACCACTCGATCACGATACCTCTACATATGTACTAGACTACCTGTACATGTATATCAAAAATAGGACTTTAAAAAATGCAAAAAGAAAATACAGCATGCCCCTCTTTATCAACTTGCTTTTGGGCAAGTTGCATCCAAATGCATGTACATGAACATGTTTGCCTTTGCAAAAATGAATATATGTGTAAACTGTAAATCTTTCATGCATTAAATGATGATGATGCCGCCAGAAGCATTATTTTTGAGGTTGTCTGCTGTCTGTATCTCTCTGTCATTGAATAATATATCAAGTTACATGTAGCATCGTAGGAGTAAACATTGTTCCAGATGCTTATCTGAACCTTAGTCAAAATGCACTGGCTTACATGTTGGATTGCTGATTAAAACATGAATTTCTTTCGATTTCAAAGCCCTTAAAATTCATGTACATGTTAAAGTTGCCTTGGTCAGTAGAATGATATGATGATTTGTAATTAATTGCTGCCATGGTATTCACTCTGTACATGTACATTTGTAGATCAAATATAACACAAATAAACATTCAACTATTTTATGCATTATACAAGACTTACTTATTAGACAACATTCAGTACCGGGTACATGTATTTTCTTTTCCATGTACACTGTATGATATATACACTCATGGTATTACCTTCACAATGACCTTTAAACAAACCAGTAAACACTGAGATTTAGTTGAAAGTTGCTGGTATTCAGAGCCTTCGTTACCTTGTTACTAATTTTATGATGGTACTTATGTTTTGCATTTATTTATCTTTTTTTTTTTTACTGCAGTGTAAGAAATTTGATTTTTAAAGCACAGTAAGGAAATATGAACAGCTTAAACGTTATTAATATTTATGAATATAGGCACTAAAAAGTCATGAACATGAACCTGAAACCCAATTGCTGTAAGATTAGTGGATTGAACCAATAAAGAGGGATGGGGCTCATAAATTATTCATATAGCTCTTACAACTGTATATTACTTGTCATTTCCACTGTAGTGAAGACACAGGTTATTATTCAGTGTCTGTTGTGTAGTGTAGTGTTACCAAACCAAATACGTCGTTCACACAAATGCTCAGAATATATTTTGAATATCAGAACATTTCAGAAAATTTTGATATTTATCATTTCATAGTTGGAAATCAGAGCATTCTGACGAAATAGGTGAAAATGTTTTAAAGTAGTATTGTGTGAAAGATATTTACAAAACATGAATTTCTACATGTAGCCTGCGTGTACATTATTGGCAGAATATGACAGAGCTGTACCAATGCATGTTACCACAAGGCATTCTTTAACATATTTTAAGCAATTATAAAATTATATAGTCAGTTTTAAGACACTTGTAGAAAAAAAAATCTTAAACAGTGTTCCTTAATGTATGGAAATTCATTCCATTCAGAATACTTCAATAATTCCATCAGTTGATTTTATAAAATAAATTTTGCTTTTTGAAACAAAGAGAATGAAGTTGACCATATGGCATAATATACGTGGAGACTAGTTGTAGTCTGCATAACTCTGCAATCAAAGACCTATTTTCCTTATAGTCATAATTACATGGTACATATTTTTACTCTCTACAAAAAAATTACAATTTGCATGATGGATTAGGCAGAGGCTCAGTGCATTCTGACTTTAAAAAAGAAGAAACCAAGAGAAGCACTTATCTACTCCATTCCCCATATTCAATATGAATTTGTTTCTACGATGTAATACAAGACAAAAGGCAGCATATGGTCAAAGTGTCTTCATGCAAATTATGCACAGACTAATAACTCCCATGAGGACAGACTCATTATCGAGTGTATAAATGAACCCTCAAGATATGTATGAATAGATATCATATCTGCAGACACATGTATTCAGTCTCACACACTCTCATGCAGTATCAGAAGGGGAAAAAAAGAATCAATATCTCTGACTGTTTGATTATGATTGTGTTTCGAGTTAATTTCTCCTTTTGTTTACTCAGTCTCAGTGAGTGGATGATTAAAGAATTTGAAACAGTAGCTTGTTATGAATTAAGCATGTTTAAAGTCACTTACATTTGTTTTATTCTTAATGATGTGATATTACATACAAGTATATATGGTATGTGTAGGAAATATATACATGTACCGGTAATTGTATGTTGGATAGTTAAGAATATTAAAATATTAATAATATGTACATGTTTAGACCTACAGAGATAAGATTATAATTGATTAGACTGTAAAACAATAACATTAACATGTAGGTGTTTAAAGAATGGACCTTATCAAAATAAAAAGATATAGAATGAAAAATGAACTTGTACTCCTAATTGCTATCATGGATGAAATTTTTTGTTTTGCTTGACTGATCATGCATACATCTCTAGAGAGCTCCTACATGTACAGTATATATATTCAATTTTGCTACATAACAGATATACAGTAATGTGCAGGTTCTTGTACTCACACTTGATACACACACTACATGTACCTCTGACATGTTTCTCATGTTTAAATTGGATCCTGATGGGTTTTTCATGGTATTGATTTTAGGAATTTAATTAAAATACAATTTTCAATGTCAAAATTTCTCATGATTATTGTATCACAGCCATTTTTGTTGTCTGGATGGAGTTTGTAGTACTCACCTCACCATCCATTCTTCAAGAGGTCTTTTGTTTCAAAACAGAAAATAACATTTTTTCCTTTTTTTTTTTCCCTTTTTTTTTTCATGGTAATTTTTTTTAAAGTGATTTTTCTAGATTTCTTTTCAGTTATTCACATGATTACCTACAAGGTATTATATTTTGATTTTCATGTTCTTTGAGAAATACCTCTTTTGATGAACAAAGCTTTACACATCGCCTATTAAACTTTTGGCAAACTCTTTACTGGCTGGTTTACCAGTGAGATAACCTACATGTAGGCAGTTTCTTAGATTGTCAAAATCAACTTTTTTTTCTATTGCATGTTCAAAATTCTCATGAAACAATAACATACATGTACATGTATACCGGTATTCCTTTTTCTAGATTTGTAATTGCCTCATAGAGAAGAAAGTCAGATAATTCAACTTGCCTTGAATCTACAGTACATGTAGAAGGTCAGTCACATAGACACCCAGGCAACTTCTAATTTTGAGCCATGTATGGTACAATATTGACAAATAACCTATCTACATGTACAGCAACTTAGCAATACAGTGATGTAATAATGATATTTTTTAACCAAAACATCTTTATTTCGTCCAGAATGATGAAAGCCACTCTATACATTTGTGTAGATTTTACTATGGGTGCGTTTATTGACCAAATTTTTGGCTAGAATCAGGTTTCTCAAACGTCTTTCAGGCAAATTTAGAAGGTGATAAACGCAAAGCCTTTTTTAAAGGTCTTTAGATATGGGCATATAAGACGCAAAAAGGTGTGTTTTGAATGTGACATACAGCCGGAATCACGTTTCTGAGAGATGATAAACGCAAAGCTGTTTTGAACCCCACAAACAAATCGGACCACCAAATCGGAGGCTAGCGCGCTCCATGTGTTGTGTACTGTGTAGTTGACCTTCGAGAAACTGTCTGCTTCCCGGGTCAAAACAGCTGCGTAGACACAAGGCCTTTATTTTGAATCGTGAAGAGACGATAGTATGATAGTGGGGTACGATATGTACATATCTAGTGGCAAGACCCAATAAACGCACCCTATAACATGTAAACAATCCATGTGATTATCCTTTGAGTTGAATGTACATGTATATGTAGAGGTTTCGTGATCTACATGTAGTAGATAATTCACCGGACTGTGGACCACATAGTTTGTTGTTGGAGTCCCGCCACGGCGCTTATGTCCTGTGGCAAGACATTTACATGTATCTGCATTTGCCACACTCGACCTACAGTGTATATGAGGTAAATGGGTACCTGGCCGGAATCAATTCCTTGAAGATGAAATGCTAGAGCGCCTAATGACAGCCATGCTAAAGCTGGGGTAATAATTGTGGAGCTCTAGGAGTGTCAAGCTTGACAGACATGAGCGCTATACAAGAAGCCATTATTATTATTATTATTATTATTACTTTGTACATGCAGACTCATGTGCTGATCACGTTATGATTAGCATGTTTCCAACTACCTTGTACATTGAGTACCGTAGTAATTGAATGGTAAATGGAATCCTTACTTTAACTGCTGGGAAAGAGCATTAAAAATATCAGATCTGAACTTGTTACAATCACATTTTCTCTTTGAATTTCATGATTTAGGATTCTCTTGTGGAGCTGGTGAATACTTGAACATTGATTCAGGTAGCTGCAAGAAATGTCAGAAGGGAAAGTATTCCCTTGGTGGAGGTGACAAATTCACAGACTGGTCCGAGCTCCCTCCAGACTTCACCGTTTCCTCAACATCATTTTACCTCACTGAAGACTATGAGCACTGTAATGAGTGAGTATACATAATAGCTTGCAATCTCTTGTATATTACATGTATTTATGAAGGAAAGGGAGGTACTGCAGGTTTGTGGGTAGAATGTTGAAATTATCTCTCAAAAGGGCTGTAAACGTAGAAACTTTTGCACTCATGATACAGGTATGTTCACAGATTAAAACTGTCAAGACACTGAATTTGTGTGATTCATGGAAGGAAATTTCTTAATGTGAAGATAACTCATTTACAAATCATGTAAGTTTGTTGTGAAAAGAGTTTGTGGCTTCACAGTGAAGAGCAGGAAATTGCAAATTACATACTAGTACGGTAGTTTTTTATAACACTCAATATCTCAGTGATTACCCATAATTTAGTACTATCAATATTTACAGAAACTTATGCAAATATTTAAACAGAAATTCAGTGCATTTTATTGTATCCATAAATTGGACTGCATAACAATGTCTAAATGTGTGTTTAGTGAAATGGTTCTCATAAAATATTTACAGCATATTAAACGTCTTTATGGAGTGAAAGATATAGGTTGACTACAAAGTGGTTGAAATTGTTATCGTCATTCCATATGTGTTCTTCCCGCAGTAAATTCACATTTATAAATATTTGCACTACAGGTCATTGTGGGACCCGATAGGTAGCTTTGTGAGATCTCCTGATAGCACCTGTTCCTCAAAGCTTATCTACACAGCAAACCTGGCTAAAGAGGGTTCAGTCAACTTCACCTACTCGCTTGCTACTGACTTCAACTATTTCACTGTTGAGGTACTTTTAAATATCATAAAAGCCACATATTTTATTAAAGCCATACATGTATGTTGTATACTGGTGATACAGTACAATGAGTGATTTCAAGCTGGGTTTTTGTCTCGCCTGCGTAGCAAAAAAGCGAGACATAGGCGCCGCTTTTCCGGTGACGGCGTCAACATCAAAAACTTAACCTAAGGTTAAGTTTTTGAATTTTTGATATAATTTTGAAAGTATAAGTTCTTAGTCAATGAAACTTGGACTATAGGGTTATCAAGTATCCCCAATCATGTGAGTAGAATTTCAGGTCACAAAGTCAAGGTCAAAGGTCATTTCAGGTCAACAGACTTGGACTATGTTGTGGCATCATCATCGAAAACTTAACCTAAGGTTAAGTTTTTGAATTTTTGATATAATTTTGAAAGTTTAAGTTCTTAGTCAATGAAACTTGGACTATAGGGTTATCAAGTATCCCCAATCATGTAAGTAGTATTTCAGGTCACTAAGTTAAGGTCAAAGGCCATTTTAGGTCAACAAACTCAGACTTTGTTGTGGCATCAACATCAAGATTTTGAATTTTTTAGCATATTTTCAAAATTGATTGTTCAATTTCCATGAAACTTGTACCCAAGGGTTATCAAGTATCACAAATCATATGACACAAATTCCAGGTCACAAGGTCAAAGGTCAGTAGACTTGGATTATGTTTTCACAACTTAATATGAGAATTAATAATTTTTTTTATTAATTTGTTCATATATTTCATTCAAGTTATCGATCGTGGTACATTTAATAGTAAATAATTCTTCTGATGATTCTTAGGCAATATTCACTTCAAAATGTGATTATATTTAGAGGATTTCATTTTGGGGGGCCTGCTAATGGGCCACCCTGCCTATATGCATAATGTTCCAACCTCAGTTTGTCATCATATCGAATTGCGTAATGCAGGCGAGACCGCCGAGAGCGTTTCCCTTGTTAGGGCTGGTGTTAATGTTTAATAAACACAAACATCAGCCCTAAACACCCAAATGGAAATCAGCTGGTGTTAAGGCTTTGACCTCTGAATACCGTCAACTTGCGGTAGCTAGTGTTATCGATTTCGCAAAATTGTCGTCTGCTGAACAGACCTTGTGGCTGGTGTTGATATTCTATGTACAAATGTCCTATTCACTAACACTAGCCCCTAGAAGCAAATGTTGATTTCTAGTTCGGTGTTAGTGTTAAGCTATCGATATTGATATTGGTATCCGGCTCTTAATTTCATCAGAAAATGTTTAGCTTGATTTAAGAGCTCTTGACTGCTCTAAACACTAACACTATTAAACACCAACACCCAACTTGAAATCACTCAATGTATAGTGTTACTTTAGTTATTACATGGTAATAGTGCTCACTATCATCCATGATAGGGAAGCTGATGCTTATCAGGGTGCTACAAGAATTTTTTTCACCACTTGCCCTGTCGGGCAAGTGGGTTTTCAATTTACTTGCCCAAACAATATTTCCACTTGCCCAAAACTTTAAAGCGAAAAAGGACACGAGGTTAAAGCATTTATTATCTCGTAATGATAAGTTAGTGTTTTAGATAGCAAATTAATGCACATACATGTACAGTGTAACTGTACTGACTAATAACCTAATATGTCAAAGAAAATGGTCAACAAAGGATGGTTGAAGGTTTAAAAAACGCATTTTATTGATTCTCCATAAATAATCAGATTCACATGAATCTCGGCAAGGTAGAATGGTTCAAGCAGGTTTAAGTTTTTAATATTCAGTCATGTAAAAAAGCATAATGACCCTGTTGTAAAAAATATGATACAAACATGTCATTAATGGTAGCCACATGTACCATGGTGCAACATCACATGATCAGCAGTATGACAAGGATTCCACATGATTATCAAAATGACTCGCTCGGTCGGATCTTGAGACCGCAGTAATAAATTGAAAACGAGACAAAAACATTCATCTGATTTATATGAGCAGCGAGTTTTAAATAATATGTTCACAATCATTAACAGTCATTATGAATAAATATCAAACATTTGACTTTTTGTACTTACTAGAAAATCCCTGTTGTTTATTCCATTCCGATTCGCACGTGTTCATTTCCCTAGAATAATGACGTCATATTTGGCGTGATTCAACCAATCGGCAATCAGAGAATAGCAAAGGCCTGTCGGTGCGGCCTGCAGAGCTAGAGAGAGAGAGCGCGAATAAGCTCGCAGCTGGTACGATCGCGCTAGCTGTCTCTAGCTAGCTCACGGCCGGCCGTGCGTGGAGGCGGAGCGGCATTCATGGCTTGAAGTGTCACTGTTGCATGCGCGCTGAGCTAGCTGAGCTGGCTAGCTGTCTGTGAAGTTTTTTCGAAATCGGAACGATCGCTTTTTTGCTTCTGGATTTTGACGACGGGTAAGAAGTTGACGGGTGAATGGTAGAGTTCTTGGACACTAGGAAATTACTGTAAAAGTATCACTTGCCCGAATCGGGCAAGTGATAATTTGATTTACTTGCCCGACGGCTCAATTTGGTTGCCCCGGGACGTCGGGCAAGCGGGTTTGTCGCGCCCTGTGCTTATACTGTAACACTTTTTATGCCTCCGTTACGAAGTAGCCGGAGGCATTATGTTTTCGGGTTGTCCGTCCGTCCGTACGTACGTACGTCCCGTTCTCGTGATCGCGTTATCTGAAGAACTGGTTGATGGATTCCTGCCAACTTTGGTCATGTATGTATCTTGTAGAGCCGATGAACTGATTAGATTTTGGGGTCACAAGGTCAAAGGTCAAAGGTCACAGGGCTCATTATGTATGCAAAACGAGCTCGTGATCGCGTTATCTGAAGAACCGATTGATGGATTGCTGCCAAACTTAGGTCATGTATGTTACTTGCAGAGTCGATGAACTGATTAGATGTAGGGGTCACAAGGTCAAAGGTCAAAGGCCACAGGGCACATTATGTATGCAAAAACAGCTCGTGATCGCGTTATCTCAAGAACCGATTGATGGATTCCTGCCAACTTAGGTCATGTATGTTTCTTGCAGAGCCAATGAACTGAGTAGATTCTTGGTTCATAAGGTCAAAGGTCATGGGCTCATTATGTATGCAAAAATAGCTTGTAATCACAATATTCTGAGAACCTGTTAATGGATTACAATTGAACTTGAATTCGAAAAATTTCTTCTGTTTTGGTTTGTAAAATTGCTCTATGACGGAGGCATCATTTTCGACTGCGCGCAGTCGAAGTTCCATCTAGTTGTAAATGTTGTGTTATATTATTGTTATTATCACATGTTTAGTGAATATTGATGACACATTTAACCTTCAGTGGAGGTGACATTACAAAACTTGTGACGTACATGTATGGGAATGTACATGTATACTCCTAATCTGACGAATGTATACTGTTTATGTACACAAACACACAGTATAAGAATGTTCCAGTCTGTAGCCGGCTCCTACAGTAAAAAAAAAAGATTTATGCTATTGTATGCTCTTTTAATGGATATACGTGATCTTTGTGATAATATTTTTGTTTGCATGTGTCTGTCTACACACCTGAAAACAAAATAGTTTGAGCTGAGAGACATGGATCTGGTCCCCTTCAAAATGTTCATGCCAAATGATGGACTTTGATACCATTTCTTGAAGTTTAATACCTTTCCTGAAATAAATGTCAATGGTAATTTTTCTTTGCCTCTTCAGGTTCACAATGAGTTATGCCAGAGAAATCATAAGAGTGGAGGGGGTAAGGCAGTCACAGCAACAGGAGAGGGAGAATGGAAATCTATAAAGGTAAGTCAGTCATCATTACTGTGATACTGCAAAGGATCTAAATTTGCTTTTTTTTTCTTTTCCTCAGGGAATTCGGTAGGGAGAAAAATTCTGAAAAATACATTGCATTCTTCTTCCAGAAAAGAATTGGTTGGTTAGTTGGGTTTTTAGCTGACTGCTAAGAAACATAAATGCTTGTAAGTAAGCAACCAGACGGCTTACGGCTTTAGGTCCTCTCTGAATGACCTGGTAATGAGGATTAATACCTTACAAAAGGGCACTAGCACATCGCCTTGGTTTCGAACCCGGGTCACCGTATTACGAGACCCCTGCTCTACCGACCGAGCTATCGCGCCTCCTCAAGAAAAGGGAATGTAATTGCCAATATCATGGTCCTGATACTTGTATGAATGTACATGTTTGTAATTATATTGTGTTTAGTAGTGAGGATGGGGGATGCAGGGTAGTCTTTAGAAGTGTCATCAAATATAATTATCATGAAAATCAGGATACTCACATAAATTAAATCTCAATTAATGAATCAAACCATAAATGGTCAATGTTGTATTGATAGTAGCTCTAAGCAATGATTACCTTTAAGAAAAACAAAGGAAAAATGGGTTTTGTCTGAAAAAGGAAAGAAAGATTATATGATTACCAATATCAGCTTCCTGATCCACATTTCCAGCAGTGAGATTGGAAAGGAAGAGATGATTTTTAATAGTTTATAAATGAAAGTTTATATTTTAAAAGGGAAAGAAAAAAGTTGAATTAAATAAAGATGAATAATAATAATATGGATATTTATATAGCGCCGGTATCCAAAAGGCTCTGACGCTCATGGTGCTGTACATATTACAATCACAAACATCACTTAACTAAAATAAAGTAAGCTAAAACAACAAAAATTATTACTCTACATTGAAATAACTAAATAGCACTGTTTAGAAATGTCAACCACTACTACATAGTAAAGGTGGTGGTAGCTCTGAAAGTAATTTTTATTGGAGCTTGATTTTTGTATTTTGTTTCTCAGCTGGACCTTGATGCTGGTCTCAATGTAATAACGTGGAGGTCTGAAGGGCTCTACGTCGGCACCGGTATCAAGATACCCCGGGTCTACATCAGAAGCATTGAGGTGATGGGACTACAGTATACCTCGGACTGTACAAAGTGTCCTGCAGGGACGTTCACGTCAGCAAGAGGAGCTGCCAGGTAAATAAAGCCCTAAATGCACAGTGATGACAAGATGAGGTCAAACAAATAAAATTGAAGGACATCTGTTGGGTATGGACATATTCCGCAAAGCCGATAACTTGAAGTCTGTTGTGAAAAGAGGTATAGAGAAACATAGAAGTCAGGGGATAAGAAGTGTCCAGTTTAGATCATGATCAGAGATCTAGATCATTTTTCTCTTCTCATGAGCAAATCATTGGTTCAAAGAATGATAGAAAGTAGTTATGAGCATAAGATACAATTGGATGATACATGGTTTAATACACTGATTGTATTTCATTCATAATGGCGCCATTGTACATTTGTAACCTTTTTATCTTACAGTCAAATGCAAATCATTGAGTGGGCACTGAGTGATTTTAAACTTCACAATGATTTTTCTCTTCGGCCAACAAAGTAATGCAAATTGGCTTCCAATATTTGTACTCTCATTGTGCTTTTGTGTATTTAATCTTGAGTCCTATTTGCTCTCTTTTTTGTAGTTGTGACGAGTGTCCAGCAAATACCTATTCTCAAAGTGGAGCTACTAACTGTACACCCTGTAATACAGAGACCATGTACTCGGGTAAGTATCCCTGGTCCTCCAAATGACCAGGAAAGTATTAAGTGGGTACTTGAATTATACACATGGACAAGCTCAATACACCTCTACTGTTAATATGCTCGGTAACCAGTGGAAATGCATTTTTAATTTCTTTGATGATGATGATTGTTTTCGTTGACTGCTAAGAAAGCATATATATGCTTGTAAGTAAACAACTAGGGGATCAATGGCTTTAAGTTCTCTCCGAAGCACCTGGTGATGAGCATTCATGCCTTACCAAAGGGAACAAGCGCATTAACTTGGTTTTGAACAAACATCAGTTTGCAGATTAAATATGAACTCACCATATTTGGTTTAAAATTGAATTTTTTGTAAATGGTTGGAAAAAAAGAAATTGGGGCTCCTAACCATGCTTTAAGATGCTTATTAATGTACAAATACATGTATGGAGTATTTTTCTATGCATTTTTAAAATTTAAATGCAGTTGAATTAAAATTTATAAGTTTTTTTCTTCTTCTGGATACGCCCATTTTTAGTTCCTGGTTCAACCAACTGCACCATGAAGAAACCATGCAACGAACACGATTACTACAAGATACATACACCATGCAATGAAAACAACCAGGTAACATTGCTTTATTTCTCTTCATAATCTGTACATTACACTCTATGCAGTTATGATTTGGTGCATTTTGTTGCCATATAAAAATAAGCGAATGATATGAACCATATTACATGTAGGTAACCCATATCAGACTGAAATTAAGATTATGTTGTACTAGTAGTATGATCTCCCGTGTACGTACTAAATACTTTAAAACCAATTCTTCGTTATATTTTTTATAATAATCGAGCAATAAAAATAAAAAATTGATTTAGTTTTTATTGTAGTTTGGTTTTTAGAGGGTTTTTTTCTTCCTTAGTGACAATACTGATGTAAAATAGTGATTACTTACAGAGTGAGCGATACTGTGTGACAAGAGCCATTTTGCTTCAATAATATACACACTCTGTTCTTCATACATTTACTCTAAATTCTTAAATTTTGTTCTCAGTTATTTCCTAACCGAAAGTGAATTAGACTATCATTCGAAAACTATCAATAGCAAAAGTTGTGAATCCTTTTTTATAGGGTAATAACTTTGTGCCATACTGTTTCTTTTCATTACAGACGAAGGTGATGTATAAATGGATTGATCCGCAGGTGTGTAATTCTAATATTCCTGCATCAGTGCAGCTTCCCATCTCGGGTGAATTTGAGGCGTGTCCACCCTGCAACCCCGGCATGTCAATCAACAACAAGACAGAGTGTAATTTCTGCCCTAGCAACCAGTTCAGTGATGGAACAACACGTAAGTACTTCTTGACAACAAAGAAGGGAATCGTGTTACACCTTTTTTTTTTTTCTTACTTTGTTTCAAATCATTCATTTTGTGATTCTGGGTGACTCTATGAATGTACATCCATGTCTCTAGTCGCTGGTTATTTTATGAAATGTTATATTATTTAATATCCATGTAATATATTTTATGTTTTGCCTATTTCATTGATATTTTGTATTTCATCGTTATTTTGTATTTTACCATGTGTATATAGGACCAAAATGAAAAACAGCTTTAGCTGATATTTTTGAATAAATAAATAAATAAATAACCTTGCTCTTCCTATGATATACATTAAACATTGAAAGTATGAAAAGAAAATTGGGGACTTTATCTATTACCTGTATGAGTGTGTTTCTTAAAACAGCTTTGTAGGGATAAGTTGGTAATGGCTGTATTATACATTTTTTTTTAAACTCAATAATTCATCCTGTTAAATTGTTTCATTTTATTATGCATTTTACACATTTTTTATTTCATTTGTTTAGTTTGTAACATATCACTCAGGGCCCGTTGCACAAAACTTACCATTGATGGTAACTTTGCCATCAATGGTGACTACCATGGAAACCTTGATTTTGATTGGCTGTTGAGCCCTGTTACCATCATGGTAGTTGACATTGATGGCAAAGTTACCATCAATGGTAAGTTTTGTCAGTGCAATAGGGCCCAGAGCTGCTAAAGTGCAGTCGTGTTTACTGAAATTTATACATAACCCATCTTTTTTATAAATAATGGGCACCTGCATGTACCCAAAATACCTTGAAACAACACATTGATTCTATATTTAATTTCTCTCAATCCATGTTGATTTTCGTAGCGTGCCAGGATTGTCCTCCGAACACCACACCCGAGTATGGAATGAGCTTCTCATACTGGAACTCTCTGCCGCCTAACATGCATGCATCCTGTGTTGTCACAACAAGTGAGTAATTTCCGTCTGTGAAAACAAATGAGAAGTTCCATTGATATGGAGTCTTTATACCAGTTTCCTTTGTTGATAGTTTGATGTGATATCTGGCTACAGGGAGACTTGATCTCTAAACCTGATTTAGGAACCATGTGTATGAAAAGACCAGTGATCCATGATTCGCTTCATCAATAGTTGCTCTAGGCCATATTTGGGTTATAGATATAGGGTTGGATCATAGGTAGGGTTGGATCAGGTAATGGATTCTTTTGAACACTTTATTGTTGAAACCTGTATGATATAAATGTAATGTAATTGAATTGATAATGTTCATTGACAAAAAGTCAAGGGTCGCAGCTTAAACGATTTCTGTTAACATATTTCAAATTTCAAATTTATTCATGTTTCCAACAAAACATTACAAATCAATTATAAGCATTTAAAACAAATGTAAGAAATACATGTTGGAAACATAGGGGTCCACTAAAAAGCAATGCATGTACAAGTGTGAACACCTCAAATGATACTTAGGAATAATGAGTAATTAAATTAACTAATCTGTAACTACAAAAGGAACTACAAAATAGGGGAAAGAAAAAGGGGGATGCCAACAGAGACGAGAAAGGGACAAGACAATACTTTACACGACAAAGATAGAAGAACACGGTCATAATACAAAGAGTAGCCAATGACAAAAAGAAGTGAGATTGAGGGTACAGAAAATAATACAAGATGATGAGCTGCATGTGGGGTTGAGAAGAAGATAAGGAAAGAGAAATGCGCGTTAGAAAGGAAATAAGCATGAGAAGGCACAATATAATATATCAAATCACATAGTGTGTAGAGACAGGCTGCTATATTATATATTATACATACATAATATCAAGAATAACGGTTCTATGCAAGTAATTTCGATTGATATGATATTAAAACATGGTTGACTGTAAGAAAAAGCTAAGAAGTGCATACAAGTGTTTATACTTGAAGGTTCAACAGTAAGATTTCAGCACTTGTAAAGAATGACTGCACTTTGTGTTTTACTGAGTGTGGTCTTTAAACTCAATGTTTATTCCCCCACCCGTCCCTCCCTTCTAGATGACTATGGCTGTGCCTCACGTGAGGGCTGGATCCTAGCTGATACCTTCATCCACACTGGCCACGGTCACTCCGACGATGCCTACCTCATCCTCGACCTCCAGGTCGATGGATTCCGTCAGGAGGCCAGCTACTTCAATGGCAGGGCTGAAGAGCTGGGTACCATCTCCTTTGCATTCAGTATGGAGTGTCAATCAGAGGATTGTACCCTGTTCTTCTTGGAGGAACTCAATGAAGCCAATGTGATTGAGTATTGGACAGGTCCCAAGGATAAACAGGACTACAGGTGAGGTGTCCCTGCCCCACTCCCCCACCCCCTCCCCACACCCCTCCCCACACCTCCTGATTGTTAAATGTCTAAATATATATTTACGTTGCCTGTATTTCAGTGTAAAATGACAGTTGCATGTGATTTCAATAATGTCAGAGAACATTCTTTCCACATAATCGAACAGATTCTTATACATTTTGCCAGTTCTTGAGTAGGCCTATACCAATATATAATGTATTTATTGCATTTGGGGTCTTGAAAGTATGCAATGCTCCAATGTGGCTGGTTCATTGAAACAAAAAGGCTCTTGAATGCTGCTTTAGTAATGCACTAGGTTTTTATTCTAATATCATACATGTCAAAAAGACTTGCTTGAACTCATATATTCAGTTTGTACATGTTTTGCGTTGATAGCAGTGATTGCTTTTTACTCAAATATAAAAATCAAAACGTTCAGAAACTGAAACCCTCAAAAAGATTTCATGTTCTTCTTCCAGGCACAGGAAAATGTGAAAAGTTTTATAACTAAACTTTGATTTATTTCCTGCATTTATTATTGATGTCATCCTATTCAAAAATTGATTATGATTTCTGTATTTGATAAACACAGATATGCTGTGACCATTGCTGGAAGGAGAAGCTTTACTTGGGCTTTCCAGAAGACTGATGTCAATAAGTTGGACTATGATAACAACCATAAGTACCCCAATGATATGTAAGTACCAGTGATTTATGTTTACGAATGTATTCTGTGATGAGTGATGTCACTTTTAGGCATCTATCTATCCATGCTTTTGACGCTTCATGCTATGGTTGTACAACACATGCTTTGGCAACTGTCCCATGTTCAGTCTCCTACACAAACCTGATTCCTAACTTTATCCTTGAGCCAAACACTATACCCAAACTGCAACTGTAACACTAACCCTAACCGCTCACCCTATATCTTTGATGAAATGGAGGCCAGAGAAATTGTCACTGGAGCATAATTATAGCCTTTTCTTACCATTGTTGAAAGCTCTAAATCTATAATTGTTTGCACTATTATCTAGAATCATCCATGTAATATTTAAAATCATATCACACATAGATAGGAAAAAAGGATTTGTTTGTAGACTTTGCTTTAAAATTTGAGTAATAATGTCATCACTCTATCTTGTCAATGCTTTTCTCTATTTAGTGTGAAAATCTATGACATAACACTCACCAACACAGTGAACGGAGGAGCAGCAACATGTAAAGAATGCCCATTGGGTAGTGACCATACTGGGTAAGTTATCAAACAACTGCATGTCTCTCTTTTAGTGCATGGATATTGAAAATGCTAATATTGATTATTTCATAAAACCCGTCCTCCCACTACGCGTAATGAAAAGAAGAGTTATTAGAAAGTAATTGATAAAGAAGGTGAAGTAAAGAAAGATAGAATACTGCATGATACTGCATGGCAACAAATCAGTAAATCAGTTAATATTCCATGAGAGGATGTTTTGCAGGGTGTACTGCCCATCCACAAACAGGTAGAGAGAAAAGGGACATTGCATGCATAGAGACACCAGAAATGTATTAAGTGCTATATAAAAGCAGAATATTATTATTACGTACTTGAAGACAGAATCATTTTTTACCTAAAGTATGCAAAAAAATACTGAGAAAAATGAGATGTTGCACATTCCAAATACCTACAATGTAAATTATTGATATATATTATTTGCATGTGTCATATACTTTGCTTTTAACTGTTGTAGAGTTTAATGTATGCACACCTCTATGTAAAGGTAGATTTACCTGCTTTAATTGGTGTACACTTGAATGCATGACAAATTTCCAGTATATGTTTTTAAATTTCATTTAAAAATTGAAGGTAGTGACATTAACTTGCTCAGTGGTCCATGCCACTTGAACCTATGTTGATCAAGAGTGAACACAGCTTGTTTTACTGAACTCACAGAATTGATTCATTAACAGAAAGACAATTAAATCATAGAATTAATTGTAATCAATTGAAGGCAATAAGTGAGTAAGATCTGTTTAGGGCTATCAGTATCAAACATATCATTTCATCTCTTTTATCTGTAGAATACAAATTAATGTCACTACCTACTTTCACCTTGCAAGTGCTAATACAACACTAAATTAATGTCATTTATGTTTTTATTTATTACACCATTAATTGTACCATGTTTTAGACAAAAGAATATCATGTCCTCTGACCTTTTTTCCTTAAAATTGACTATCATTTAAAAGATGCATTATTATGAGTTGGTATTTAGATGCATGTTCCATCCCCACTCTCCATCTAACGCTTGACTGATTGATTGATTGATTGATGTTTGCCTCTAACACAAATGCCTTGCTCTGCTCAGTTGTATTCCATGCGGGCCAGGACAATTTATTGATGAAAATTCAAAGCACTGCAAAAACTGCCCAGAAGGTAAGATATGAAGGAGCTGAAAGTTTTAAAGGTTTGAAAATTGTTTAGCCATCTTATTTATTCTCCAATCAAATATACATACTCTGTAATCTATGTGGTGTTTTGTGTTATTGTGTCAATGTATTATTGCCTTTCAACCAACGCTCAAAATACACGGGGGCGGTGGGCGATTCGCCCCCGTGAGCTCCACAATCGCCCCCGTCAGATGGTTCACGGGGGCGATTGCAAAATTAAAAATCGCCCCCGTGGAATTATAAAATAAAGATTATCTTTTCTGATATAACTTTAACACAATATTGAGTATCAATTTTCAAACCTTAAACCAATAAAATGGAACTAATTAGATGGCGCTTTCTCTCCCATCTCTATGAGTATTACCGATACAAACAACAGAGCTCGCAGTGCAGCTGTAGTGCGGCCGTCAGCAGTGGCTATACTGCGCCGGTAGTGCCGGTGTGCACGCTGCTGACGCCCAATATCTGCTGGAGCTGGAGACGATCGCGCAAGGACTGAAACATGGAGAAGTTTTTCGTTGTGAAAAGTGTGAATCCTCTGAAATCTGGTTATTCTAAAAGATTAGCAAATAATGTAACTCGACCAGTAAATCAATATTGAGAAGAAGATCACCAAAGATGTTGCAGGGGCGGATCTAGGCGGTTTAGGGGGTTTATATAACCACCCCCCTCCCCCCGTGGGCTGCCAAGTGAAAATGTGATGTGCATAGAAAAATGCTATCATGTGTCATTGTGTCCAGACCTACACAGTATTAGTAGATGTCAGTAGATGCCAGGAAAATATCACTAATTAACGGGGGTTCAAAATAGCGCCAAAAAATCACCTCGCCGCTTCGCGGCTCCTCGACGATGCTCCGCATGTTTGTAGATGCCAGGAAAACGGGGGTTCAAAATAGCAACAACAAAAATCGCCTCGCCGCTACGCGGCTCGTGGACGATGCTCCACATCGTATTTGGGTTACCCCCCCCCCCCACCCTTAGCAAAAAGCTAGATCCGCCCCTGTGTTTTGGAAGGATATGGTAAAAACTAAAAGTAAAGAAAGAATGTAAATAAGGTTGCTCCGAATAATGAGGAGGACATTGTGTGCAGAGCGGGAAGAAATGGAGAGAATGTCATCACGGAGATAAAAGTCAATAACACGTATGTAACAAGTAAATTTCTAAGAGGGAAAATGCCGACTTAAATAAATGATAATGATAAAATACCAAGGAATTTAGGAGTTTCATGGGTACCAATTCAATGAAAATTTGTATTAAAAAAGAGCCCCCGTCGGTACTAAAAGAGCCCCCGTGAGAGGGCTCACGGGGGCTCTTTTTTTTTTGGAAGAGCCCCCGTGGACAAAAAATTAATTTGAGCCTTGCTTTCAACGTATATGAGCTGAGATATAGATGACAGCACACACGGTTTGATATCCGCAGCATGATCTTAGATATAATTGTAGGGTCAGTCTTAAAAGATTGGCATAACGATTTCTCATTTTAAAGGTAAAGACCAGTTATGGTCATGCGATTGCATTGTGAAAGAAACGTTGTGGAATCGATCAGAAAAGGTTGATCATCTAGCATCTAGCATCTGCAAGGTTCTGGAATCATCAAAATGATAAGAAATTTGGCCCATTCTCCGTAAAGTTACAAGCACTATACACAGAAAGATGTATATGGGACTACCCTATATCTCTCACAGACCATGAGAGAAACAAATTTACCAAATATATGAATTAGTAGGCCGTTTCCCGGCAAATTTGTTATCATCATGTATTAGTCAAAACATATTCTTTCACATGATTGGTAATGAGAGTTTCCATTTCATTTTTTGAAATTGGGGCGTTTCCAATACTGGTCTTTACCTTTAAGCAAGGTTCCTTGTGGGGATAAAATCATTGATTTATGAGAGGAAAAGCTAGTGGATGTTGAGCACAAAGTAGCTAATGCCACAGGGACAAAATGTTGACTACTAGTTTGCCAGGTATTTTTCTAATTTCATGGTGATGATATGATTCAGGAGTTTAATGCACATTATTTGTTTAATTTAAACAGATGACAATTCAATAAAGCAATTGGATATCAAAGATGTATTGTGAAAAGAAAAAAGAAGAGAAAGCCTGTATATATATATATATATATATATATATATATATATATATATACAATTGTTGTCTGGATTAATGCAGCTTTTCCTGCAAATTTGAGCATGGAAGTTTTATTGAAAAATATTGATGAATGCATTGTTATCAAGTATTGGGACTTCAGTTGTGGTTTTTGTTATTTATTTATTTATAGTGGATGTATTGTATGGTGTTGGTTGTGGTCTATTAATTGTTATATAATTATTCATTTTTTTCTCCTATCCTCTTGAATACTCTAAAATATTTAAACAAGGTTTCACAATAGTGCAGACAAAAAATTGCTCTTTCCGATTATGCTTCTTTGAAGGGGTTCTTTGTTTATTTGTACGTCCACCAGACTGTTCTGTTTCTTTGTTCACTTGATGCTATAGTTCAATTTTCATACGTGAAGGAAGTCGTTTTATGTTTTTAACTGGTAAAAAAGGTTGCTTTGTATGGTCTCTGCTAACATGTAGGTAACATACGAGTAACCATCCTGAACATCAGACGATATTATGAAGAAGTATACAAATTTGCAATTCACCGTGGATTTTAATCTTGAATTTGTTTGCATGCTATTTATAGACATTTAATAATAATAATAATAGCCTAATAGTCAACTCCAAATTTAAGATATAAGTGTGGCATATATAACTTCCTTTGACCTGGGACCCATTGCACAAAGCCTTTTTCCAATGACAAATGACAGTTTTTGTTATAAGCTACAGAAATCCTTGCTTCTGATTGGTTATCAACAGATTTGTCACTGATTTTGTCATTTGTCATTGAAAAAAGTCTTTGTGAAACGCTCCCTGGTTTTTTCTTAGGACATGTTTCACACCAGTGGATCAATAATTTTTATTGGTAATTTGATAGCTTCACATTTTGGCACTGGCATTAGTGTGCACACTGCAGGAAGAATAGTGTGATGTTAGTTAGCTGTAAAAGAAGATGAATTGTGTTATTTTGATACTAATAATTGACAATGCAGAGTCTTGTAGTGTGTTTAAGTTCCTGTTATTTTTCCCCTCCAATACAGATATGTATGTACGAGCAAGCGATCCCGTAGGGGAGGCTGCCTGTCTGGAATGCCCATCAGGTCTGAAGAGTAACAAGGGTGAGAGCTGCTACAGCAACTGTCATGTTAGACTGAATGAGAAACACTATGACCTGGTCTTACTGCAAGGGTAAGTGTGTGAAGGATTAGATCATCATTCTAAGGCCTAAAAAAAGGATGTTGTATTGCCCTTTAGGTGCCAAAACATGGGTCGGTCGGTCAGAAATTTTTTTCTTTTCTTTCTTTTTACTCCCTCTTTGGGCTGATATTTCTCACTTTTGAATGCTTAAATACATTTTTTTTCCTAAAAGACTTTTTTTTTAAAAACAACTTTTTTAAAAAGCCGACCGTAGATTTTAAGATTCTTAGGTCGGTCGCAAAGGGCAATACAACATCTTTTTTTTAGGCCTAATGAAAGATGCATTGTATTTTAGATTTAATCAAATGAATTTCAATGTGATTTTTCATGTAAATGAAAGCTTCTTTTCATTATTGCTCCTGCTGATCAAAAGCATTAGAGATGTAGACTTTATGAACGATGGGCTAGTGGACTCTCTTTTGTGCCAGTTCAATGACAGATTATTTTTTTAATGTTATAAGTTATTCATAAAGTAGAAATTTTCTCTTATGCTGGCAAGAACTCTTGTATGATGTTTTTACAGAATGTTTGTACTTTTTAAATTTTTCCTGAGATATCTGTGCTTTCTGTTCCCATTTTGTCCTTGTCATTGTTTGTTTGTCTTCATGATTTTTGTTGTTGTTGTTTTGATTTGTTGTTCATTTTTATGATTATTGTTTATGATTTTCTTATTTTTTCTACCAGGCAACAGTCAGTGATGTCTGGAGCAAGCTTCTTGACTGAGGGCAATGCTTTCTACTATCATTTCAACTTTAGCCTGTGTGGGAAAGCAGAAAGTAATCTAGCTTCATGCATAGACAATTCCACAGCTATTGGCCAGGTATTAAAGCACTTTTACTCTCTAAATATTCCAATGGTGATTTTTTTTGTGTGTGAGGTCATTAGGTAGGAAATAAAGTGTTTATGCTTGAAATGGAGGTCTACCTTGTTTAGACATCAAATCAAAGTCATTCAACTGAGCTGTTTACTTTATGTACATTGTCATTCAGGGCAGTGTGTCTTTAGTTTCTGTTGAAATCCATAGGAATTTTTTCGTCAAATTTGAACCCATTGCCCAGTGCCCGGTGCATTGCACTTGTCATTTGTAAGACGCACCTCTTGACCCCCGGGAATGGTGCGTCATTGTACCGATGGGAGTCGTACATTTTGATACCATGACGCACCTTCCGTCACAGAAAGTGACACACCATTACATTCCATCGACGCACATTTGAGTCAAACATATGACACACCATTTCATGAAAATGACTAGCCAATGACGCACATTTGAGAAACACTTCTGCTTGGAGAAAGTGACGGTCCCATTGACACACCAAATGACGCAACGTGGTAAAGTGACTTACTATGATGCACATATGGGTCAGTATTGTGACGGACATTTTGCGGCCATGACGGTACTGTGCGTCGCGATTTTGGGGAACATGACGCAACCATGACGCACCATCCCCGGGGGTCAAAAGGTGCGTCTTACAAATGACACCTGCATATAGATGAAGTCATCTCAAAAGGTTTATCCACTCGATTTTGCTTTTACAATAGGGACCACCCCACATTGTTCCAATTTTTATGCAGTCAGTGTAACATGTAATTTCTTTCTACCCTACATAGGTTGAAGATGAAGAGGGCGCTATGGTGAATTCCTGGGTGTGTCGATCCCTCATGCTGCCCGGTAGTGACGATGAAAAATACATGACTGCTATCAAACCTATCAGGTAAACTAATTAAGCAATACATGACTGCTTTCAAACCTATCAGGTAAGCTTATTAAGCAATACATGATTTTGTTTTCTTAGCATTGCTAATCACAGATTGACAGTTACACGTGTGTCAGCCAGTCATATTTTACATACAAAATGAATTTGATATTGCCCAAGTTTAAAATAGTTTGTCTGTATACTTGCTCTTGCCAAATGAACTCACTGGAATCTGATTTGTGTGTAAATTTTCTGTAAAATATGCTGAGAGTTTGATGCTGTTTGATAGATATTATAAAAAAATAATTCACAGTATAAATTATAGCTCTTTCATATCAAAAGATGAAGAACACACTGTTAAAAATGCCTATAAAGAAAAGAAAAACCTTGAAAACAATATTTTAAAACAGCATAATGCATTCTACCTCCCTTCTTACAATTATTAAAGTTAAGGATACGTTTGTGCATGTGTTTCAGCTATACTAAACAGTACCAGTATTTTAAACCTTTTTTTCTCTTTTTCCTTTGTGACTTTGAAGCCTTGGAGATACCCTACTTGGAATCAATGATGGAGATAGCTACGGTATGATCACAGATACTATCATCCCTCAGCCTGAGGAAGGACTCAAGGATCTCAAGTTCTACTACCATTCACCACAGTAAGTTAGCAGACCATGGGGGTGTTTCACAAAGATCCTAAGTTGAACTTTTCTCAAAGTTGGGCTTAACAATTATGGAAAACCATTTATAGCCTTAAAATAAATATATTCAAAAGCAAAAATTTAAGTATTTTAGATTTTCATAAACTCCCCATCAAGAACATGAAATCTCCCATGATAATAGAAATATGAATGATTTAAATCAACATTTTATGCTTTTAAAATAACTTTTACAAAATATTTTCAAATGCTAATGGCTTTCCATAATTGTTAAGTCCAACTTAAAGATAAGTTCAACTTAGAATCTTTGTGTTACACCCCCCCCCCCCATTCCATTAAGTGACATTCATACATGTATGTCCAGATTATTAAAAAATGATACCCCCCAAAATGTCACGATATAGATGGTATATGTGCAAATTTGTCTAATTTGTCTTCATTTGTCTCCTCATGAAGTGGAATTCATATAAGAAAAGTTGCGTATAGTAAATTCAAACTGTAGAATTAATGAAGCTTTGTACAATAACTAATTTGGACAAAATTCTGTGGAGTTAAACCTTTGTATGACCTGTGTCAAAGATGGAATTGTATGGTAGTGCTGTAATATTGATCCAAAAGATTGTCTGGAATCCATTGGAATTAGCATGCAATGTTCTAAAACTTGATCGTAATATTGAGTTACACTTATTAACTCATAACAGAGACGCTTTGTGCGGAACTAACTGTAACTCAGATTTTATGGATCGATATTGTTCTCCAGGTTTATTTACTTGAGTATGTAAGAATTAAATTAATGATCAATGCTTTTTGGGGCATGCTATGAACATTTTTAGTTATTTAATCCTTTGACTTTGATGAAATTGGATGTAATTGAGATTACTCTCTATTTCCAAACAGGACAACCAAAGCTTGCCCGAATGGACGTTCCACCATCGTAACACTGCGATGTGATCCCAATGAGAAGGAAGTAGACAAAATAGAATTGCCCATTGCATGCCCTACCGGTAAGATCCTTTATTTCACATTCTTGTTCTCATTTTCCCTTTTTTTTGTGTGTGTGTCAATTATCATCCTTTCAAAAGCAAAAGTGCTGTGAATATTACATACTCCAAGGGAGGGGAGAAACAGTATTATTTTGTTTTATTTGTCATGATTTCAAACTCACCAGCAGCACCTAAATACTGTACCAAAATGTATGTACATTGAATTTTTTTATGAGAGGAGTGCTCTCACTTTATAACTCATTTGGTGCCATTTAGTTCACGTTTATGAAAAAATGCAATAAAAATTATGTACACTTACACAGCTCGCTTCAAAGAAAATCTGTGCTGAATTCTTTAATTTATTGAAACATCAGTCAACCACAAGCTTGCACATGAATTATGTGAACCTATCTGAATATAAATGGCATTTTCTGTGATTATAAGATGCACTGTTTAATTGCAGTTTGGATATACACATACAAATTACATCCTTACCATCTCTTATGATGTAATGCATGATTTTCCAGTAAGTGGTTACTGATATTTGGGAGCTCCGGGATGTAATACGCATGTTTCTGTTATTGTGAGCTTTTTGTTTACTATTCAATCCCTTAAATTTGTGATATGATGTTTACATGCTGGGGAGTTCAGGATCTTAGTTAAACCTCCATGTCAATTAAAATGGAAAAAGTTTTGTGTATTTATTTCACAATTTCTTCTGATAATACAATACATCATTCTTTTTGAAAGTATGAACTCTATATGAAACTGTGATTTTGTTTTGGGTTATGGAATGTCTTGTACAGCTGTAGAGAGTAACCATATGGCAGAGACTACAGTGGCTCAAGCAGGTAAAGTCTATGTTGCATCCCCATGCATGGTGTTTGATGTTAGCAAAGTTTAAAATGGTTCAGTGGTTACTAACCGTTACAGTTGTGCATGGTGAGGCATTCACTATGTTTAGAGTATTATTGTAGAGTTTAGGTCAAACTCCTTGATGCTGCATGCTGCAAATGGGCCTTCACAGATAGAAAACAGAACATTAGAACTCATTATTCATGGTTTGATAAAGCCCCAATTATAAAATTATAGAATGTCAAACTCTTTGTGATGGGTCTATTCATTTTGTGAAATACATAAAATAGAATTACTTGTAACCGTTAATTTGCCTTAGATTGTTGTTGGAAATCTTTGATTACAACTCAAAATTCAATACTAACAAATTTACATTTCTTGAATTATGATATAACACGATACCCCAACTACATGTACCCACCCCCCCCCCCCAAAAAAAAAAAAAAAAATAGGATCACTTAAAGACATGAAAAAAAGTTCACAAGACCTATTACTGTGTTTTGTTTGAAAATAATTCATAAAAAAGAACAGAAGAAAGGTTTTATGCAGAAATCTTCTCTCTAGATAGCATCTCTGTATTCTTGCAGTTCATAAAAGCAAGGTTTACCTAATTAACGAGGGGATGATATAATGGGACGCTTTTGTGCTGTGTTTTGGTGCTGTGCTTTTGTTGCTGACTCTAAGATGAGCATTTCTCTAGTGCCTGCTTTCTTATAATTGGGGTTAAATGTCATAAATTTGGTATGCCTATTTGCTGCATCATGGGCATACATTGGTATCGTTTAGAATAGGAGAAAAATGAAAAATGTTTAAGAAAAGGGGGAATTCCATTCGACCAATAACAATCGTTATAATTGTTGTGATATTCATCTTTCCTTATTCTCGCCTTGATAGAATGGTTTTCTTGATCAGCAAAAAATGCTCTCTGTCCTAAGTTTATGCATTAGCATTCAGTGTTTTGGGCAGAGGGGCTATATTGCTTTGAATAACCACACATTCTTTTTTAATCATCCCTATATACATATATTGAGGGTTCAGTAACACAAAGACGTAACTCCATATTTTGCCAAAATGAATATTTGATATCAAAATGTTCAGAAAAATGTTGGCCAGGAAACACAAAGACTAAACTCCACATAACACCCCATTGAAGTCACTGTCAATGGCTAATGAAACATAGACTTAACTCCTTAAAGGCCAAGTACTCAGTGACACATCTCAAAATGGCCAAAATGGAGTTACGTCTTTGTGTCACTGACCCTCAATATATATATCTAAAGGCTTCTTGCACTTTCAGAGAATTATGGTGGTAAAAAGGGAGATATTTCTCCTCTATATCATATTGGGGTAGAGGAATTGCATATTTATCCTCTTGTACTAAGTTGCTAACAGGTTAAGGTTATATTGTCGTAATTATCATGGACCCCTGCTATTTTGAGTATCTAAGTTATACAAGTGTTTGTTATGTATTCTATCTAGAATTTTCTTTCTTCTACTTTAAAAGGGACAAGTGCTACATTTTTATAGGGGGGAAAACCCTCTTTATTCATTCATCTTTTTTTATTGGGCAGGCCAATAGATTAGACTGTAAAGGTGATGCCTGGGGGTAGAGGGTATAACACTAACTCAAATAGGAGGAGGCGCGATAGCTCAGTTGGTAGAGCCGTGGTCTCGTGACCCGGGATCGAGACAAAGGCGATGCGCTATCCCCTTTGGTAAGGCATTAATCCTCATTACCAGGTCCCTCGGAGTGGACCTAAAGCCATCGGTCCTCTGATTGCTTACTAACAAACATTTATGCTTTCTTAGCGTTCAGGTAAAATAACCAATACTAATAACTCAATTATAAATGGTTGCTTCATATTCTTTGTAATAAAAACAGCACAAGGTATTCAGCGAATGTTCAGTGATTGCTTGTGCTGATGGATATTCATGTATATGATAGAGTTTGCCTTTTGTAATCCCTTGTTATATATACCATGATGTGTGTTTCACCAGCACATATTGTCTCCCTATGCAAAACACAACATGAACCATGATTTAATAGAATGATATTATTTTGAGCTACAAGAAGCCATCTGCATGGTAACGATATTGTGGATCTCTTGTAGTTATGCTTCAGATTTATATTACAGTGTTCACTCCACACTTCATAATCTCTAATATGACATTGACTGTAGCAGTTTGGTGGATTTACTATCCACAGGGCCATCTAGCGACACCAGTGTCTAGTCAATTTCATGAGAAAAATTTGACATCATATCAGCTATGGCTTCATTATATCCTTAGGAGATTTAGTCAAATTTTTGGTGAGGAAGTTTGAATAGCTTAGCCAAGGTGAAATTTTGCTCTGATTGTTGACCGTGCTCACGACACAAACTGACCATTAGTCACTTTCACTTTCGGTCGGGGGTAATTTTTCAAACCATTATTATCAGTAAAGGAGGTTTGATTGGCCTATTCTATGTAAAAATGTGCCCTGATGCTAGAAAAAGTGGTCAAATTTATTGACCCCATCAACTACAATACAGTCAATTCAGTTACTTTTTTGCCCTAAATGACCATTTGTATTGAATTTTGTCCAAAATCAGGCCAAATTTTCAGTCATAATCAATCGATATCTAAATTCAAAACAAAAATATGCGTTATATCAGAAGTATCAATCTAATTGACAGTTTGGACCGCTTTGGACATTCCGATCTGTGGCTAGCATTTTGCTGTGCTACACTGGTTAGAGATGTTGACGCAGGAGCTGAAAAATTGGCCTGTCGTGGCTTGCCAATGGGGGCGCTATTAATTATAAATCCACCTTATTTGATTATTGGCTTGTACCTGCGCATATGTATATTCATATCATGTGCTGAATAAAGATTATTATTTGATTACTGTGTTAATTAAAGGTACTAGATGAAAGCTGTCTTTTTTAGTTGGAACCATATAAGTTACTAGACTTTTGTTTTAACAAAAACCTTTTTCTTGTTTTCTTTTTTAAATTCTTCGTGGAAGATTATATTTACAAGAACACACTACTTGTGACCAATTTATTAATAAATTGAAGCAAGTTATGAAGTCTGCATAGAATCATATGCCAGAGATATAAGCATGTATGCATTGTTACCTACCATATTGCTGATGTTATATGTCACAAATGGACTGAGTTTTAACTGAATCACTTATTGTAGTGCATGCAAATCCAATACCAAATAAACAATGTAATGGCAGAGGTATTCATTCCGTGGTAAGAACTCTCTCCCACTTTTTTTGTCCCCTTACCAGGTACATGTGATGGATGTACCTTCCACATGCTGTGGACCAGTCAGTATGCTTGCCCAGTCTGTACCAACGATGACATCGTAGCCATCAAACAGGAGTGTAAACACGGACAACAGGTCACCAAACACGTATGGAACGATACTGCGTAAGTATGACAAAATCTACCCTGAATCCTTAAAAGCTTTGACAGCTGTTCATGGGGACAAATAAGAACAAATAAATATGATTGTATGGCGCTCTTGTCTGTCACGCCTGGCGCTCCATTGTTACTACCCTGGTTTCGGCATGGTTGCAATTGCTGCGCTCCAGCATTTCAAGGAATTAATTCCTGTCAGGTCACCAGGGTCAATTGTTGCAAATGTAGATTAATGTCTTGCCAAGGGCATGAATTATGATGACTTATCCCCTAGACAAAAAAGAAACGAAAGCCTCTACATAAGATAGAATTGGACGAAAAATCCTTTCATAGGCTGTCAGTTCTGTTTTATATCTTATTTGGATAAATCACATAAAATTAGTTGGTGAAAATGCAGTGCCCTAGTGAATAATTATAATTATTCACATTTAATAAAATTTTCTATGGTTCTGTCGTTAAGCCTTTGATTATAGGAAATTTGAATAGTTCAGTGATATTCTTTTACGTGATCAGTGTCCACAAAAGATGAAGAACTATGACTGCCGGTATAATACATGGTAAAACAGTCAGTGCAGACGTGTCGACCCCCCACCTCAAATCTTCTATCCTTTCTAATATTGTCTTCTTGTCATCATTCTACATGCACCACTGATAAAAATTATGCATTATTCATATAAAGTGTAAATAATTCTGAGGTTGTTTAATTTATGTTCTTGCAGGAAATGTGTTGGTGGTATTACCTTACCTAGTGACAAGACAACAAAATGTGTAGTACCACCCTGGTACAGTCAAGTTCCTATGTATGCACAGATTGCCATAGCAGCCTTCGTAGGATGTGCCATACTGCTCTGCGCTATGATCGTTTGTGTCTGGAAGAAAAATAGAAAGTGAGTATTCATACATCTCTATATCCGTTGTATAATAATAATAATTGTTGATATTTTTATAGTACTCATATCCACCACACTAGATGCTCCAATATTGTCCTGTCTCTTTAATACTAGGCTACCTATTTTAGTGCTCACAGTATTCAAAGAATTCCTTCCTATCTGTACCTATTGAACACATGGATGGAAAGTGGCAAATGTTGATTAACGTCATGCCAAAACACTCTAATGCAATGACCTATGTATCTCTAGTCAAATAATTTAATAACTTACTCGCATGTGAGACGAAAGAGAAAGATATATATCTCGCCCCAAAGATCCAAGTTTCTCCTACAAGTTTCTCCTAAGTCATAGCATAGCTTTATTATATCCCAACATTCACAATTTGGTTGATGTAAGAAGTTATCCAGTTGTAATGCGAGCCAATACCTCTTCCATCGCCCCCTCCTCACCCAACCCTTTGCCCTGTCTAGAATACAAGTATTAATTCCTTTTGCGAAATGCTCTAAAGGCCATTCAAAAATCTTTTAGATTGGCTGATACCATTAAAATGAATGTACCCCTTTTGATGTTTTCTCTTCCAGACTTGAATACAAATACCAGAAGCTGGCGAGTTCTACATCGGGCGAGCTCCCAGCTGCTGACTCCTGTGCTATCGATGAAGACGACGACGAGGATGAGGTTCATTTTGAGGATGGCAATAAAAAGTCCAGGTCCTTCCTCAGCAAGTTCAAGTCTCGTGGGAGTTCAGATAAGGTAGGGGCCTTCCTAAAACCTGTCAGGAATCTTGTCTTGCTGAATTGGAAGTGTGTTCATTGTTGAGTGAAACCTTTCTCTGCCAACTACAGTATCTCCCTTTCATTTTCTTCTATTCTTCTGTTTACTGTGGGTTTTTTATAATATTTTGTTATAGTTTTCTCTCATATAGGGCAATATATTTCGAACTAAAATTATGAACATATAAGAATATAAAATTGGGGTTCCATAAATGAATCATGAAGGGAAGAAATAAATATTTAATATTTAAAAAAGTATGACTGCATGGTAGATGTATATGTTTTTGGATTTGTAGCTCTTAGATGTAAGAACGAGTTAGAATAGACGTTGTATATGTGTAATGTATGGTACTCTATACATTCATAAGGTTTTTGATTAATCATTTGCTGTGTATAGTTTATTAAAAATAAAAATAAATCAGCATTTTTATATAGTGTGATGTGACATACATTCTCTTTATCTCTGTTGATGCCAACGTGTCATATCCTCTAAGAGCTAGGCAAAATCTATGTCATGCCAGTTTTCCTTTGCAAAGTTTTGATCTTGGAATAAAAAAAACTCAAACTACTTCTAATAGTGCTTTCCCAGTCCATTTTAGCTGAACTGCTGCAGTGGTCTCATTTTCTACCCACTCCTTATTCCCTCCCTCTCACCTATCTTCACAGGAACATGCATACATGGAGGATTCACTTCTGGCCATGCACTAGGTCGCATACAGTAAATCAGATTCAAATTTTTAAAATGTTCTGCATGTCCATTTTGATGGTTACAAGTTTTGAATTGTCCAATTTCTAACAGCTTTTCTTATTTCTAAATTGCTTTATTATTTCAAAATACAGAGACCAGATTTTCATTACCTCTTCTCTCAACTGTAGGGTGCATTTTGGAATTTTGCCTAATATTTTTGTTCTTTTGAGAAGACACTGTTACAGAATAAACAGTTTTGTATGCTCATGTAGTTTAAACAGAAGTATTTGAAGCAGCATAAAATACTGCAAATTCATTGCTCAATAAGATGCTCCAATATGTATGCACGGTTTCTTCCCTGAAATTTTATTTTCTATTTTTCATAATCTGATTTTTCCATTCACTTTGATTCATTTCATAACCATTTTCTCTTCTTTTTTTCAGTTTATCTCAAAGTTTTGCACGTTTTCATTTGGAAATTTAGGGGGATGCTTTCAAAATCAAAACTCTCTCTCTCTCTCTCTCTCTCTCTCTCTCTCGCTCTTTCTCTCTCTATCTCTTTCCCTCTTTCCCTCCTTTTTCCCTTTGATAACTTGATTATTTTATTCATTGTGCACTATCTGTTCATGCAGTAATGTTATGTAGCATTATTTTCAAATAATTAACCGAGGAGAATGCTTAAAAAAGGGAAAAGGAAGTTCCATATTTTTTCGCTATCAGGACTTACTACGATGCATTCGCAGTTGGTGTTAGCCAAGCCCTAAGTTGTAGAGTTACATGCTGCTTTGTTCATGTCAAACCCAGATATCACTTGAGACAATTGCGATGATCTCTAAATTCTTAGTCAAATCTCACCCATTATCTTCTGAACATAGAATGCATGTATTTAGGAGGGAATTCACCTCAAAATGCCATTAATCAGGGATGCCAGTTTTCAGGCCCTGGCGAGTTATTTTCAGACCATAGTTTAGGCCTTTTTGTGTGCAAAAGAGCTCATTCTAGGTGATTTTCAGGCCCTCTGATCAGTTCTAACGGCATCCCTGCATTAATTCTGTAGACCAAATCATTGATATTCTCCTTCTGTTCTCTTTCTTGTTTCTTACCCCTAACAGCAAGGGTTGCTTGATGGTCCTGACATGGAAGCCTTCCGTATGCAGGATCAACCTTCCATTATGACTCCATTATCGGAAACCACATGATGATGGCGAGGTGACACATTCCTGTCATTTTTTGTCAATTTTTTTGTTAGGATAAGAAGTCATTAGTCAATACAAATACTTTTTGAACTAAAAAAAAACAAAGTTTGTACTAAAATCAGTATTTTGTTGCTCTGTTCCACTAGTGCAGAAATTAGATTTTTTTTTAAACAGGAAAGGGCTGATCAAAGCTTTAGGGGTTTAGACTGATGTCTAAATCATCAACAAAATAATGGACAGTTATACATGTAAGTCTGCAATGCATTCAATTTGACCTGTATTTATTACATCTATAAAATGTGGTAGTATAATTTGCTCAGGTGTAACAAAAGCTGGTTAAATTGCATGAAAGCTTTTTTTTATTAGGGGGGGGGGGAGCATGTAAACCGAATTAAAAATCCTTGAAAATCCTTGAAAACATGCATATTATTTTTAGCCATTAGGGGCAGCTATATGTGATTGGAAAGATACCTTGATGAGTATGCTTCTTTTGAAATGTTACAATAAGTTGTTATAAAGAGATTGCCTGGGTCACACCGAAGTGATAATCAGAGATGTTGGTGGTAAAGAGATGGCAGTTTGACCCCTGTTACTATCAATCCATGTGGCCATTGATTGAATACAGTTGTTTGATGACTACATAGCTGCCAAACATTCCTATTTTGAACCACATATATATAGTCCTCTTGTTTTCTGAAAACATCTGTATGAATGCATGTAAAGTACACCGTATTGCTACTTTTTGCTTCAGAGATTCAAAAAAAATGTTCGTAGTGGATAGTTGACGGGTATGTGACTACAAAAATACATAAATTTGAACAATTTGGAAGAGACAATACTCCTATTCTTATGCCTTAGTCACATCACCAAACTGACTATAGATACCGACTCCAAACCGACTGAATATTGGCCGTTGGAGGCAATGTGATTTCTTGTTTGATCAGGGGGGCGTTTTCACAAAACTTGTCTTTAGTGACAAATGACAGTTTTTGTTATAAGCTACTGAAATCCTTGCTTCTGATTGGTTATCAGCAGATTTGTCACTGATTTTAGTCATTTGTCATTGAAGAAAGGCTTTGTGAAACAGGTCCCTGGTGTTGGTCTCGTTAGTGTGACTGGGGTTTGAGGCAGGATGTAGCGCCCATGGCATAGTAGGGGTTCAAGTTTACTACCGACAGTGTACTTCATCGTGATGTTGATATCCAAGTTTTCATATCAATATCCATTTGATAGGGATTAAAATTGTCCGTGATGCGAATACTATTGGGATATAAAGTGTGTCCAATGTTTTCTCATTGCAGAATCAGATGAAATGAAGATATGAAAGGCCACCATGTTTATTGCTTGATTTTCTTCTAAATTAACATGTTGGACGCGTTTTTCTTTTCATATAACATGTATTTAAAAAAGACCCCAGTCTAAATTAATTTTGGCATAGTATTCACTGGGTAAATGTTGAGTGGTCAAAGTTTCTTAACATTCCATCTCCTTGCAGTGTGAGACATCTATCTTACTGAAGCATGTGTTTTAAAAGAATAAGATCTAGTTTTTCATTTCTCTCATGTTTCCAATTTTGTGGTCGACTCTTCTGTCCCAAAAGTGAATATTGGAGATAGCTTGGAGTTAGAAAATGCTGTCTTATCTCTTGTATTTCAAAAGGGGTCCATAGATTATTGATTGGATCATATCATAGTTGAGACCTTGTCTTTCAAAATATTCATGATACATGTTTTATAAGCCTGGTGGCATAGACAGGTTTTAAATAAACATAAAGATAAAGTCCCCCCCCCCCCCTTTTTTTTCCATCTATTTCAGAAAAATCATTTCGTTCATTCATATTAACAACTCATTTGTGGCTGTTACGTCCATTAGCCAAAAGTTTATTTTTTAAGAAAAAAAATCTGTAAGAGAGCAGATGTGATCAACTCATTGATAGAATTCAGTGTCAGAAATACTTGATGGATACTGAGAAACCCTTATTCCACTGCAGAAGACTGGAAGTAATGTCCATAGGAATTTGTATAGTACATGTATGTTAAATATTTAGTTATTTCTAACATAACCTTTTAGGCTAAGTTGTATAATGATCATTAGTTACATTATTTTAACTTGAAGAAAAATAAAGAAAAATATTAACTCTGTTCAGTTTTTCATGATTTTTGCCTGATTTAATGTCAAATTGTTATCTTAAGTTTAGTATTGGTGACTTTTCAGCATAAGAAACTTTGTTTTCCAATGTTATGCAACATTCCACTGTGTGCCTTGATGGTATATGTTCAGTGTTGTCATGCATGTAGGGTGGTGGGATAGAAAGAAGACAATATTCCTTGATATTCTAGGGGTACGTTTTTAAGCATGATTTGTACCTCTTTTGCTTTGTTTGTTTTTTTGTTGTTTTTGTACTTTGGATGTACAAATTCAAACTGATTGAATCAAATCATCTGTTGTGCACCAGTAGAATCACTGAGTGCTTGTATGAATGTAAACTACACCTAATGATCTATTTGATTTACTTGAAACCAATCCAATCAGTTGTTGGCAATGGTTTCATATTAATTATAGATTTCACAGGTAAATGAAGTATTCAAAGTATATCTGTCTATCTATATTGTCTTTATGTCAAGTCTTATTATTTTTGTGAAGTGAAGAAAAGGCAATTTGATTCAGAATTGTGCATAATTCATTTTACTTGTAAAGGACATCTACTTTCATGATTGTTTTCAGTATTAAATATTACAAAATCATAACCATGGTGTAGGGTAATTCATGGCTTTATATGTAGATGTGTAGGCCAAAAATTCAGGAATGGATTGAAAGCCATTTTCATAATTACTAGCAAGTTTAGTGAAGATTTGTTTTTTGTTTTTTGGGGATATGGGAATGAGTTAAATTACTGGTACTTTCCTTTTACATTTTGTACTTCTTAATTTGTGTACTCCTGTTTAAGTACTAACGTCTATGTTTGATGCCATTCAATAATGGAGGATTTTGCAAAAGTACTAACAAAAATCATTTCATTTAGTCAATGTGTGCATGTTCCTATCTGCATTGTACTTTATAGACACTGCCAAGGTGCCACTGTATTGTATATCATACAGTACACATGTACAGTTAGTGGGTCACAAGATTTGTAGAAGTTGTATAAAATTCATGATGAGAAGGTATTTTGCCGGTGGGGCGTAGTAGTTAGCATGGTATGCAGGGTTGTTATTTATTAATTGTGTTGAAAAGTTATCAAAGTGATATGGGCCTTGAGATTAATTTTATATCGATCAATGAATGTACAGTATGAGTAATAACATGTGCATGTAAAGGCCATACAGGATAACAACTATGAGGGTATTCCGGAAGCTAATTTTAATAGCCATTTATTGGAGAAAAATCAGTAATTTAAAAATTTTATTCAGTGAATTAATGCTTGCCATTCTAAAAGCTTCTAGTGATTTGATCTCAATATAGCTAAATGTAGCATCTATTTGATATTTTCAAGTTGACTCATACTAATGCTACAAGGATCCTACATACAGCTAATTTTGAGTATTTTTAGAATTAGTTGTACGATTTAGGACTAAAATTGTTTATAATCCAATTAAGTAAATTAACGGCGAAGATATACAAGATTATTTTGTAGAATTTTTTGTCAGTAATTAGTGTAAGCCATTCACAGTTAAGTCCATAATTGAAAAGGGCTTCCAGGATACCCTTGCCTCGTTGATATGCTTGCTAATGTTAATTCAGAATGTACTTCAAGTTACATGATTGCTTAATTAATTTCAGAAAGCTGTACATTTTGATGAAAGTGTCTTGGTTGAGAATTTATTTTCTCTCACTCACTCTCCATATTGAAGCTGATTATGTCACATACATTGTCTGAAAATGTGCAATCTAACAAATACATGTATTATTGAAGAGTATTTAATAAATGTTTATATATTGTTTGGGTATCAGTTTATTGTATTATGAATTGATAAGTTTACTAATAGGGAGGTCCGGTTATGTATATCTTATATGTGTGTATAAAAGCCTTAATGTAATTCTCTCTTTTGAAAATATGTTCACCGCAATTGTTGAATGTAGTAACACTGAATGTTTCTCGTAGTCTTATAAGCAGGGTTTTCTTCTCAAAATTGTATGTATTCTCTGTAGTATTTGGTTTCACTCGACATCGTGAATGAGAGTGAAAATGAGGAAGATAAGTGGACTCTTACTTTCCACATCAAAATTGACTTCCATTGCTTGAAAAAGAAAACAAATATCAATTTAAAGTCGATGTTGAATTTGCAACACTTCTGTGCATAGTCTATCCTTGTCTTCATTTTATCATTGGAAAACTGAGGATTTATTCACCTTCAGCACAAGATATGATTCTCAAATTTATGTCTTCTAAGTTTATTGGAAAAATGAAATCGTCTAAATGAATACATTTTGAATATGCTGAACATCTTATGCATCACTGGCACAAATATTGAAGCTATTGTTCATCTACACACATACATGTATAGGTATTTGTGCATCTTTGGCTGTCATTATGACAAGTCAACATTGTTGTTTCATGTTCACAGTTTGATGAATGATATTTGTAAACTTGTGAGAAGCACGTAAGATTATCAAATTGTTGCACATCTCAGCAAATCTACATTTGTATTCTATTTTTCCTTAACTTGGTATTATATTTATGAGGATTTGGTACAACATCAAGCATCATTTATTTCTCGGCAATGTACAAGATGTGCTATCATGTTTGTCTTTGTCATGACTTCTTGCAGTTCATGTGTACTTCAAAGAGTACTCTTGTTAAGAGTATATTCATATGGTTGTGAAGGACATATTTGGGGATAAACGTTTCTCAGTTTCATTTAAATTATCTATTAAAATTCAAAAAAGAGACATCGCAAATCCATCCTACTCTCGTTGCCTACTTTATGCCTGTGTGAATATGCGTGATAATTGAAAATAATGTAAGAATGAATTTGCAACGAAAGAAAAAGAAGGAGTTTGTGGCAATCATGAAAAAAAGTCGACAATTTATATATACATGTATTTAAAATACTTTATTACCTAAATGAAAGAAACATACAGATCTAAATTCATTAAACTACCTGAATTTGACATCGCTTGCTATGCATTTAGCACAGGTATAGTGAACCATGTCACTTGTACAAAGTGATATATAAGATTGGGTAATCGAACCGATCGATGTACAGCAGTTTGTTTAACTCCTACATAATATTTCTTAAAATTGAAGTATCATAAGAGGTTTTTTCTTTTACCGGTACATCTCTTAGATGAGCATACATATTAGACATGACATTGAAGAATATGGGCACATTTAAGAGTTCAGTTTAATCGAAAGTGTGCCGTCAACTTAAACCTCCAAACAAAGGAATAGCCAATATCTGGCATGTAAAGTGTTTCTTTGTCCAATGTATATTTGTTTTCAAAAGAAAGCTTTTAAAGTGTAGTTTCTTTAAAAGCACATGTCAAATATGCAGAGAAAACAGGGGAAGATTTGAAATTCATCTACTAATATTACTGCTGTGGAAAAAAGAAAACAAATATGGCAAGGCCCAAAAAATTGCAAAAAGCAAGAAGACCTTTTAGAAGGTTGGATGAAATGTATTGCACAGAGGAAGGGAGTTGCCAGAAAGCGCAATAATGGGTACCAGTAATGAAGCAACCACACTGACAGTAAAAACACTTTTGACTTGCCGGTGTTCAATATACACTGTAGTATAGAAGCATGATGAAAAGGAAGGTATTGAAAAGTTGCTATGGAAACGAGCAATTAAGACTCCTGGGTCGATCTTGCTTCAAAATGGCAAGTCTTTTCATGGTAAGTGGGCTAAGTGTTTCCATGATCATACATGTCAGAATAATATTTCTTTCTTCAGCAAGCCAAACAAATTGGAAAACAATGGAAGAAATATTGAAGGTTGGGTGATTGAAGTATTGCACAGAGAAGAAGTTGCCAGAATGAACAATAATGGGTACCAGTAATTGCATTTTCAAGTACAGTGAAACCTCTGTAAAACTAGATGGAATTTTGACTGCGCGCAGTCGAAAATGATGCCTCCGCCATAGAGCAATTTGAACTAGAGAGTTACTTGACCTATTGTGACCTAAGGTCAAGCCGAAAATTGAGAAATTTGTCATTTTGTGTACAAAATGAATGGCAAAGTGAAGTTTCTAGTTTGGTCTATAAATCAGCTTAATTTTACTCTTTAGAGTTTAGTTATCATTTATTCAAGCAAAATATTGATACGTAACAACCTCAAGTATCAGAAGTCCTAAAACAATACAATACATAAGATTAAGAATTAATAACAATAGAATACAAAAGAAGTTCATAAAACAATGAAATACATAAGAATTGAAATAGACATGGACAATTTTTTTATGTGATAATGCCCGATAGGCTTTTTAGAAACTTTTTGCCACAAAATCAACTCTGTAAAAGCTTTATTTATGTAATTGTTAATAAAAATCATTATTCATGAATTTGATTTGCATAAATTAGCATAATTGATAAAATAAGTAATTTTCAGCAAAATTATAGCGAGGTCTCTTCCTTTATGCAATTGCATAAATTAGCATAATTGATAAAATAAGCAATTTTCAGCAAAATAATAGTGAGGTCTCTTCCTTTGCGCAATTTCTCAAGACACGTGCCAAATTTCGAGGCAATCGGCCCCTCCCCCCCCCCCCCCCCCAGTCAGGGAGGTGCTCAAAATAGCCCAGTTAAGTACGGGTTAAGTAACGGAACATATTTCAAGTGGTTCTTGACATATCATGACAAGTCCTATACATGTAGTCTGAATTTTTCAAGTTGACCTCTATGACCTTTGACATACATGTACTCCAAAATCTAATCTGATCGTTTTCCTATGGTGATATATATACTATCCTTAAGTTTGAAGTTTAAAATCTCAAATGGTTCTTGAGATATCGCGATAACGAGCTGAAGACATGGAATTTCACAAGTTGACCTCTGTGACCCTTGACCTACGTGCTCCAAAATCTAAACAGATCGTCTTCCTATGATGATACATACTATCATTAAGTTTGAAGTGAAAATTCTCCAGTGGTTCTTGAGATATCGGGATAACAATCTCAATGTATGGAATTTCATAAGTTGACCTCTGTGACCCTTGACCTGTGACCTACGTGCTCCAAAATCTAATCAGATTGTCTTCCTATGGTGATACATACATGTACTATCATCAAGTTTGGAGTTTAAATCTCCAGTGGTTCTTGAGATATCATGATAACAATCTCAATGTATGGAATTTCATAAGTTGACCTCTGTGACCCTTGACCTTTCACCTACGTGCTCCAAAATCTAATCAGATTGTCTTCCTATGGTGATACACACTATCATTAAGTTTGAAGTTTAAATCTCCAGTGGTTCTTGAGATATTATGATATGGTGATACATACTATCATTAAGTTTGAAGTGAAAATTCTCCAGTGGTTCTTGAGATATCGCGATAACGATCTCAATGTATGGATTTTCATAAGTTGACCTCTGTGACCCTTGACCTTTGACCTACGTGCTCCAAAATCTAATCAGATTGTCTTCCTATGGTGATACACACTATCATTAAGTTTGAAGTTTAAATCTCCTGTGGTTCTTGAGATATTATGATAACAATCTCAATGTATGGAATTTCATAAGTTGACCTCTGTGACCTGTGACCTTTGACCTACGTACTCCAAAATCTAATCAGATCGTCTTCCTATGGTGATAAATACTATTCCCGAGTCTTAAGTTTAAATCTTAAATGGTTCTTGAGATATTGTGGTAACGGTCAAATGGGACGGACGTACGGACGGACGTACGGACGGACAACCCGAAAACATGATGCCTCCGGCACCACCTTCGGTGGCGGAGGCATAAAAAGAGCTCGGATATAACAAGGTATCTGTTATAGCAAGGTGATTTTGCTGGTTCCAGCTGTGTATATTCTTGTTTTCTTACTCCAATATAACAAGATTCCTGATATAACAAGGTAATAAATATCCTTGGTCCCAAAGACTTTGTATTAATGAGTTTCAACTGAAGCCTTACCGACAATGAAAACACTTACTAGTGTTCAATAAAGTGTAGAAGCATGGTGAAAGAGGAGGTATTGAAAAGTTGCTATGGAAACGACGCATGGGTCTTGCATCAAAACGACAGGTCTTTTCATGGTATTAAAGTGGGCTCTTGATGGTAAGTGGACTGAATGTTTCCATGTGATGCCATGACACTCATCAAAGCTCAAAGATGTCATAAATGTCAGTAAAATACATTTTTTCCTTCTCTATTTTAACCTATTCCGCATATTGCTAAAATCAGCCTATTGTACGCTGTCTTTCATGCTTGGTTAACAGAGCAAAGCAAATGGAAGATAAAAAAAAATAATCCAGCAAATAAACACGACTTCGAAATTAAAGGCTTTTTGTAATCTCATGTGTACTGTTAGCCCAAGTCAAAAGGCTGTTATATTTTTTCTTCTCTAGAAGTTGCGTCTGGGGGCGTTTCAAAGGAATTAAGAGAGAGTAATAGAAAATGAAGAGAAACAAAAAGGAGATGGGGATGAAATGAAAACGTACATGTATCAAACACACATCTTTGGCTCTTATTTTGGGTGTTTATACAATAATAAAAGTTGAAATACATATATAGTTTAAATACAGGAAGAGAAGAAAAAGCAATCCAGATGGGAAATTTTTATGGGCAGCAGTTTGAAGAATGTGGTTCTGAAAAGAACTGTAATGTTAAGAACTGTAAAAATTCTTTTTAGAGTAATTCCAAAAGGAAGTGGTGCTATTTGAACCAAAATAATGTATGTTTCTAAGCATTCTTTCAATAAAAGGTGAATTATAAAAGGAAGAGAAGAAGAAGCAATCTAGATGGGAAAATATTGTGGGCAGCAGTTTAAAAAGTGCAGTTTTGCAAAGAACTAATGTTAAGAACTGTAAAAATCCTTTTAAAAGTAGTTCTAAAAGAGAGTGGTACTATTTGAACCAAAAGAGTGCATCTCTTTCAATGCATTTTGAAGTGTGCATTCTTTTCATCACGTTTGTGAGCAGAAGGTTTGCAGAGTGTATTCCTCTCAAGAGCAATTCTATATTAAGCGAGTTTCAACCTATGGCATCGTTACAATAAAAAAACGTATCAGTCTCAACATGTATTGAATAGTGTTCATCACCAGGAAAATAACTTTCCTTTTTCATTCCTTGAAAAAAAATTTATTTCTTCTTAACTCCCCATACGTAGGTTACTTTGATGAAAGAATATATTAATTGCTTTTCCATTAAAGGTACTATGTCCCTTTTGCAGCCCACCTCAAATGCTGTAGAACTTTGCAGGAATTATGAATATGTCATGTATGTCCTATCTGTGAAATTTAAACGTTAGCAGTGTCCTCATATTCAAATTATGCAAGGAAACCCGTTTACTTGCTAGACTTCACTGTCAGACACTATTGAGTGACTGACTGGCTTTTTTTCTTCTTTGGTAATAACATACTTCTTGTGATGGCCAAGATTAAACTGATTGAATCTTTGCGCAGCATAAAACGTATGACCATTCGGTACAATTGTCTGTAAATCAAGACTATTACTTTTGGGCTCTATAGCCCTAAAGTCGATTTGACAACTTATAGTCGTTATTTTCCCACTTGAAGACATTTTCAAGCCCCACCTTTTTTAGGGAAGTTCTAAATTAGTATCATCTTTCAAATGCAGTTGGAATTTAATGTTTTCATTTTTTTGGCCTGCAAATGGGACATAGTACCTTTAAGGCTACGTCATGGTGTTATCAAAAATGTTTCAATTGTGAACGTGATTAACCTATAAACTGTAGGAACCGAGTGGTCCCTTTATTAAGTAGTCATCAATTCACAAGGTTCTGTATCAAACTTGCTTTCCTGGTTCCCAAACTACCGGTATCCCAATTTCTGTCAGAACGTTCTTCTGAAAAATGCCCAACAACATGAGAAAGCCTTTTTACACAATGTGGCCTGACTGCAATGACATATAGTGAAAAGTGATTTCACAAGGATTTCTAGTATTGAAATAACTATCTTTAATGTGAAAATAAAAATATCAGCCGACATTCAATTTTGATTGGTCATTACAGTGACTGTACACATGATGAAATACATGCTTGTATGGAGTAAATTACATTCAAAGAATCTGAATGATTACAAGGTCACATAGCAAAAACCGCAGAGGCATTTGTAGCTACTTGTTTTACAATGAACACATGATCTAACATGAAGAGATGTAAATTACCCTGAAGTTAAACAATGTAGAAAGGCAGTGTAGAAATTGCTTTTCCAGTAGTGTATCTTCTAGTATGTGATATATACTACTGAGGCAAACTTATATTTGGCACTTAATAAATTTAAAGAAGATATTTATTTATGTGAAGAAAGCCCTCTGATGAAGTAAGATGCGTACTAAGATTAAAAGATCGACTCTCACAAGAAGTTCATTAATAATAAACATTTGTAAACTTAGTGGCATATAAGTTGATATAAATCCTCAGGTATTAATGTAGCAGAAAGTCACAGAACTGGGTGTATGCCCATTTCACAGTTTTACACTTTTCAACAGAGTCTGTCATTGACGGAATCTAATGTTATTAATGTGATATCATCTCATTCCTTATGTTGCTATAGAGATTCTTAATTACATTTCTCTAATGGCAAGATCTTGGTTAATCAATATCAATGTCCATGGACTAATATCCGACTCCTTATGTTTTGGGAATATATATCACTCCCTATTCTCCAATAGTGAGATTTTTGGATTATTATTAATGTAATATCATCTGGCTTCTAATGTTGCCATGGAGATGGATGAGTTCATTGACTAGTAGGATGAGGTCTTCTCTTGATTTGTCAGAGGTGAGTTGGTCACTAATTGATATCAGCTTCCCAAGGTGGCCCTGTTCAAAGATGAAAACCAAAGATAAAGAGGTTAAAGGACTAAAATAGACAATGACATTTTTTATAAATTAAAAAATCAGTGGTATATCAGTTTTATTTTTCATTTCCAACAGAACATTAATTTGACAAGAAATTAGATATACAATTCAACATTCAATAATATAATACATTTTACATGGTTTAAAGTTATGAAATAGAAAGTATACATAAATATTCAGTATAAGGTTTTTTTTAAAAACATTTTAAGATAAACCTGTGGAAATGGAGGGATTCACTGAAAAGCAGAGCTTGTAAAATGCGGATCCCTGAAAATAATGACAAACATAATTTTTATAACATGTATATATATTGACTTGGAACAAACATCCTGGACTTTGATGGGGAGAGAGAGGAGGGGAGGGGTGGGGCAAATGGCAGCATACTGCTTGGTATTTTAAACTGATTTGAACTTGACCTACATGTATGCATGTATTGTTTTGCGATGATTGTTGAAAATCTTCCTCATGGGCTACAACCCCCAAACAGCTACCCCACAAGGAAAAATACTATCCTCCCCTCCAAACAATCAGGCTATCAATATGAGATATACTATCCCATCAACCATTTGAACAATTATATGTGGCACTTACCTCAACAATGGATGCTTCTTTGTTCATTTTCTCAAGGTCCACCCTAAACCCAGCAGACATGAGTTTAGAATTCTATGAATAAACAAAATATATTTTTGATAACAATGATTGGTAAAATATCATTTTAAATCTGAGTTTTTTTCTCTTTACATCCATCTAACATCATCAAAAAATTAACCAATTTTCTTTCTTTTTTGTTTTGTTTAGCAATATCTTTCCAGGAAAATAGCTGGGATAATTTGAATTACATTTTGCTTCAACTCCATGAAAAAGAAGTAGCAGTGGAAGTAGAAGAAGTTAAATGCATGGAGATGATTCAATATTTTCTAACATTGAGGAAATTTTTGTTTCTTGAAGACACACAAACCCATCCAACTAATGTTATCCTCATATAAATCATATGTGACTGTTACAAGTTCATTACACATCAATTACATTTGGACTAACCAGAGCATTTTAGTTAAATGGAAATAAAAATGTTTAAGAGCTTACCTTTACTCTTCGATGAATTGCCTCGACCAATCCTCTGGTTATCTCCTCATCTGATGAAGTGATCTGAAGTGAAATCACCTCAGCATTAGGTTCTAGAGCCTGAATTGAAACTAGACAACCACAAGGGGTCACAGCTTCAATGCATGAATCTTTGACCATTACTGACTGGTTGCTAGGCAACAGCTGTTGAAGCACCTGCTTTGATGGGATCCTGCTACCGTCTGCAACCGAACAAACAAATCAAATGCATGTATTTAGTGATATAAAATATTTAGTGATGATGAAATACAAATGTACAATGAATATCAAATATTGAGTGATATCATATATCAGAGTAAATTATAGGAGCAGGTTTTTAAACATATTTACCACTTAACTATCTTCATCAAACTATCAGTACTTACCAAATGTATTTGTATATAGAGTCGATCACACGAACACGTTTTTTTCAAGACCCAATAAATACATCAATTAGTAACACTAGTGCAAATCTATTACAAATACAATTGTAAGAACACGTTGAATTAGGTTTTTTTCATCATAATAATAGAGAGAACATTGTCAGATAAAACATAGTTATTAAGTAACCTTTCGTACAATATTTCATAATCCATCTTCTTTTAAAATTTATTTCTCTATAAAAGTTGTTGTGATGTCCTTACCATCAGTGTGACTGCACAGCAGATTCTTATCAAGCTGAATTGTTATGGAAGCCATCTTATCACGAGCTGCAGAAGACTCTTGCTGCTTGGGACCTCCAGGCACTTGACCAAAGGCTGTTCCTGTCCAATCATAGCCTTGATAACGTCTCTCAGTTCCTGCACCACGTTGGTCTCTCTGCTGAAGTGAGTCCAGAGCATCGACCTTTGAGCTTCCAATCAGAAACACAGCGCCCTCTATCTCTCCATCCAATGTGACGGAACTCTCTGCAATATTGCTGATGTCTTCCTTTTGGAGAGTGTCCTCCAGGAGAGCAGACAGATCAAGGCAGAGTGAACATTGCACTGTCAGTGGCCAGGACGAGGCCATCCCTGATTCATCCAACACAAAGCTAAGCATCATGCTGGTCTTTGGTACAAACTTTACAAGTGGGATACTCTTAGTCCTGTGGTATCTACTACCACTGACCTTCGACCTCTCATCGCAATCACCTGACACAGTGCCCATCAAAGTCCAACCATGTGACATGGTCCACGAGGTACAGTTTGTCACTTTGCAAGACACTTTGGTCCTTTTGTGTCCATTTTCAAGGATGCATTCCACTCTGGACTCAAGTTCAAAGGCATGTGATGTCTCCCAGGTTTGACAGACGATGTGATGAGCACTACTGAGCTCCTCCAGCACTGCCCTCTGTCTGCTGCCCAGTCTTGTTAGAGCGGCCATCTTGGATGATACCTCCTGCATGTTACGAAGGGCCTCGTGGACACGCTGTCTGGCAGCTGTGGAACTGATTTCTGCATGGTCAATGTCGGTGGTGTGTTCCGATGGTAATGATAGATGAAGTACCGTCCCGTTTTTCTTGACTGCTAGTACCCTGTAACTAGAACTGGTACCTGAAATATGAAATGAAGGATTCCAAATGCTCAGTAAATAAAATCAAGACCTATTAAATTAAAAGAAAAAACAAGAATTAAGATATAATGGAAGAAAATGCTATTTCATGATGCAATAGTACAGTAACAATGGTGAACTTTCACACCAATAGTTTCATCTTTATTCCTTAACTGTATGTCTCCATTATCTTCAGGAAGACATCTTAATTGAGAACATCACAATAGTTTGAGAATATGTAGTAAAATAGTCATATATAAATATATATATATATATATATATATATATATATATATATATATATATTCAATACCTTTTAAAAGAGCCATTGCTGCTAATCCAGGCATGCTGCAACGGTCCATAGTCATCTGTAGAACAGCATCTTTCATGTGAAAGGTTATAAAACTCAGGTCAAAGTTTGAGGCACATATCAAAGTGTCCTTCGTCCCAACAGCAGATGAAATGGAAGCACTGGTGTGGAGCCTACTGATTTCAGTACAATTACTATCCGTTGGATCTCCATAGAAAATCATGAGCTGCCCTCCAGCACCAACCAGTACAAGGCAGTCTAAACCGGAGCCAGCCAGATTAGACCGGTTGCTGTAGCTGAGGATGCAGACCTGGGTGACTGGTTCCAGGGAGCGACACAAAAGTCTGATAGCCTTGGCTGAGGAGGATGAAAAGGATGTTGGATGGAAGCTTTTCAAGAGGATGGAATATACACATCCATCTGGTAAGGTGATGATAATAACCGGTGAGTCAACTAGATTTGCTTCCGACCCCCACATTGCATCGAAGAGGGCATCAGACATCACAAGGATGGCGCAGGACTGCATCATCGTACTTGAGTTGCCATGGGAACTTGATGATACCAGTCCATACACACCAACACCAGCGGTTGCATCCACCTCCTCATCGTTGCTATCTCCTGGGTTCTGATTGGATGATGAAGCGTGTCCGTTGAGAGCGTGATGGCTAGACTCCACATCAGCACCGAAGATGAGAGTAGAGTAGAGAGGATTCTTGTCACAGGTGAAAGATTCCTTGTTCATCTGGCAAGGGTGAACAGCGATTCTCCATCCTACCCCTTCCCTGCAACAGGTGACAAGGCTATCATTGACCATCATCAATCTTTCTAAATTGTTCATATGCAGCATAATCTTCTGCTCATCTACCTGGAATTAAAGATACAAAGTATTCAAAAGTCATCACCGGTTAGACAGAAACAAAACAAGAGACATGACAGATATGTTTTGCATTGATATGAATAGCCATTCACAAGTATGCAGCATAATCTTCTGCTCATCTACCTATATAAGGACGAACTATTATTATTATTACCTGGAATTAAGATAGACAGAAACCAAACAAGAGACATTACAGATATGTATTGCATTTATATGAATAGCCATAAACAAGTTACTATACTTTGTGAAGTTCTATTTCATATCATATAAGTTTACGTTTCAGAAAGCTTTACAGTTTAAACTCACCCTCAATCACTCATTACAAAAGTAGATCGGCTTTATTCAGAATATTTCAAATATCTTTGAAGATTCTAAAGAATCAACCCATTGGATACAATTCGATCTTGATATACATACTTTTTCTACAGAACTAACTCCAGCTTGAGTCATCTTTAATAAGTAAAGCATTCAACAGCTCAAATCACACTAACTTTCATTTATTTTTAAGTACTTTAGGAATTACAGAAAACTTTTATTTGATTGGTCAGTTTCTATTTAAAAGGAAAACAAGTCTTTTAGAAATGTTACCATGGTTACTGGTTCAACAGCTTGCATGAATTCTTGGAAGAGAATGTTTGATGCATCCTGATTTTCATCTTTGTTTGCTGAACTAGACCCATCCCCTCCTCCTAGTAGGTCTCTAAAGATGTCCTCCTCCCCATCTGGTCTTCTTTTCTCTTGATTCTCTTCTTTCAGCCCTTGGTTTTCATCCCCTGTAGCTGTCCGGTTTTTATCCCCTGTAGCTGTTCTGCTTTTTGAACTTGCCCCTTCAGCCTTGTTGTCGGATTTGCTAGAGATTCAGGGGAAAAGATGAACATCTACTATCAGTAATTCACAAGTGGGTGTCTGTTAATGAGAGTTAACTCTTCTTTATTTCTTGGAGGAAATGAACTTCTTAACATAGAATGGCTGGTTATTCATTTTAAAAAAAAAGATACAAAAAAGTATCCTGAAATTGTTATCCACATCTCTACTTCAAATAAAGGCTAAAGCTAATGTATTTTGGGTCACCTTCTCAGCTAGGCCACAAAACATACATGTTTACATACAACAAAATTAAGAACGTAAATTCTAAATTCTTATTCTATTAGATTCTTGCATATACTTATAACTCAGGAGGAATCCCAGAATTTAAAAAAAGAATTTAAAAAAGAATTTAAAAAGGTGCATGGGATTCAATTGAATTACAGGCATTTTAAAACATGTATATGGACATCTCTGTTCCATGTCCAGTTCCATGAACTGTAAAGTCACAATAAAATATTTAAAAAATGACTATATAATAAGCTTTGTTGGTCTAACAAGTGAAAATGATTAGATAATGAACCAACCTCTTATTTTTCTTCTTCTTCTTCTGGTGGCACCATTGCTGAAGGCTGCAGCTGAATATGCTCCCATCTTTGAGTCCACACACTAACAACAATAGTCCTTGATGTGAGATTAAGTTGTGGCAGTGACATAGTCCAGGAAATTTAAGAGTACCCTTTAGCAATAAAGAAAGCATCATGATAGTAAATTAATTAGAATTTAGACGTTAAAAAAAAGAAAATCAACCAAGTCTGAGATCATTAAAATATCTGAAGAAAGATGACCAGACATTTATAATATCATGCAAATAGATATCTGCTTTGAACTTCTGAAGTTTGATAAATTGGCATGGGAACCTGCTGATTAGGTACCCATTAAAAGCCCAGGCCAATTAAACATCTAATTAGACCCCTCTATATATTGTTTAGTCTAGATCTATGGGACATATAATAACACTAAAAGTTCCATAGAAATCCATGATCATGACTCATGAGCCCGTTCCTAGAAACCGTCATAAGTCTAACTTCTTGACTATCCCATTGAAACGTGTGTTATAGAATTAACACACGTTTCAATGGGATAGTCAAGATCAAGAAGTTAGACTTATGACGGTTTCTAGGAACGGGCCCCAGGACAATAGTCAATAGATCTACCCATAGGAAAGTGAAAAGTATGCCGCAGACCTGCCGCAGACCTGCCGCAGATCTGCCGCAGACCTGCCGCAGACTTTTAGTCTGCGGCAAAGAGTATGCCGAAGTATGCGGCAGAAAGAAATTTTGCTGCAGACTTGCCGCATACCAGTATGCCACAGGAACAGTCTGCGGCAGATCTGCGGCAGGATGAAATTTTGCTGCAGACTTGCCGCATACTAGTATGCCACAGGAACAGTCTGCGGCAGATCTGCGGCAGGATGAAACTTTGCTCCAGACTTGCCGCATACTAGTATGCCACAGGAACAGTCTGCGGCAGATCTGCGGCAGGATGAAATTTTGCTGCAGACTTGCCGCATACTAGTATGCCACAGGAACAGTCTGCGGCAGATCTGAGGCAGGATGAAACTTTGCTCCAGACTTGCCGCATACTAGTATGCCACAGGAACAGTCTGCGGCAGATCTGCGGCAGGATGAAATTTTGCTGCAGACTTGCCGCATACTAGTATGCCACAGGAACAGTCTGCGGCAGATCTGCGGCAGGATGAAACTTTGCTCCAGACTTGCCGCATACTAGTATGCCACAGGAACAGTCTGCGGCAGATCTGCGGCAGGGCGAAACTTTGCTCCAGACTTGCCGCATACCAGTACACCACAGGAACAGTCTGCGGCAGGTCTGCCACAGGAAATTCCATTAAAGTCTAATAGGGCCAATTGAAACCAATCATCTCATGCATATTCATTATTACTTTACACGTGTGACAGAAAAATACATTTATCATGATTTATTAAGCAAATTAAGACAATGCACATCATTTTTGTGATTTCTATTTTCCTTTTGCCATTATTAACCAATAGATTATTTTGTCTGATCATGTTACAATTACATTCACGTTTAAGCAATAGATATATTGATTACTAACGAAGAAACTATGATTACTAACCAAGAAACAATATACATATTTAGTATATATATGTGTACGAGCCTGTGTCACTTTAAATGTTACTCTTGAATACACTTCAAATGATCAATGTGATGAAGTTAATACAATTGAGAATAGAATATACCTAATTGGTAAGATCGATATCTATTGGTATTACCTAATTGGTAATATTGATATTGCCAATATCGATTATGAAGTATCAATCAGTTTATCACTGGTTCTTCTACATGCATACTTTATTGCCACGTACTGGATATGAAAGAGTATGCGGCAGGTCTGCAGCAGGTCTATATGAGATATGAATATTCATGACGAAGAGTCTGCGGCAGGTCTGCAGCAAGTCTGCGGCAGACCTGCCGCAGACTCTTCATCATACTGAAAGAGTATGCGGCAAGTCTGCAGCAAGTCTGCGGCAGTCTGCGGCAGACCTGCCGCAGACTCTTCATCATACTGAAAGAGTATGCGGCAGGTCTGCAGCAAGTCTGCGGCAGACCTGCCGCAGACAGTCATCTTTTTCACATGCAAATTAGTTTTGCCGCAGACTTGCCGCAGACTTGCCGCATACTCTTTCAGTATGATGAAGAGTCTGCGGCAGGTCTGCCGCAGACTTGCTGCAGACCTGCCGCAGACTCTTCATCATACTGAAAGAGTATGCGGCAAGTCTGCAGCAAGTCTGCGGCAGACCTGCTGCAGACTCTTCATCATACTGAATGAGTATGCGGCAAGTCTGCGGCAGACCTGCCGCAGACTCCTCATCATACTGAAAGAGTGTGCGGCAGGTCTGCAGCAAGTCTGCGGCAGACCTGCCGCAGACTCTTCATCATACTGAAAGAGTATGCGGCAAGTCTGCGGCAAGTCTGCGGCAAAACTAATTTGCATGTGAAAAAGATGACTGTCTGCGGCAGGTCTGCTGCAGATCTGCGGCAAGTCTGCCGCAGGAGTATGCGGCAGGCTCATTTCTTTCCTATGGGTAGGCCTAGATGATAGATCTAGACCCTAGTCAATAGTCTACTAACATTTAGAACAGAAATTAAATATTCATTTTCATAAATTCTGTCCATTGGTGTGGGTATTCTATAAATATTTCAGGTGTGAAAGCCTAAAGTCCTTTTCAGCCCATTGCCCTCTGAGCTCTGCTAGCTAGAGTACAGCAGCTGGAAATCCGAAACATACGGATTACCGTCGGCAAACTCAGCCGACACTTACGGGTGTGCACTAACCAGTATCCTGTTAAGAACTTAAGAGCCCGCGAAATCTGAACTCACCAATTTCTTACTGTCTTTATCATAGATGAAGAGACAATCTGAACCACAGTTTACTACAGCGATACCATGATCTTTACTAAACCGTACATTCCATCTATTTGGACTGCCATATCCTCTGATATGCTCTATTGCTTGACATTTGATCGAGGATTTCTTATCAGCAGACATCCCGCGGCATCGTCGGATCGCGTGTTGAAAACAATACAAACACGTTTGTTATTTTCACAAAAGGGATACCATATAGTCCATTCAAACACAACAAAAGAAAAAGAAAAAGTAACAACAATGATAAAAGGTATGATAAGATTACTGAATATAGAAGCTTGTGTAGGTGCTATCTTATATACATATTTATGTATGGTGTGTATGTGATATAACAAATAATCTGCACGTACTGTTAAGAAACACTAACAAAGCCCATGAATGTTTTGCTTACGATATTATTTTACGATACTATCTTAAAAGATAGATAAATATAAAACGAAATAAATATATATTTTTTTAAATCCAAAATTGAGAGATATAACACGTGCCGTAAAGTAATTTGGCGACAATAGTCAAATCACTGACTAATCGCCAATAACTCAAAACACAACAACAACATCAAACACAACAACAACAACAACGTTGAGCTGAGAGATCGAGATATAAATAAGAAAGGTATTGGGGTTGAAAGAGGAATAGAAATTATATAAATAATAAACGATTAAGAGAGAGAGAGGAGAAAAAGATAGAAGGGCATAATAAATCCATTGGCAACAAATTAGTGAAGTATGACTGTTTGCCATCAAATTATAACGAAAGAAGAAAAAAAAGGGGGAAAAAAAAAGAAGAAAAAAAAAAAAAGAGAAAAATGTGGAAAGTATATATAATTATCAATCGTTACAAAGTTTTGGTATAGGGTCACGACTTTGGTTTAAATGAACATATTGGAAGCATATGCGAATTGTAAATTGTAAAATAAAATTGTAAATAATAAAATCTTTTAGCGATCCCGCTCAAGACTGATATTACTTTATAGCTTTAAAACAAAGTTTCTGGACTACAATCGACCAATAATTTGCTATTCCCGTTTGGAAATTATATATCAGAATCGCATATTCTAAGATTTTCATGGTCGCAGCATGGACAGCATAGGCGCTATTTGCAATATTTGAAATTTACCGGAAGCACCGGTAAATTTTGAATTTTCTCGAAAGCAGATCGAAGTGTTTTAGGGGCTAAATTTTGTAGTGCTTGTAATAAATCCACAGGAGCATCCAAATATTTCAAAAATTAAAAAAAATTACTATCCATCCAATTGTCAAACTTTCCCAAAACTTTGCATTACCTTTAAGAGAGAGAAAGAGAGAGAGAGAGAGAGAGAGAGATAGAGAGAGAGAGGGGAGAGAGAGGAGAAAATAATAATAAAGTCATTAGCAACAATCGTCTAATATGACTAATTGCCATCAAATCAGCTTTAACGAAAGAAGAAGAAGAGAAGTTGAGGTTTAGGAATTTTATTTTATTTTGCTTTGCTTTTGTATATGTTTGTGTGTATGTTTGTTTGTTTGTTTATTTGTTTGTTTCTTGTTGTTTTTTGGTTGTTTTATTCCATTATCCCTTTGTTCATATAAATTCGTCCATCTATTTCATCTTTGTGATTGAAGTTCTCCCTTCTTCCAGTGGTTTCCTTTCTAGATCATTATACCGGATTATACCCCATATCCGTTTTCCTCCATATAGCCTATATACACCTCTTCCCATAATTATTTCCCCTTTCATTTAGAGCTTGGGCCTCTTTTGTTTATTTTGTATATCAATGATTTTCAGAATTTATTCATCTAATGTTTCATCCTTTATATTATTTGCAGATTACACCCAACACAAATTCACATAAAACCCCAATACTCTATTATTAGATACAGTCAACAATGAGCTCAGATGTGTCAATCAATGTATTTGTTCCAATAAGTTTTCAACGAATGTTCAGAAAACCCATTGTATGCTTTTTAATGGCCGTTTCAGTTTTATCTGGTAATGTCGATCTGAATAATCCTTCAATAGATTTAGTTGAATCAACGAAATTTCTTGGTCTTTTTTTTTATATTAAAGGTAATGCAAAGTTTTGGGAAATTTTGAAAATTGGGTGGATAGTGATTCTTTACCATTTTGATATATTTGGATGCCCTTGTGGATGTATTATAAGCACTAGAAAATTTAGCTCCTAAAAATTTACCGGTGCTCCCGGTAAATTTTGATAAATTTCAAATAGTGCCTACGGCCGTACAATGGTAGCTGCGACCATGAAAATCTCAGAATATGTAGTTGTGATATATAATTTCCAAACAGGAATAGCTAATTGGTCGATGTTAGTCAAGAAACATTGTTTTATAGGTTGGTTGGTTGGTTCTTCGTTTAGATGGCGCTCTTCAATCTCAAAGATTATTTGCGCCAGTCAATTTCGTGTATAGCTTTGGCGTGGGCTTCGGAAATCAAGCCCACGAGCGACTTTCCTTGGTGAAATGAAATTAATAGTGATATGGTTTTATTAAAAAAAATAAAAAATTATAGCTTAATTAATATCTTGACCTCGAGAGGGAGCTATACAACATAAAGAGTTTGTTATTTACAATTTCATAACTTTAGACTTGATTTCAACCGCGACAACGACCACTGAATATTGTAGGATTGCATATGCTTCTAATATGTTCATTTAAACCAAATACATGACCCCATACCAAAACTTTGTATTACCTTTAAACAACAAATTTTCACGGAAGAAACACAATATGTATACATTTAAATTATTATCCAGAAATGTTGGAGTTGAATAATAAACTTTATTTTTAAAAAACCCTCCAATATATTACTAAATTTGGACAATAATCTTATCCTTCCATATTTAATTATTGGTAATTAGCATTAGCAACTCCTTCAAAAATCAACTGGATTAATTTGTTGCTACAAAAAAGGGCAATGAGAATGATTTTGTCATAAAAACAGATTAATTTTAGCTCATTCAGATTTAAAAAAAATGTATTCCAATAATGTTTTAAAAATATATAATCTTTGTCTGGGTTGCATTATGTATCAACTGAATATGGACGAGTTGCCTCGTGCATAACTTTTATGTTTTATAAAAATGAGAGATTCCACAATATCATTACCCGACCAGACAATCTTCTTATTACTTTGTAAACAGAAAACCTTAATTTACACTAGTCCGTTTCTTTGGAATGCTCTTGATGAGTCTTTCAATCACTCACCAAGTCTCTTTTCATTCAAATGTAAAGTTAAAGCTAGTTAACACTTATAACGAATCCATGTAACATTATGCTCATTTGACTCAAATTCATGCCATTATTCATGTTTACATTACACATCCCATTCTTGTGTTTGTATTGTTTTGCTTGTCTTGTCATGTATTGTCTTGTTCTGCATGTATCGGCCCATTTTCCCCATCTTTTGTTTTCCTTGCATTTTCTCAATATGATACTATGATATTTTATGTTAGGGAGCCTTATAAATTACAAGCTATGCTTTCCTAGGTTTCCAGTGGCGGATCCAGGGGGGGGGGTTGGGGGGGTTGCAACCCCCCCCTTGGGCGGCCCAAAAAAAAAAAAAAAAAAAAAAAAGGGAAAAAAAAAAAAAAAAAAAAGAAAAAAAGAAAGAAAAAAGAACGCACGCTGGAGAGAAACCCTTTCAAGTGCAAATATTGTGAGAAGATATTCAACTCATCTGGTAACTTACCCAAACACATGATAACTCTGGATATAACTTTGTATTAAACTGTTACTTGATTTAAAAAGACGTTATCATGCACTGCTTTTTATGGTCTCCATTGTGTTAATAGATGCCAGGAAAACATCACTTACGGGGTTCAAATAAACACCCCCAAAAAAATCGGCTCGCCGCTTTGCGGCTCGTGGACGATGCTCCGCATCGTCATTATTTTGGTCAACCCCCCCCTCAGCAAAAAGCTAGATCCGCCCCTGGTTTCCTTCGCAATACGGCAAGCAATTATCTTCTTAGTCTCAAAAGTACCATTTTATGTTTATTTCTCGTTTGTTAATATTTTAATTGGAATGACTTTGTAAAACGAAAAACTTGGTAAATTTTATTTGCTGAGTTATTGTGGAAATAGTTGAAATGAAATGAGTGAAATGAATTGAATATCAGATGATCAAGGATCAATTATGAAACCAATTACGTGGCCTATAGAAATGTCCTCTGATATACTTCTCTAACACTGTTCAAATTCAGGGCATGTATTATGTTTCTCGATCGTGTCTTGGTAAAAAAAAAAAAAAAAAAAAAACGAGTCGGAACAGCAGGGGCGATGCGTGTTTTGCCAGCTAGCAATTATTGTTCGAGCACCACTAATGTTTTAATGGTTGTGACCTGGTGGATTGCATGGCTGTCATAAAGTGCTATAGCGGCAAGAATTTAATTCATTGCGCGTGCCCTTCAGTAATAGGGACTTTTAGATTTGCACAACGACAACGTGGATTGCTACGATCGACGTCCTTTTAATGCACTGCCTTGAATGGACGTCACACGTATCAGTCCACGCAAATCTAAAAGTCCCTAATACTATTAGGCAGGTGAGCATAAACTTCGAAATCAATAGATGTGTGTTTGATTTGAAAATTAAATGTATACTCGGTATACTCTCGGGTTCTCGGCCTATTTGTCGAAGCCCTTTCGCGCCGTGGGTATGGATATATATATTTTTTTATGTGAGCTTTTATCAGGGCATGTGACCTCCCTGCTTTTATCACATTCTATTATCTGCGTGAACCGAGGTTTTTATTTCATCTAATTAACGCAGGTCTGAATAGAATGGACAGTCTCAATTAAGTTACTGGTATCATTTTGAAAATAACTATTAGGCAAGAAGTGAGATCAGTTTAGGAGACCACATGCACAGCCCTTACTTCTCGATCAGTACTTCATTCGATTCCTTCGGTTTTGTTCAACATGGACACGAACAAGGAGTTTCCCTAACCCTTGTTCGATCGTCATTAACCGACTATATCGATAAGTTTTAGATTATAAGCAAATTGTATGCAAATTACATTTGACGGAATCTATGATCGCTGCAATTGTTACATTTTTTGGAAGTATCAGCACGATTAGAACAATATTCCAAGCATAGTATTCTGACAATATCAATTTCTCATTGCAAAATTAATCTTTTCGGAAGGGGAAATTATTTGCTGAAATGGAAAATTACACAGAATTTGAAGTTAATGGTTCAAATTCTACGAGTCTGGACAACGTAACGCCTGCCGTGTTTGTCATAGGCGTCATCGTTGCTGTCATCATCATCCTTTTCGACGTCCTCATCGTTGTGTGTAACATCTTCATGCTTGCTGTCCTACATCATCCACAGATCCAGGACATCGGAGAAGTAAATATTTTTCTTTTCCGAGTCATGGCCATTGTCGATATCTTTGGTGGACTGGCCAGCACTACCTTTCAGCTCTACTCCGAACCAAGTTTTTTCAACCGTCAAGATGCACTTTCAGCTGAACTATGTCTGATTCTGCTCTTCTTCTGTTTCTACTCGGCTAACTTGTCAGTTTGGCTACAGTGTCTCATCACCATTAATAAGTACCTTATGGTGTCTCACCCCTTGCGTTATCCGACCTTGGTAGACGTCAAACGCTCTGCCATCACCTTATCAGTCTGTGCTCTCATCTCTCTCAACTGCGCCAGTTTCTTGCCGATTCCGTCTTTCCCTTACACAGCCTCCGGCATGTTCTTCTGTCGCGATGGGATCTTCGAACATCCAAGTTTATCCCTCGATCTTGGGATCCTAGTCGCATGCATCGCCTGTCCAGCCCTCATCACCTCCCTACTCAACGTCCGTCTGCTAGCAATATCCATATCCTTCTCGAGGAAGGTCTGTGCACAGGATGCAATAACCAACGAAACGTCTTCTGCAGATCATCCAGGGAATCATCGACGACGACCGAATTTTCGTGGTATAAAGACCATCATCCTCCTCGTCATCACTTCGTACTTCTACGTCATTTTCAGTGCTCTGTTCGTTTTGACTCATCCCCTTCTATTATCCGAATTGCTACACATTACGGTCGGTAACCTGCTTTATTTGATGTCGTTGAGCAGTTTTTGGTGGAAGCTCTTCGTGCTCATTATGACCAATGAACGATTTAGAAATGTAGCTAAGAAAGTGTGGTCGGACTTCAAGATGAAATTCACACAAACTTAATTGTTTCACAAAATGAATGTAAAGGACGGGCTGACTGTGCTTTTTAATTGTCACTGTGGAAGGAACAATCATGTAGGTCGCATTTTGTAAAAAATTTCGTCAATAATTATAAGGACGGTGATCAGTGAATAGTTGCTTTGCAAAAACTATGGATTCTCGTTAGACCTTCATCAGTAGGGAGTGGTTTAACTAAATAGGCTAGAACTGATGTTGGGACATAGACATTAATGTAAACGATCTTATTTACATACGGATTGGTTCCATGGAAATAAGATAATGTGCATGTATGATAAAACATTATTCTATTTTGTGCGTAAACGTTTATGAATAAATAGGCATGTACTGATCGATTTGACCGGCCAGTAAACTGTATTTAATAATTGTTCATTGAGAGATATTATCATCTTTATTTGAGTAACCTCAATGGCCACTCACATCACAATACGTCGTATGTGATGATAGCCACAAGCTTTTATACATACAGGTATAAAATGGCACTTTTTCGAAATATTTCATTATGGTAAATAGCATACCCAAGCTAATTACTTTAAACTGTTTTTCTGATTGCATGAGGAACAAAGTTGAAATTTTACTCTAGTTTTAAAACTGTTTTAGTCCAAAATCGAGTGTCGTTCAATAAAACGAAAAATATACAATATCAGAGAAAACTTTCGAAACGTACAGTTTGGAATAATATTTACTGTGCTGTCATTCTATTGTTGCTCGCTTCACTCACAAAGAATCATGTTCTTTATATGACTATTGTTTATTATGATTATTATTTTAGATGCATTCTGATGTAGATGTTATTTTGGTGTATTAATCAATGACGATAGTACCACCCTAAAATATAAGGGCTCCGTCTTAACCATGCGAGAAAGAAAAGATAATAAAAATGCTATAATTAGGGTAGGTATGGGGAATTGGAGACCCTTAAGCACATTTGCATAATTTACATAAACATGAAAAATGTTACACATACAGAAAATTTTGTATTCTCTTCAGTAACTTCTTCTCTTTATTTGGTAACAAAATTGTGGTCATGATGTAGCTGATTAATAAGATAACAATGATTAATGACGTCATCACCAAATGTCTCTCATTACCCACATGACGTGTGTAGGTAATAAGGGACAGTTACAAATCAAGACCTTTTAAATACAATTTGAATGAAAATGGGAATTTTATAGTTAGCTCAAACACTTTTTGAAAGAGATACATGCAGCCAATGAACTTACTGTAATTTTGAAACGATTTTAAAACAAAGTGGACCAAAATATTTGTGTAAGTTTTTTGTTTACAGTAATAAAGGTGCTTTAAATAGTGTTCTGGCAATGTGACTTTTACATTGATCAAACTCACAGCATAGAAACAACTTCTTAAAATGAAATGCATTCAAATGAGAATGGTGACACGAACAACCAAATATGTTTCATAATTGTGCCTTTCAACATGAAATGAACAACTGGGGCAAAGTAGGCCCCCATCTTTGACCTGGTGTCCCCCATTGCCTACACACATTTCTGATCAGACACCATTCATAATGTGCATTGCAACACCCATTCACAGCACACAATGGCCATAAGTTTTCTGTGATGGTTGGCACACTTCATAAACTTCTTTTTAAAACTACTTTTTAAGAGGCACCCCTAAATATCTGCATACACCACAACATTCAGTGAAAATTGTGTTTTCATATCAGAGCAAAATTTTACGATTAAAATTGCTTATCTTGGTCAATTTTGCCAAATTTTATTCTCGGAGAAAGAACGCATTGTAGTCGTCGAAATGAATTGGATATACAGGCCACATTGGCGCTATAATTGGAGCCAACACGGACAGACAGTGATGGGTTCAAGCTTGGTGGTATCCAATTCCCTACGGTCTCCAATTCCCTACACCTACCCTAACTGATAATGAATTATCTACTAAACTGTGGTCCTTTGAAAATGGGCTCGTACGACCATATAATTAATTACAATTACAATGAGATAAAAAAAAAACAATCATATGATTTCGTATCACATTGCTGATATCTTCTTTAAACTGAACCATTGTGAAAATGAAATGCATCGAATTTCAATGTTAGTGGTTCTGCATAATCATAATTACAAGCACATTACAATCCCCCGGATATTAAAAGTTCCGATATTCTTGCGATTAATTGCCGCCTCGAAGTCGGACTGCGAGGTGCCCGAATATCATTATGTTCAGGCAGCGAGATGTCATTTCTGTTAGTTTCACTACAAAAAAGGTGTCAACAATATTCTGCACGCTCGCGAAAACTGAAGAGTTCATTGTTGGGCAAAAGGCAATTTTGCCCGTAGGCCTATAATAATACTCATTCAAAGATATAAGTTCATGTATGTTGAAGAAATAAATAAAATGTTTCTTCATTTATTTTTGAGGAACTAGGTTGTGTATTATGTTTGTCGAATGGATGACTGAATATGATTGAAACTAATACAATTCATGATTAATTTAATAATTTTCGTTTTTGTTTTTTGTCTTTAAGAGTGAAAGAGTGCAAAAATGCATTATTATTTGTAGTATATACTGAAAGGTTAGTAACATGTATATTCGATAACGCACAGATTTTCAAATGCAAAATTTGGAGGTAGAGAATTCGACATTCATATTACTTCATATTTCACCGTGTTGAATACATAAGTAATTTGCATCCAGTAATTTGTTATTTAAACAAACTCTCTCAGCAAATGAAATTTCCAATTTAATATCCAGAAAAGGTCGCTCATTCATGATAGAAAAGTTTGATATGGCCGAAAAAAGTTAATTTGGGATAAAGAAACTACACAGGCGAGAGAAATGTGGTCTTTGAATTAGGACGATATGAATGCTATCATAATTAGGCGCTCGATCTCTCACGCGATTCTCGCAGAGCGACACTAATTACGATTTAAATTTACTTGGCCTAATCAAGTCATGCAGATCTCAGTGTAATCACTATTCGTTTGACGTATATACAAATTGCAATAAAATCTTAATCTACAACAAATTAAAATATTACTTAACCGCCATTAATGAGACTTAGAAATTTCCACTGCAAACTTAATAGGCCTACTATTCAGTCAAGGACAGACAATGCAAACGTTTTAAATTAAAAGTATGTTTCAGCCGAAAATGTGCGCTAACTCTCTTTCTCTCTCTCTCTCTCTTTTTAATATAAAGTGGTTTTGACAACATAATATTTTTCTCAATGTACCCCCGTTTCGTGTTACCTTTCAAACGATTCTTTTCTTTTTACATTCCCCTTACTAAAAATCTATTTGTTATGATTTTTCTCATGTCATTCTTTGACATTTGGCATCCCACTTTCTCCAAACCCCCATCTCTCTGTCTGTCTCTCTATCTTTCTCTCTCTCTCTCTCTCTATCTTCTCTCTCTCTCTCTCTCTCTCTCTGTGAACGATATCATCAATTGGTCTAATAAAAATGATCTTAAACTCAATAGTAACAAAAGTTAGGTTCTACATTTCACCAGCAAATTCAGGAAAAGTAACCAGATGGATGGCATAGAAATAGACAATACCATTATCAAATGTGTCGATGCCGCTAGAAATCTTGGCGTGCAGCTAGATAAAAATCTTACAATGAAAGCTCAAGTCAATAATGTATGTAAAATTAGTTCGTTTGCTCTGCACAAAATTGGAAAAATCCGCCAATTCCTAACCAAAGAAGCTACTAAGCAGCTGGTTCATGCCCTGGTTATATCTCGCATAGATTTTTGCAATAGTTTACTACATTCTCTTCCTGATGTTCACACCAATAAATTACAAAGAATCCAAAACTCAGCAGCCAGACTAATCACTAGAACTAAACGCAGAGAACATATAACACCCATACTTAAACAATTGCACTGGCTGCCAGTTAAGTCCCGTATTAATTATAAGATCCTTTTACTGACATATCAATGCCTAAACGGTACAGCCCCGTCTTACCTCCAAGATCTCATTCTACAATATACCCCTACCAGAAACTTAAGATCAAATAGTAAATCCCTCCTAGTAGCTCAAAGCACTCAAACAAAATATTATGGCACTCGCTCTTTCAGAAATTCTTCGGCCGAATTGTGGAACAGCTTGCCTGATACTGTCAAACAGGCAAGCACAACAGAATCATTTAAAACTCTGTTGAAGACCTATCTTTTTGTAAATTGTTAATTTTGTTCCAGCTGTTTAGAGACTTCTTTGGTTATAGTATCCTGTACATATTTAATATTTAATTTATTTTTCATTCAATTGTCATGTTTTTTCATGTTTAAATTTGTATTACCTGAATTTACAATGTATCACATGTACAAGGTAAGCTATGTAGGAATTGTGTATCATTATTGTTGTTTGTAATTAATTACTTTCATGTATCAGGCATAAATGTTCATTTTTATTCCGCCCTTTTCCTTCTTTTCTAAGCGCATAGGGACTTTCTTTATGTGAGTGATATGCGCTATATATACAAATAACGTTCATTATTATTATTATTATTCTCTCTCTCTCCCCCTCTCTCTCTCTCTCTCTCTCTTTATTTTTCTCTATATCTCTCGTATACTTGGCAACATGCAGTAAAATAGTGTAAATAGTAGAACAAGTTCTGAATTTTATCTAATTTGATTCCTGCTTTCGCCTGTTCACTTGTTTGCTGTCAAAAGTTATACTTGAAAGTTTCATGTTTTTGTTTACGGTAGTAAAAATGGGTTTGCTTCTGATTAACTGTATTTATTTCAAGCCCCAGAAGGGGTCGTTTAAGAAATATAAATCAGTCATTGTTATCATTGTCATTGTTATCATTGTAATTGTCATCATTGCCACTGTCATTGCCAGAAAAATCGTTGGCCTTATCAAATACATAATTTATTATCATAGCAAATTACATACAGATATTGACGTTCTAGAAGTCCTACCAATATAAAACAATGTTCAGAAATACAAGTATCTATAGTTATCACTTTTACTCGGAGAAACACTCAATATTACTTAAGTTATTTTGTAGATTACTTTCTTATTCATTTTTTACGTACATTTGACTTTTTTCCAGCATGCAAAAATACAAATTGTTGCAAGTCATAAACCATAATGACTAATTCTTATCAAAAAGAAAAAACTTTTTCATAAAAGAAACTGAAGTTTAAAGATGTTATCAATGGAAAATAGTGTCAAATATTCTGAGCCACGATGCAGACACCAAATATTATTGAGTCATACATTTTGTGTATCTAAAGAAAAGGTATTCCATGTTTATTTCGGAAAATGGAAATTCAATACTGCATGGTAAGTTGTTCGATAACATCACTCAGTACGATTTGACCATGTAAAGGCTTTATAGTCCCAAACAAACTTACACCATCACACTTTGTGCCAGCACCATTAAGCCATGCCCCAAATTTAGTTATCTTCTTTTGTGTATCAAAAGGCCAAAGTTTCCCAGGTTTCTTTCGGAAAATGGAAATTTAATAACAGTAAGTTGCTCGATAACATGCATCATTCAGTTATAAATTTCCATTTTCCTAATTAACTCGATGTGGTGTAATTAGGAAAATGGAAATTTAATACTGAATGATGTTATCGAGCAACTTACCGGTATTAAATTTCCATTTTCCAAAAGAAACCTTGGGAACCTCGGTCTTTTTATACACAAAAGAAAATTTTGGGCATGGCTTATTAATGGCGCTGACAGTCAGTTTGATGGTGTAGGTATATGTTTGAGACTATAATTATAGCCTTTACACTGTTTCAATTAATGAGATTAAATCGAATCAAATCATACTGAGTGATGTTATCGAGCAACTTACCAGTATTAAAATACATGAAACGTCTATTATTTCACAAAATATTGTGTACAAAACTTGCAAAAAATTCATTGCCATTTCTTATGATGTGACCAACTATGCTCATAAGAATATTGTTGAAAATTACACTTGGGTTTCTTTTTTGTACATTATTTTGTAGGTTTCTCATTTGTTTATTGTTTGATATAATACCTTTGTAGAAATCTGCAATTTTCTCTGAAAAATTCTATGGTAACATATACTTATAATGCTTGATTTATGCTCAAAATTTCAATATACATTGACCATCATAATCCTGTGGTGGAGCAAGTGGTGAATAAACATGACAAGTCTATCTGTCACATCGGCACTGAAAGAGTCAAGTGAGGAAACACAAGAAAATAAACACCATGGCATCACGGTATCAATAGGCAATTATGCTTTACATACTTCACTGACAACTTGTAGGCCCGGATTAAGGGATATTGTGTGACCACTGTTCAAAATGAAAATGTTTGTAATAGTGGATTTTGGCCCAAGTTTGAAATCCTCTTCTTGAGGGAAGTTAAAATAGTGAAAACATTAAAACGAGTTATACCATCTAATCCCAATCCGGATAGTTTGTACAATATCTGGCTGTCAACTATATCGAAATCACATGCGAGTAATATCTGGTATAGTTGAACTGATTGGTGCACATGTTTTATTTCTTTTTTTTTTCTTTCTATAAATCAACTTTTTGAAAGTTCCTCGGTATGAAGCCACGAAAGAATAAACTGTTAATGAAAATAATCACTATGTTATTACAAAACTAGCTATAATAGGGAGTGTATGCCGATCCGTTGACCGTATTGCTACTTTCAATTCTCTGTTTGTACTTGGCTTCGTGGAGTAATTCCTTTAGTCTTTAGATAGTGATTCTCTTTATTCCGGAGCAACGTACACGACTGTACAGGGGCGGATCTAGCTTTTTGCCAAGGGGGGGGGGGGGGGGTGACCCAGTGGCGGATCCAGGATTTTCCAAAAATCGCGCCGTTTTACTGTTTTACTTTTTCCCCCTTTTTTTCTTCCCTCCTGTTTTTTTCTTCTCACTTGGCCGCCAAAGGGGGGGGGGGGGGGTTTAAACCGACGAACCCGCCCCCCCCCCCTAGATCCGCCCCTGTTGTATATGACACACTACTACGCACGACGCACGTCTATGACGTATAGGGAATAATGCATATTCATGACTCCACCAAAGCTCATGCCAATATATATCCTACCTGCCATTTGTATACAAAATCCGACCGTTAAGATATTCTACCATAATTATGAGTTATAGTGAAACAAATCGGAGAAACAATCGATGTATTAAACTTAAGGAATATTGTTGTCATTACGATTTTATGATTTGACAAACAATTATTATAATACACATAAATAAATTACAGCAGTTAAAGAATAACGTAAAATATTTGAAAACAAAATACATAATAACTTTTAATCTTAGGACATATGAAAAAGACTATGGAGTTATTATTAATATTGTGATTGTCTAAAGGCGATTGCTGATATTATGTTAATGCGTCGCACGGATACGGAAAACATTGATTGTTAAATGAGTGATACAGCCGTTGTTTGCAGAGGTGCTTTCAGATGCTTTGAGAATTATCAGATTTTAAAAATCTTTCTCAGATTTTTACGTCCACTACTTTCAAAAAGTTTGTCTAGCGCTATATATAAACATTACAGTAAGCAAACTTGGGCTTACTTTTTGTTATGAAGTCCACCTGGGGTAGGAAAATAAGAAGAAGAAAAAAAAAAAAAAAAAAAAGCAAAACAACCAAGACCGTCAAGTATTGATAATAAAAAGTATCACATAACAGCATATTTCCAAAACAAAATTAGGGGTAGCTAAATAGGGCGTTGGCCTTTTTAAGACCGAACTTCCATACTGAATAATTGAACTTGAAAAGAACAAAAGAAGAAAAGAAAAAAAAAAGAAAATAAAAGAAACACAATGAGGCAAACAAAACACACAATAAATCACTAACACCGAAAATTAGCAAACGAATAAATTTATTATTGGCCATGACAGTGGGTGCTGCTTGCTTGTGGGATATGTTTAATATTTCCTTTTAAAGGAATTTGGTAATTAATGGGTAACTTTTTTTAGTTCGGAAGGCAAAGAACTCCAAAGGCAATTAATTGTACATGCCAAACACATTGTCAGCCCAAAAAGAAGAATTTCCACGATGGCATAGGATTACAGCCTATCATTCCAGATATAAAGGTCAAATGCTTAGAAACGGGCTAGGTATTTTGAGAGGATGGTGCCGGGTGTCATTTAGACTGGTCACTGTTATATCCGTCCTCCATTTATTACCACAAACTATTTCACTGGGGCCTACAGCTTTACAAGCTTGCTTTCGTCAGGTAGGTCCCATCATATTTCTCTCAGTTAATTCAGTACTCCATATTGGCCACTTATCTTGATGTTATTTATTATAGATCATTGAAAAAACAACTTGTACTTTATTTGAAATGTTCATGAGAAATATGAAAATAAATTAAATGAAATGAAATGGGTTACCAGTGTTATTGCTACCTGATCTATCGACGATCCTGCATTATATTTATTGACATATATCAACTGTGTGTCATCAACGAGAACCCTCAAAATATATTTCAAAGTCATAAATAATTGTGATACATCAGCTTTTAATGTATTAGTTGCTGTCTATTTCAGTACTATTTTGATTATATAGGGCTGATGCATCCTATCTCCCCTTCTATACAGCTCGCTTGACTTTTTTTTAAAACTTAAATTTATGCAATAATAATTGCAAAAAGTTTATTATATCACTTTTGAAGATCAATTCCCAGTTAATATACAGTTTCAAGAAATTCTTTAAACGAAAAACTTAAGTCAAAGACAGATAAATCGATTCTTAATTGTTTTATTTTGTTTTATTTTACTGGTGTTATTTGACTGACCTTTTATGACTATCGGCGAAACGTACGAGAAGATTTGGGCTGCTAGTAATGTACAATGCTGATACGTGGCGTCTAACTTCACGCATCTCGAAGCTCGATTCTCGCTGCTGTAAACTACATTTGAGCAAAAATGGAAGACGCATTACTGAAACAACTTACGGGAGATGGTGAGCTAATGTTCTATTTCATTTTAGACCAAAATTTGTATTATTCAAACAGACGGAGACTGAAATTTAGTGACAACATTTTTTAACAACTTTTCATTCGAGTCCCACGCGTTCAAAAATTTGTTGGAACTTTATTTTTCAGAGTCTAGACCCTATGAGCTATGTCTATCAATAGCAAGGTAAATTGGCTATGGTTTGCTCGCTATTTATAAGGGAAGTCATTCGTAAAGAATCGCTATTTTGGATAGCGGTCCTTATGAATAATGTTCTTAATTTTGAATAGCAGTCCTTATCATGCTTAAATTGAATAGATAGCGAACTTGACCCGTCTAGTACACGGCCTAGTCACTCTAGTCTTACTCTCTCTAGTCAGACAGTCTCTACAAACTTCCTACAGCAGATACTTTACTTTATAAACATTTTAGCTTTCAAATTTGACCTAGATCTAGTGACAGTGTTGATAACAATAACAAAAAGAGAAGTTAGAAACCAAGATTGTAATTAGTCTTCTTCTTCTTCTTCGAGATAATCTGCCTCCTTCAATACTGAAGATTCTTGCAGATGCCATATGGGTCTACTCGGCCTGATTGGGGTGTGCAGGTGGACGAATAATGCAATGGGTTCTTAACGTGCAAGGGTGGTGACTCTCTTGTACACGGGGCCTCCATTTAACGTCCTATCCGAGGGACAGAGTGTTTTCCACTTGACATAACCTGCATCTATGAACAAGGGAAGGGGCACGTTAACACACGACGCAGACTTCAGTCATCCGCCTGGATGGGAGTCGAACCCGGGATCTTTGGTTCGACAGGCAAACGCTTTATCAACTGAGCCAACTCGCCTCCTCTATTCTAGACCCCAATTTTTTTCTTCTTTTCTTTTCTTATTCCCTTCCTTTTTCATGAAAATATTATCTGTTACTGATGTCTTTTGACACCTCATTTGCATTTAGAAACTTTCCTGGAGTTCGTGTCGGATGACTTCGATGTGCGTGATCACACAAATAGAGTCATGCAGACGATGGCAATATCTGATCAACTTGCCAAAATGGCAGAAGGAATAAGCCTGTTGGACAAGGAACTACATGCCCAGGTACGTTTTACTTTACTTACAGCATATTTGGAACAAGATGTTGGACTGAGAGTATGTAGTTTCTCGATCTACATGCAAGTATTTAGTTTCTTTTTTAATTTAAAAGAAAAGGAGATTTATTTCAGCCTAGCACGATCAATCAATGAGAAGACAAGTTCAGTAGGGGTTACATTCAGGTGGGTGTTTCACAAAACTTGTCATCAGTGACAAATGACAGTTTTTGAAATAAGCTAGTGAAATCCTTGCTTCTGATTGGTTATCAGCAGATTTGTCACTGATGTTTGTCACTTGTCATTGAAACAAGGTTTTGTGAACCCCCCCCCCCCCCCCCAGATGTATACACATGAACATATTGATGGCAATATTGAATACTAGTTCTTTTTATTCACTTGATCTCTTATTTTTATTTGTTCCATTTAATTTTGTTGATGGCTCTGCTAAAATGAAAATCAAGGTCAATTGGATACTTAAAATGGTAAAGGCCAAACAGTAGCTTGTTGTGACAATGACAGAGTCTTTTTATGCATTCTATTTTATTACATGTATTTGACAACCAGGTAGGATTGAAATAAATGTTGCTTAAATCACCCACAGGAGATTAGAGAGACGATTTGAAGATTTACTGTTTCTTTACATAGGTTGGAGCACATCATGAAGACTTGCTCTCTCAGGCTACAGGGATTGAGACACTAGATGGCGTCCTGCAGATGATGCAGACAAGGATACAATCATTACAAGCAGCAGTAGAAAGGTGATTAATTCTTCCAAAACATCGCTTTTGAATTTAGCTCCTGCATAGATGTGCATCAAATTAAATACAACTGATTTGGATTGATTTGGGGATTTAACTTTTTACCATCATCAAAGGCTGTTACTTCAATTGTCAGAAAATATGGATACAGTAAAAAATAATAGACAGAGGTTGAGTGTGAACCTCCTAAACTTATTTGCCCTTGATGGATATAATTTCAGTCATTGGATTTTATTTTACAAAATCTCAAGACCCATCAATTTGACATAAAGATTGCCCTCACAATTAAAATGTTTATCTTTACCTTGGTTGGATGTATATGAGGGATAAAGTTATACTTTATTTTCAGTGTTGTTATTAGATTAGTTTTGAAAATAAACTTTGATTATTACTACCCATACATGAATTGTATCTGATCAGAACTTTTCATTGACACATTGATTTTTCAGGATTCAAGCAAAGATTGTTGAGCCATACAACAAAATAGTTGCAAGAACGGCACAGCTTAGAAGACTTCAGGTCAGTCATTCTATCTTACGATATCATAATTACAAATTGTACAGTTGATTCAATGAATGTCATAAATTTGATTTGATTTTCTTTTCATTTCTGATCAATATTAGAGAACAATTTTTAAGACGAGTACAGTTTAGGTGACAACCAATTTTGATCTTACCCTAGATATAAACTACATAATGTATACTTTCTTTTGTACAGTCAAACCTGTGTATAGCGACCGCCCAAGGGAAACATAAAAGTGGTCTTTGTAGACAGGTTTCTTTAGTACATATTTCAATTAGAAACTAGTTTCACGGGAAACCAAAAATATGGTCTTAGTAGACAGGTGGTCACTAAAGCAGGTTTGACTGTATACTGGTAAGAACCCTTATTCTACATTAACAATTTGTGTTCAAATTTAAATGATTCAACATCAGTTAAATTTGCATAGTTGTGATAAAGCAATTGTAAAGACATCTAGACTCTACTCCAAATGCAAAATTAATATCTGTGAGGCTAAGGAGAAGGTGTTGACTACATGTACCATCGCCAATATTTGTTGCAAGTTTTCATGTAATGGTTGAATTGACCTCTTCTTGTTTGATAAATCAGGAGGCTTGTGATCTGTTAAGAAGAATCATCAGAATCCTGTACCTGAGCAAGAGACTTCATGGACAGCTGCAAGGTGGAGCTAGAGAGATCACTAAAGCTGCTCAGAGCCTCAATGAACTAGGTAAGCCTTCCCTATTCCCAGGATCAGATCATTACTGGGGTTACGATGAATATGTTTTCATAGGTTAGAATGCACTTTTTCTCTGATTATTGTTCTATAGTTGGTTCCTTTGGTAAACTTTAATAAAAGTTATTTTGTACTTGAAATCTATATCTTGGTGTAAATTACAATGCTGGCAGGAAAGGAGACACTATTGAGATTAATGCTTATAATTATATATTTGCAAACTTATTTTTAATTAATATGCAGACTATGCAAGATCATTCTAGGCAAGGAAGACATAAATTCATCAACAGGGACCCGTTTTGCAAAGCCTTTTTACAATGACAAATGGAGAGAAAAAAATCAGTGACAAATCTGCTGCTAACCAATCAGAAGCAAGGATTTCACTAGCTTATAACGAAAAGGGTCATTTGTCACTGATGTCAAGTTTTGTGAAATGGGGCCCAGGAGAAACGTTATGAAACCAAGCTCTTCTAAAATCAAGAAGTTGATTTATTTTTTAATTTTTATGTTGTATTAGTGAAATGGTTTGCTTTGTACCAATTATTATAGAGTTCATTTTGATGTCGAAAGCTATAATCTAGACTCTGATCTAGACAATGATTGGTGCCCTTTTTTTACAGACTACCTCTATCATGGAGTTGATCTGGCAGGGATAGAGGTTATAGAACAAGACACTGTCTTCATCAGGAAGGCTCGTAAGGATGTGGAGAAACAGGCGCAGAAGATGCTTCAACAAGGCATGGAGACACAGGTAGATTTCCACTACTTGCTTTGTTGTAGGCTTCTTAGCAGAGTATGCTTACACCATGTGATGGTAAAATATGTAAAAATAAATGTTCTTATCGTGGTGTATACAAAAAAGTTATAGGAAATTATCATTGTGGCAGAAATCCTCAATCCTTTCAGTGTTACTAATATCCTGTGAGCCATCTTAATTGGTAGGCCTGATATGTGAACACTAAACATTATGTGCTCTTTGGATTTTCCAGTCATTTGTGTCTGGTGTTCTTTTTAAAATTGTGTGTGATTCTAACCTTTAAACAAGTTGGTTGTTACCTGTACTTGCATAAAATCTTAATATGATAATAATCATTTATTGAACCTGACACAAATATTGAAGGGGATACATTAAAGGCACTTCCAAATTCTTGACAAAATGTTTATGTATTTTTCTGCATTTTTTATATTGACAGAATCAAACACAAGTGGCCACATCTCTGCAAGTGTTTCACAACCTTGGGAGCCTGAAGGATACGGTACAGACCGTTGTCGGTCACTGTGAGAAAGCCTTGAGAAAGAACATCAAGGATGCCTTGGATGTGCAGGTTCTCTCTCATACTACTATACCGGCTGGAAGAGGTGGGTGTGTAGTGAGAGGAGAGGAATGGGATAGGAGGAAAATGAGAGGAGAGGAGAGGGTCGATTGTGTACAGGGGGAATAGCAAAGAAAGTAAAGGGGAAATTACTTTGTGGAAAACTTGACTCAGTAACTAAGAATTTGAACAAAGAGGACTGAAGTATAAATAGGGTTAAGAAATGGCTTGGATTACGATATAATCATATTGGAGATAGATGTGGAGAGTGAGAGTCAAAGGTTACATTTATTGAGTTATAATACAAGATTTTATTCTCAAAAGTCAAAACAGAGTCAGAAGAAAGAGAAGTAAAACATCAGAATTTATGGTTAGAGGGCATAAGAATAGATGATAAATAGATATCATTAGTACCCATGATAAAGAATGGCTTATTTGATAAGTGAAATGGGGATTAAAAGAAAAGCTTGGTTGATATAAACGAACCATAGAAAGTGTAGGGTGGAGTAAAAACGAAACAAAATATTATGACGATAGTTTGGGTATTTCATTAAACAAGCGGAAATTTTAAGTGATAGTGCAAAATTAGTTTCAATGCCCCATGACTAAATGATATCTATTTTCTTTCCACAGGACCTGGAAAAGCAGCCATGCCTGCTCCCGGAAACACTCCAGCTTTCAGAGCTACTCTATGGACCAACCTTGAGAAATTAATGGATCAAATACACGCTGCTTGTGGACAGGTGAGACCGAGTCCATAGTGTTGGAGTAATAAAGATGTCGTTGCATGCCCCAGGGTGGGGGGGGGGGGGGTGTGGGCCAGAGATTGTAGTCATGTGGTTCTTGCAATTCATGCTGCTGCAGCTACTGCTGAGTGGTCAGCTTCCTAGTCTTTACCCAGATTCATTTTTCAACCCTGGACCTGACTCAATATCACTACCCTCTACCCTAACCCCAATTGCAAGCTTAATCCTATATCTTTCATGAATAAAGCCTGAAGCAAGTGTCTTTGGAGTGATTGTCCGGTCACTGTCACGATACAACAGCATAAATGTTTCTTTCAATTTCCTGCATTGTATTTCTTTAATATTTGTGATTAATTATCAGGAAAGCAAAGAAGTAATGTTGAGCAGTAACTTCAGAAATAAAGTTTAATGAACTTCAGAAATAAAGTTTAATGACATTTATACTACATGTAGTATGATAAGATCTTTGTCTCTCTCTCCCTCTCCATCTCTCCCTTTCTCTCTCTCTCTCTCTTTCTTAATGTATTTGTTTGTTTACTGATTTACAGGTGAATCATTTACAGAAAGTTTTAGTCAAGAAACGAGATCCAGTGACTCATGTCTGCTTTATGGATGAACTCAGAAAGGTATCAACTACTCAAGCTTCCTTTTTGTATTAGTATTTTGTCCAATGTATTGAAATGAGTATATTTAAACTTGATAGTTAGATGTTTAATTCTTCTTTTCTTATATCCATAGTGACAATGTCACTCATTTCAAGGTAATTTAGATTTATATTGTCCTGAACCTTTTCAGTTGAAAATTGTTATGCAAAATTACATTTTCTTATCATAAATAATGCTTTTACCCATGCTTTTTCCATAAAATATTTACCTACCAAAATTGTAGAAGATATATGTGATCACATTTTGATGAAATAGAGTGATGTATGTTATTTTGAGTGTATATCTGATGCATATGTTTGCTTTATGTTTATGTGACAGGATGGCCATGGGAATATAATGCTCTCATTTTGGATGTCCCTTACAAAGCTGATGAAGGAAGACTTTGGAGAATTAGCCAATGGTAAGCAAACTTGTAAATGAAATTAAATAAATCTTTTATAGAAATGACCAGTAAGAGGAATTAGGGTTAAGTTGATGTACTACTCTACTTGAGGCTTCTAGTGATTTGAAGAAGATTTTGTTCGTATCTAAATTATATTTGCTCACATATTGCATGCAGTTTTTCCCAGATTTGATATAAAATATCAGTTCTGTAAATTCTATGTTTTAAGTGACCAACTAAAATCATTTATTTTTGTTTCCATGGCAATAACTTCACAGAAGCCTTAACACATTTTATGTTTATAATTTTACTTTTACCTTTCCTTTCCTTTATACACAGCATCAACTTTCATTAAGCAAGCCTTTGAAGGGGAGTATCCTAAACTACTCAGACTCTACAACGACCTGTGGAAGAGGCTAGAGCAGTTTAATATCATTTCCGTAGCGGTATCATCGGTCGACTCCCAAGGGGTTTCCCAGTCACCTGTTGTTGATATGTATGTTGGTCTCAAAGTAGAGGATGATTACAGGTGAGATAGAAATAAAGTCCTAAGTCTGAAAATTTCACCTTTGTTATGCCTCCGTTACGAAGTAGCCGGAGGTATTGGGTGGTATTCTCATAAGTTAAGCCGGGACTAAGTCCAGACTAAACAAGAATTTTAGTTCACACTTCTATGGAATGCTAGGTTTCATCTTCCTCCTTCAATATTCATGACAAAGATAATCTATCAAAGACTTTGTTGAAATTCAGTTCATACTCATATTATCCTTTTCTTCCCATTTCATTGCAAAATTAATTTTTTTGACACTTTTCATTGAAGGATTAAAATAATCTGTACAGGGTAAATGAGTTGGCAACTGGCACTCCATAAAAGTGTGAACTAACTAAGTGCGCGCTAACTTAGTACGCGCTACCGGAATACCACCCATTATGTTTTCGGGTTGTCCGTCCGTACGTACGTACGTCCCGTTCTTGTGATCGTGTTATCTGAAGAACCGATTGATGGATTCCTGCCAAACTTTGGTCATGTATGTATCTTACAGAGCCGATGAACTGAGTAGATTTTGGGGTCGCGAGGTCAAAGGTCAAAGGTCACAGGGCTCATTAGGTATGTAAAAACAGCTCGTGATCGCGTTATCTAAAGAACCGATTGATGGATTCCTGCCAAACTTTGGTTATGTATGTATCTTGCAGAGCCAATGAACTGATTAGATTTTGGGGGTCATGAGGTTAAAGGTCAAAGGTCACAGGGCTCATTATGTATGCAAAAACAGCTCGTGATCGCGTTATCTCAAGAACTGATTGATGGATTGCTGCCAAACTTAGGTCATGTATGTTACTTGCAGAGCCAATGAACTGATTAGATTTTGGGGTCACGAGGTCAAAGGTCAAAGGCCACAGTGCACATTATGTATGCAAAAACAGCTCGTGATCCCGTTATCTCAAGAACCGATTGATGGAATCCTGCCAAAATTAGGTCATGTATGTTACATGCAGAGCCAATGAACTGAGTAGATTCTTGGTTCATAAGGTCAAAGGTCAAGGGCTTATTCTGTATATGAGAAATTGCTTGTTATCACGATCTTCTGAGAACCTGTCAATGGATTACAATTGAAATTGAATTCGAAAAATTTCTTCTGTTTTGGTTTGTAAAATTGCTCTATGACGGAGGCATCATTTTCGACTGCGCGCAGTCGAATTCCATCTAGTTTCATATGCTTCTCTCTTTTCGTTGTTTTGTGGTGTTGTTGGAAGAGGTTAAAGTTTAACAATCTATGACATTAAGAGAAACTGAAATGCAATCTCAAATCTTTCTTTTTCTCATGAATTATTCAACGCATGCATGCATGTAGTAAATGGTTAGTGTTAGTAACATTTGATTTTAGCACAAACAGCTTGAATCAGTATAAATATTTTTCAATAATTGTTATTTCTAGCCCAGAGAAGGCATTGAAGGAGTCCTTGTTCGTCTTTGAGACAGCGTACCTCTCAAGATCCTTGTCTCGTCTCTTTGATCCAATCAACCTGGTCTTCCCGAGTGGAGCTGCCTATCCTCCCTCAGAGAGCGAGGTGGAGAATATCGCCAAGACAATTCAGAGGTAATACTGTGGAGAATTAGAGTTGGTCTTCCACAGCTCTATAAGAAAGAGAGATACAGAGACAGACAGACAGACAGAGAAAAAGAGATACAGTGTCAGATAGTGAGACAGACAGAGACAGAATGAGAGAAAAAGAGAGAGTTTGATTAATCATGTTTGTAGAGAGCCAGTAGGTGTTAGATAGTAGCAGTTTAACTCTTCTGCCTCTCTGCAGATGTTGTTCAAGAATATCCTCTATAAAATTGTATGGATTTTATACTTAAATTTTATAGTTAAATTGAATTTGATTGGATTTTATAAATTCTCACTAATAGAGTTCACATCCTTAATGGGCAAGTTTGCATGCCTCCGGTCTAATAATGTTTGACCACCAATAGAAGGGGTATTTATTGTACCATGAAGAGAAGCATGTGTTCTTGGTGCTGCCCTCTGTAATCTACCCTTATATTCAAAGTCACAATGATGAGACCTACACCAGGCAAAAATACAATTTTTTGTTATACCTCCTGGCCAAGAGTTAGTGAAAGAAGAGTTGGTTTAGAATCGATGTGACTGGGGTACATGTATACGTGTTGATAACCAATTATCCATATACATGTGATTGATGGTGCCCTATTCATGTTTGCCATGCAATGTTGACTCTTCAAAAATAATCCTTCTTTAGGTGTTCGTAATTGATTTCAACTATTTTCCTCCATTTGTCCACCAGTGAGCTGAGTGTAGCCAGTGTTGACCCGAACCTGAGCGTACTCGTGGCAAGGAATGCTTCCAAGACTGTCAATCTCTACGTCAACAAATGTGAACAGATGGTAAGATTGGAATACTCTTTGATTATTTTGTAATGAGCCCCACTCAAGGGCAGTGATAATGAACGGAACCATCCATGCTGTGGACAAATTACTTACAAGTTTGTTTTCTCTCTCTCTCTCTCTCTCTCTCACCTCTCTCTCTCTCTCTCTTGCTCTCTCTCTTGCTCTCTCTCTCTCTCTTGCTCTCTCTCTCTATCTCTCTATCTTCCTCTCTCTCTCTCTCTCTCTCTAAATTTAAAGACAAAGAGACATTTGTTCAGTAATAAGAAAATACAAAAATAAGGAGGGAAAAAAAAGGAAACAACTTGGATATTTAGAGAGCTTGTATTGGTATTTGGTATTTTTTAATGATGTTGATGTTTGCCCTTAAACAAGGATGTAGTGTTACTGGTTCTGCTATTTCCAACCCATGACGACTAGGTATGTATGAACTATGATGTATGGGACAAGATTCATTTAGTGTAGGTGGTATTCAAGTCTTACTTGCAATTCTCAGAAAATAACATATAAATCTATCCTGTCACAGTCTTCTCCAATTCATTGATTTCTGTTCCATCTTAATACCTCTATCAGCTGTGTACCGATGGAGATGCCAGCCAGGTGATAGCGCCCCCTACTGCTGGTCAGGCTAAGAATGCAGCTGTGGTGAACTCCCTCTATCAGTTCCACCGTGCCATCAGTAAAGTCACCCAGGCCCTCGGATCGTACCCTGAGAATGCCATCGCTATCATAGAGGGTTCCCTTCAGGTATAGCTTTGGTTTTAAAGGGAACCAAAACCTTCATACTTAGTTACTTTTATTGTATAGTTTAAGATATTTGAATAAAATCAGTGAAAATTTGAACTAAATCGGGCAAGGAATAAGGAAGTTCAAGCTTTTTGAAATGACTAGTCACTAGAGGGCGATATTCAATTTGATGCGTCATTTGTGGACAACTCTCCATGCCTTTTGTACTTCAATTTCACAATTCTTTTTTTTTTTCTTTGTATTTATTTGTGTCCTTGATCCGACTTTATAACATGTGAAGTAGAATATCATTTTGCATTCTACACCTTGCTTTCAGGGGAGTAGATTATCTCAATCACATGAAAGAAGGAAAAACATGAAATTTGAAGTACAAAAGGCATAGAGAGTTATCCACAAATGACGCATCAAATTGAATATCGCCCTCTAGTGACTAGTCATTTCAAAAAACTTTAACTTCCTTATTCCTTACCTGATTTTGTTCAAATTTTTATTCAAATATCTTGAACTTTACAATAAAAGTACTTAGTATGAAGATTTTGGTTCCCTTTAAGTGTTACTAAAGTGAGACTATAATCAATAGTTGAAAAGAATTTTTGACTGTTTGACGAGAAAAAAAAGTTGATGCGGTGATCACTGGAGAATTTATAAAACCTCTAAATTGCCTTTGATCCTTCTGAACTAATGGCAGTGTGACGATGCATAGTCACTAATAGTTTGAAATTTTACAATGTTTTTGTCAGTGTTCTAATTGAATGTAATTTAATCATTTTTTTGTCATGCTTATCTGAACAGACATAATGAATATGCTAATAGAATGCGTATGAACTGGAATGATTGATTCTGATAAAGGGGATGAATAGAATATATTCATATAGGATAATATTATAAACCTCCTTATTTCATATAAATATTTATTTATATATATATATATATACATATCATATCTTTAGTGGTGGAAATTAGTCATTACTTTCCAATTTATTAGAACCTAAGTACATGTATATGCAACTAGTCATCCATTCAATTACACATTGTTTTGTTGTTTTATCTTCCTCTTATAGAATGTAGTATCCATAATGAGCAATGCAATCCAGCCTCTGTTAGCATCCATCGCTGACTCTATTGAAGCCATCATCCTCACCATGCACAGTGAGGACTTTAAAACGTGAGTATTATGGGGTGTACCAACTCATTGACATCATCTCTGCTTGGTGTAGTTCAGTGATAAAGAGTGACGGAAATGATATGAACTGTACTTGCGTATATGATGTAAAAACTGCAAAACATAGAGAGAGGGGGGAGACAAGAGGAAGATAGAGAGAAAGATAGACAGGTAAAGAGATGAAAAGACAAAAAGAGAAAAGGAAGAGAAATGAGAGGGATGTAAGTACATGAGGAGAGAGAGGGAGGGAGGGGGAGGGAGGGGGAGAGACAGAGAGAGACAGAGAGACAGACCGTCAGAGACAGAGAGAGACAGACAGACAGTCAGTCAGTCAGACAGACAGACAGACAGACAGACAGACAGAAAGAAAAAGAGGGGGGGGGGAGGAAGGAGATGACAGTACAGTAAAACAAGCAGGTAGATCTAAATGGTAGAGAAAGTGAAAATGTAAGGGAGGGTAAAGAAAAATGGTATAATCTGTAGATTAGTGAGACTGCCGACAAGGGGGAAATGAGCTGAAATATGTGTTTTTGATCAGAAAATAATGACATAACATTGTTCTTTCATATTTCTATACAGTGCACCTGTTCCTAAGGATTCTCCCGATGCTCCATGCTCTCTGTACATGAGAGAGTTACAAGGATTCATTGCCAGAGTACAAGCAACTTATCTCTCTCAATTCAATTGCACAGATTTCATCATAGACAGGTTAGTGTTGCACATCACCTAAATGGATGATTTTGGATCATGTTCACTTTCAAATTTCAGTATTGACTAAAGAAATTCCAGTTAAGGCTAAATTTCATTTCAGATTTGCATCATTTCACAAGATATTTGTCAGGTCTTTGTAAATCTTCTTTCAATTGAACAACGGTGAAATTATTATAATCCTTCCTTTTTCCCAACTGCATAACCAAAACACATTATATTTCCTCGGGAGTTTCCTCAAGGCTTGTTCAGATATGAAGAGGTGAATCGTGACTTTTAACAAAATACAATGTCCTTTGCATTTTCAACGAGATCCGTGTTTAAGTTTGAGAAGTGTGAAGCATATTATACTCTTGTCATTATAGTTAAACGAACTGCACCAATTTACAATTTCATATCTGTACAAGGCTCTTAAGTATATTCATGTTTTCCAGTTGACTATTATTAATGAGATCCATGAAATAATACAACATTTATCATTAATCTTGAGCATTTGCCTTGACCATTATACAATGAAATAAAAGCTCCATGTTCCTCTTTGTATCACAGCTTACATAGCATAGCATGTGAAGCCATTAAACTGTTTGTAAGACATGCTAGTCTACTGCGACCGCTAGGTGAGGGAGGCAAGCTGAGATTAGCAGCTGATTTTGCTCAGGTAGGTTGGTCAAAATCCTTAGCATCATGAAAGTAGGACCATGTATTCAGTCTTTAAATTTAATGTACTATGTGATGAATATACAATCTTATTGATATAACTTATGGTGAGAAACTGTTAATGTTGTTGGTGTATTTCCAGGCTAATGTCTACAAGTGCATTTTTTCTTCAAAAAAAAGTAAAAGTATCAAACGTTTTCAACGATGTAAAGTGCTGTGAAACAACAATTGAGTGATATAAGAGCACTGTAGATCAAAACTTTTTGCATTGTATTGTAAAAGCACTCTATAACGATTAGTAACATGTGTTTTGCTGTTTATTATTTTAATATGACATGGCAATGTACATATGTATAATGTTATAACAATGATGAAATAAATTGTGAACCATTAAAAAAGAAAAGAAGAATAGGTTGTTCTGAGCGTGAGTGTTTTTTCTGACACAATTTTTTCCTTCTATTTCCCTTTTTGACATCACAAAGATGGAGCTAGCAATCACGCCTCTGTGCAGACGACCCTCTGACCTAGGTCGACCTTACAAGCTCCTGAGAGCGTTTAGACCGATGCTCTTCCAGACACCTGAACACATCTCAAGCAGCTCGGCCTTGGGAGACATCATCCCTTATTCAACTATCCTACAATTCCTGTTTGCTAGAGCACCTTCAGATCTCATGTCACCTCACGAGGTTAGTACATGACGAGGGTTCAGTGACACAAAGACGTAACTCTATATTTTGCCAAAATAAGTATTTTATATCAAAATGTTCAGAAAATGTGGGCTTTCCAGGAAACACAAAAAATTAACTCCACCCAACACCTCATTGCAGTCAGTGGCTAGTGAAACATAGACTTAAATCCTTAAGGCCCAAGTGCTCAGTGACAAATAAACCACTTTTTCTCAAAATGGCCAAAATGGAGTTACGTCTTTGGGTCACTGACCCCTCGATTACATTTTGAAGGTAAAATAGAGCTTATTTGATTTTGTGCAAAGAACGAAGTACAAACGTAGTCGGTTTTTGTTACACAAGTCACACACACATTTTATAGACAAAATTACAGGATTTGTGTCCTACCAATGTTATTGTTGATTGGGGTTTACATGCTTACGTTCATCGTAATAATGTGGAACAAATTATGCAAGCTATGTATCGTTTTAAATGCTCCTTGTTGTTGCAGTAAGTTACACACAAAAGATTTTATTACAAAAGCTTGATTACAACGATTAAAGCATTCATAGCTCAAGATAGAATTTCATTATACTAAGGGCTCAATTCATGTTCAAACATATTTTACAAGGACCTACTTAGGTATGTCATGTCATATGATTATGAAAGAGAATAATTTTATATTTCCTATACTATCTGTATGATTACAGGTTGCTGGGTGGTCTACTTCAAGGTACTCTCAATGGATGAGTGAACATGCAGCAGAGAAAGAGAGACTTGCATTGATCAAGTAAGCTTAGAACAGTATTGTTCTATACCATCATCATCTCAGATGCCTTCCTTTTCACAGCTATCTCAATGGCAGTTAATTTTCAACTGTGGTTGACTGCGTAAAAATAATTTATTATTTGACATTTTGTCAGTTAAAAAGTAAAGTTGTTGAATTGTTCATAATCCATGGTCAAATACATGTTGGAAATCTTGGAAGTTAGACATTTCAAGCCATTAATGATTTTTGTAATCCTTTAAAGTACAACATGTACCTACAAGACTACGCAAAATAAATGTGTAGGTCAACATACATCATGATAGAAAATATACATCATCATGAACTCTTGGTTTGTAGTTTTCCATTGGTATCATATTATTTAAATTAATCTTTTTAAAGTGAGTTACACCAAATGTATAATTATTTTGTACTTGTTCATCACACAGAGGCACTCTGGAGGCCTACGTTCAGTCTGTAAGACAGAGACAAGGAAAGGAGTTTGCCAGTATCTATCCTGTCATGGTGGATCTCTTACAAGCTGGACTCAAAGCTGTAGAGAAGAATGGATGATCTACAAACTTTGTCCCGAAGAACGAGACTGTCTGGACCTACACTCCAACCCCCATGCACACAATGTGGATTGTACAAGCAGTGTTTACATGAGATTATCATGTGCCCAGTAGAAGGGTGTAAACACATTCTTTTGTTGAATGTCTGAATCGCTTAGTTCTTATTGCTGAAGAGATTATACTACTGCTAACAATTTGGATGATGATGATGATTGGCTAGATGTAGGTCAAGAACATTCCAAACTTGGTATTGTGATTTTCTTGAAGTATACATCTATTGACTGTACATCTGTTCTATTGCAGAGCACAAAAAACATGGTATTTAGAAAAGTAAGATTTACATGAGGTACTCTGATACTGTGTTACCAACTTTTAGGAGACTCAGTGGAAGAAGGATGGGGCAAATCTACAGTATCTGCAGACACTTGAGAGGCTAGCCACAATATCAAGGATTTTATTTTGGAATAGTTTTATCAAAGATGTACTCAATTGAGCAGAGTGCATGTAGGTGAGGTGTGATCTACCTTTTATGCGCATTATATCCACAGGTTTATAGAGCTCAAAGCTGCATATTTCCTTGAAAAACTTTAATAAGCATATCATGTATTCATTTCAAGGAACATTGATTGGCATTGACTCAAAGCTTTTTATGTTTTATGATTTCACTTTTCCAATCAGCAATAAAATTCACTAAACTTTTCACAAATGTTATAACCAATTTGATTGCCAAACTGTATCAAGTCTTGTATTGTTTATCCATATTGTTACTTTATAGTTAATTTATTTATTACTTGGTAGTATGTTGCCTGCATACATGCATTTGCCACTGACGTTCATCATGTCTCAAAATCATTGTTCCATAGAAAACGTGCATTTATTGCAATTTTGTTTACTGTTTATCAACATATTGCTTATTTTTCTCAATAATGTCTACTCTCTTTCTCATAAAAGACTTTTACAATTCAATAATAGTTCTCAGAGTTTCTTATCAATTCAAATCGATTGATTGGACTTCGCTTTTATCAATGTTGTGTAAAAGGGAAAAATTTGTTAGAATTTTGCTTGTAAAAACAAACAACAAATGATGAATGAAAAATGAAAGTTCAATAGGATGTATTTGATTAATTCCAAGACACATTGCAATCATGAATATTATCATTTATGGAAACCTCTTCCTAAAGACCTGATATACAGATTTTGTCTTTACTTTTTACCATTCTTTTTTAAATATATTGATACAGGAAAGGCTTATAAAGCTTCCATAAGAAGTGGTGTACATATAGATCTGAAATTTATATTATATGAAGAAGACTGAATAAAAAGATGTAAAACTATACTTTGCTTTATGATTGTGTTGTGTATTATTGATGTGACGAAGAGGCCAGATGGTAAACAGATGTGCAAAAAGGTGACCATAGAGGATGAAGCTGACTAGAGAGGGTGAGGAAAAAAGACAGAATAGGGAAGAGAAAAGTAGAAAGGTCGAGATAGAAATATAGAATTGGCAAGAGGTTTGAGTAAAGTGAGGAATACTCACAGAAAAAGTAAGGAAAGAGACAAGAAGGGAGGGGAAAAGAAAATATTGTGAGAGTAAAGTAAATGTGTCCATGTGCATTTATCAATTTTTACCTTGTCTCTCTTCTACAAATGTTAAATCTATTTACAGCTCTCTTTGTCTTCTTTCCTCTTCCTCCCCCTCCTCTCTCTCCCTTTCTCTCTCTTTCTCTCTCTCTTACACCCCATTTGTCTCTTTTTCCTCCCCTTGGCCTTGTCCCTTGCTCACTTCCTGAATCAATGAATAAACAATTAACTCAGTTCAAGTCAAGTTCAAGGCAGTTTACTTGAAATAGTAAAAAATAGAAGTATATACAGTATTTGCATGGAATGTAACCCGATCACCACATCAAAGGGTCTACTTTAAATAGACTGCACCCTTTTCAAATATGTATCTCTGTTCTATGTTTTGGAACTACTGGTATCCCAAAATTTATAATACAAGATTTGTCTCCATGGACAACCTACATTCACTCTGTATTACTTTTTCAGAGCAACCTTAAAATGGTTGAAATATTTCTGGTCACGTGAAGAGCCCTAAACCAATCCAAAACCAATATATTTTTAATGCAGGATTTAATAACTACCCGGTACTTCCCAGCCCAAAGGCTAGAAAGACCTTTAATGTTTGACAAATGCAGAAACTATATGTATCAAACTCAGCCTTTCTTAAAGGCTGAGAAAAAAAGTACATCACTTTGGGAGACCTTTATATATTTGAAATTCTTTGACACTAGCACTTCTTATGTTAGATAACAGTTAGAGTAAATTACGATCATGCGAGTTGATATTACATAGTACTCGTGTATTGCACAATAAACAACAGAGATTGTCACAGTTTAATATACTTCATTAGGTGGGACAACTGTTTCTTTATCTAGCCTCTCAAGCAAAATGTTCTTCATAATGTTTGCATCTTATCAATCAAAGAGCTAGAAAAAAAATTAAAAAATGTTTCGAACAAGAATTTTCCCCCCTATGGCAGTGAGGCAATCAATTTTAGAAAAATCCTCTATCTAAACAACATGTACTACACGTTCATGGTATTCATGACATCACAAAGGTAAAGATATTAGAAATGAACATTGCAACCAAAGATACTATTAACATTTTTAAGTCAATGAAATAATTTGAGTTGTAGATAATGAAATGGCATAGTCAAGCAAATTAATAACATTCAGCAGCATGTAACAAGAAATTCAGTTTGTTATCTACATGTATTTCTTGTTTTTGCAAATATATATTGACAAGTATATTTTTCATTAAAATTTTCATGGGGGAGGGGTGCATATATTTCTGTGGGTGTTTAGTTTATACTTGCAGTCCATGCCACTGTGTATTAAGGTGGTTATAGGTTATATATGGTTAATAGTAACTCACAAAAATTGTGCAACCAAAGGAACATGAAAAACAAGCCTCAGGCAGTGTACCAAACACATCATGTGACCTTTTTTATGATTAGGATGCTACAACAACAACAACAAAATTATTAACATTATCCGATATTTACTGCTAAAAATCAAAACATTATCAATAATTGTGAACACCTTTAAAAAATAAACAGGTGTCACAAACCAATGTGAAATAAGTTGCTTTTCAGAGTTTCAACTAGTATGCCATGCTTCTGATAGCATTTCTATGAAAGACAGTTCAATACATGTACTCTAAAAACTTCATATTGCTTGACTGATAAGTATGTTACATAATGTTGATTCCATCTGAAATGAGCAGTCTTTCTCCTTACAGATCATTTACTTGACATTCATATCATTTAACTTTTAGATCCATACATACATGTAATCAATTTAACTATTGTAATTTATACTTAGAACAAGCTACCCCTCTGATGATCCTGTCTCCTCCTGTACACATCAGTGTGCTCTTTCGATTTTTATGCATTTTTTCCTGGAGGTCATTACTGTGAAACAGTGAAATGGTTGCACCTACTCAATTATACATAGCATACATGGTATATTTCCATCTATCATTTCTCCAATTTTCTGATTTCTATCACTGTCCAAAGTTAAAGTTAGTGGCTAGCAGACCTCTGCCTCGACCTCTTCCTCTGTCTCGACCCCTCCCCCCGCTGAATCCCCTTCCGTTTCCTCTAAACCCCTCTTGATACCCTGGGGAGTGCTCTTCTGGCGTCTGTCTGGGTTTGTGAAACCCTCGACCAAATCCAGGAGACGGATAAGACCTGTACTGATCCCTCTGGGCATTCTGAAATCCTGCATTGGAAGCGATTGGAGGGCTACCTTTGGCTTGTTGAGCCACTCCCTGAGGGGATCTTGGACTCTTAGGACCGGGTCCTTTCTTACCAACGTTAGGCTCAGCAAAAGCGGAAGCACTGGCCACCAGTCCCCTTCCTCTGCTGACGTACTTTACAAAGTCTCCTGTACCTCTGGAATTATTAGACGAAGGTGAGAACTGAGAAGATGAAATTTGTTGACCTTGTGACTTTCCTGTGCTATTAATTTTTGAGTCATTATCACAGAAATTATTTGCAGAGGGTTGGACAGGAACAGCGGTAGCAACTTGAAATCTTGCATTCATTCCAGAATTCAGAGGATGCCCTCTTTTCTCTGGGTTACTGTGGTGATGTCCTGATGCCCAAGAAGAAGCACTGAAGTCTTCTCCTGTCTCTTCATCCGAATCATCTTTCATACTGTTCACTGAAGTGTGATCAGATACAGAGTTAACATGATCTCTTACACGGGACTGTTCAGTACCTTGAGGACTAGATTTACTTGGCATTTGCCTCTCCGTTTCCCTCCATGGCACTTGTCTTTGACTATCTTGGTAACGTCTTGGAGATTTCTTGGAACTGGGAGTTGCTCTTTGAGAATTCCTGTTCCTAACATCACCCTGCTGGCTAACTCTTCCAGATGTTGGATTAGGTGAGGCTGACACATGGTCATCTTTATAGAACACTTCTTCCTCATTTGATCTTTCACTTTCTCTTCTCCGTGTTACTGGTCTAGACCATTCCCTGTCAGAGCCAGAGCTACTGTGATGATTTCTTCCTTCTCTACCTCCAGACCTCTCACTGTCTTGTCGTACACGGGCACCCATACGCTCAGGTCCAAACTGTCTCCTTTCCTTCTCTACTCTCTCTGTAATATCCCTCTCCCTAGAGGCTGTGTCTACTGGCTTCGCTCCTCCGAAGATGGAAGATGCACTAGCAGCCTTGTTAGGACTCTGTTCAATCGGCTGTGTTCTCTTCTGCAATACCAGCTTCTTGCGCTCACAGGGAGGCTCTTCTTTTAAAGGCCGATAATCAACTTTGCCTCCTCTCCTTGGAGGATGCCCTCCTTCACTTCTCGTCCTGCCATTTCTTCTCTTATCTCTCTCATATCCTGATCCTATGAGAGGCATACAAGGAACATCATTTGGAATAGCACTTTTCTCGGGATGAATGGTGTTTGATGGATAGATCTCCTGCGATCCTTGGTCACTCCCAGCTGATGAAATGTCACTATTGATGATGACATGGTCAGGTAAGGGGTCACCAGTGGTGTCATACCATCCTCTACTCGGATCTGTCAAGCCATCTGCGTTTGGAACGTCCTCTTCCATTGGGCACCAAGGCGTGGATGATGTGACCTCTGAAGCATCGCTGTCATAGACGTCCCAGATCTCTGTTGCTTTCTTCTCCTCCTTGCTGACTACTACCTCTCCTTGTTCTAAATCTCTTTTCACATGTTTTACTTCAACAACGGGAGAGCTGCAAGCTGGAACATCACTGACAGTATCTGAAGAGTTGCTTGCTTCTGTATTCGAAACATCTGCCCTTTCCTGTATCACACTTTGTACAATATCCCCGTCATCACCTCCATCCACAAGCCTCTCTACACTATCATCAAAATGACTGTCAGCTCTTCTGACATCGCCCTCTTCTTCTGTGACAGACACTTTGTGTTCTGAATAAATATGCTCTACAGGACTTGAAGCTCCATCTTTTCCCACCTCGCCACTCCCCTTTGCCAAGGAATCCACCTGCACCCGCTCACTTGTCTCAGGTACTTCTATGATTTGCATTGGTTTTTCAACCACTTCCTCATCCTCCTTTGGATGCTCTTTTTCTGCAGTATCTTGGATGCTCTCCTCTTCATCTCCGTCCTTCTCCTCTCCCTGTTGACCGTCCAATCTCTTCATTGTTTCCTCACTTGGTGGCTCACACCCTACATAGGCACCATTCTTCAGACAGTACTTCAGCAGCGCCCTCCAGTAATAGTCCTGCAAAAAAGAAGATGACATCATACAAAAAATACTAATCAACATATCTCTCATTCACACACTCAGATACACTGGGATATGATGGTAAATGCGAGTCTAAAATCATGAAAAGTCACATGGCCAAGATCGACAAGATACTACACAGAAATGACATAACCAATGACCAATAGTTCATTGGTCGGGGCTGATTTGGCAGTGTGACGGCGGTATTACATTGTTTCCATTATTGAAAACTGTTCGTTCATAATGTCTAGTTCCAACTTCACATTTTTAAACAATTTTCTTTCTTTTTTTACCTCGAACAATAAAATCTACAGGATATCTATTTACTGATGTAAATGCAGCAAAATTGCTTAAGAACAATATAAACGGTAGCATTCCAACTTACATTGACAAGAAGATGTGGATTTCCAACCACGATGAGCAAAGCTTGGGGTCGAGTGATGGAAACATTGAAACGTTTTGGGTTGCTAAGGAAACCAAGCTGATGACGGAGGTCAAAGGCCATTAGACTGGAACTTGACCTCACCTAGGGACAGGATTAAGATGAAAAAATAAGTATTTTTCTCACACAAACTTGAATATTGCTGCATATCTTATACACATTTAGTTGTGCAAAACAAACAAAACTAGATGGAATTCGACTGCGCGCAGTCGAAAATGATGCCTCCGTCATAGAGCAATTTTACAAACCAAAACAGAAGAAATTTTTCGAATTCAATTTCAATTGTAATCCATTGACAGGTTCTCAGAATATCGTGATAACAAGCAATTTCTCATATACAGAATAAGCCCTTGACCTTTGACCTTATGAACCAAGAATCTACTCAGTTCATTGGCTCTGCAAGTAACATACTTGACCTAAGTTTGGCGGGAATCCATCAATCGGTTCTTGAGAAAACGCGATCACAAGCTGTTTTTGCATACATAATGTGCACTGTGGCCTTTGACCTTTGACCTCGTGACCCCAAAATCTAATCAGTTCATTGGCTCTGCAAGTAACATACATGACCTAAGTTTGGCAGCAATCCATCAATCGGTTCTTTAGATAACGCGATCACGAGCTGTTTTTACATACCTAATGAGCCCTGTGACCTTTGACCTTTGACCTCGCGACCCCAAAATCTAATCAGTTCATCGGCTCTGCAAGATACATACATGACCAAAGTTTGGCAGGAATCCATCTATCGGTTCTTCAGATAACGCGATCACAAGAACGGGACGTACGTACGGACGGACGGACAACCCGAAAACATAATGCCTCCGGCTACTTTGTAACGGAGGCATAAAAACATCAAATTACTGATTATTCAACATTGAAGGATAGAGAAAAAACACTCTGTCATGCAGCAAAAAATATATAAAAAGAAGAAAAATATTTTATGAAAAGCCCAAGGGTGTGTCCTAATTTGTACTTCATGCAGGCAGTTCAGGCATTACTCAAAAAATACAATACACTAAAGATAAAAATTAATGACTTGACCCCATCATAATGAATGAGTAAATAATGTACAAGAAATCAGTACACTATATGCAAACACTCACAGTAGATATGATGATGACTGGTCTCTCTTGGCCCTGGAACTCTTCAACTGATCCTACTTTGGTGTCCAAGATATCCACACTGTCCAGGAGTAGATTCAGCTTATCAACCTACAAAAAAGTTAAGAAACAATAAGAGGGTAACAAGAAAATTGAAACAAAAGCTTCAGAGGAAAGTAAATCATTCTAAACTGATGGATTGAGGCTTATTGAAGTGATGCTTTAAGCTGTAAAAAAATATAATTTATACTTTAAAACCTTATAAGAACTAAAGAATATATTAAAATGTATGTAATCTGTACCACAAGCCATATGAGTGTAGCCCAATCATTTTGAACACTTAATTTGGGGTTCAAAGGTCATAATTTTCAGCACTGGAATGGCATTTTTATCATCAGACATGGTATTTTATCTGCATAGCTTCTCTCTACCTGGGTTCATAACTGAATACCAAAAGGGATGTCAACATTAATGTGGCTGGTGTAAAATGGGGAAAGGATGTTCAGGTTGCTCCCCAAGAAGAGGAGAGAAGTACTGTCAAGTATTGTTTTTATTTCAATGTCAGAAGTAACAATGAACTGTAAAATGCTTTGATCAGTACATTGTGTACTTGGAAAATGTATTTATTTTACAAAGTTCTTTCAAGAAGTTACATGTATCATTATTAACCTACCTGTTTCCTGTATGGTGTGATGATTCCTATGTCAGTCTCCTTGAGGTTCAGTTCAGAGCAGCTCAAAAGATCCTGAAGGTATGACACTGCCTGAACGGCTTCAGCTGGGTTGCACCAGGATGGGCTGTTCCCTTCCTTTAAATCAGCTCCCTGTTCATGGGAAAAGTAAAATTGTATTAGAAGAAATCCAGAAGAAAATTATCAAAAGTTTGTGAAATAAGGTAATATCAACAATTCAAATAGCATTTTACAGAGATTCATTTATATAATTTTTCAATTTTTTATTAAAAAAAAATTGTTGATGCATTTTGATGCTGTGTGAAACCCAAGCATTTTCTTTTGCTAACAAAAAGTGCAACAAAGACCCTGTGCTCATTCAGTGAGATCTAAGAGCACATTTTTTTTGGTCACCCATTAGCACAATTTTTTATTTATTTTCTATTAGAAAAAAATATTGAGGGGGGGGGGGGTTCCTCCAAAACAAACACAAAAAAAAACTAGTTTTCTCAGAAGGCCACATCATTTTAGGGAAGTCCGTTTTTATCATACCTGGATCCCATGAAAGAGAATGGGCAAACCATTCTTGTTAGGGAGCTTGTCCCAAGCACAAGCCATCTCTCTCATCTCGATACTGGCACAGGCATTGAGCTCGTCGTGGTAGAAACACTGAGAAGGAAGCTTCAGCAAGGCAGGGTGGGATCGGTAATTGTTCACAAGCTTTGTTACCTAAACATTGAAAGAAAAGAGAGAAACCCTTTGATCATCATTACAAGAAAAGTAATGATAATAGTGAATACTTGCTGAGTTGTAGTAATTATTGTCCCCCCCCCCCTTGGGATTCTAGTATACATTTTAGATGAAATGTTTACTTGACAGGAAGGTGGAAGACTGTAGAAGGCATCTTCTGAACAATGCTTTTTTTGTAAAACCAATTACTATTAACATATTTGAATACAAGTATTATTTCATATTTTGCAGGAACCCATCAATAGTATTTAAGTTATCATGTGGTAATCCTTGGGAAAAAAAACTAACAGATGTGGGGAATACATGTAGTATTCTATCTCATTTACAAACTCAACTATACTGTCTCTGACAACAAGCATTTCTACCATATTGACAGTTTTTACTAAACGCTAATTACTGCCAATAATAGGATTCACTTTCAGATCAATTAAGGTTAATGGAATCTGATTTTATGATATGAAATAAACGCATATCTAGACTTACCAGCAGTGGATTGTAGCCACCATGGTCCCTGAATGTTTTGCTATCTCTCTGATACATGTCTCGTTTCATCATTCTCTCTAGCAGTGACTGCTCTAAGCCTAGTTCACCAGCCTGAGAACTGGCTAAAACCGGTCCTAACTGCATTGGATCACCGGCTAGAACAGCCTGATAAAAAGCATTAAAGATTGAACTATCAAGTGATGATCAAGGTTCAAGTTTGTTTTTTTAATTGAATTTCAATTCAAATCATTATATATGTGTACTTCAGACAGATAATAATCATTTTTTCTCAAATTATCCAGGAAACAATATGCTAGGAAAAACATCTTGAAGATATGATGGAACCAGAAATACCTTCAGTGTCAGAGGAAGAATTAAGGATAGATTATTCTCTCCTAAATAAAGGATAACTGAAATATTTTACTTGTGAATTTGTGAATAGCATACAGTTTTAGATTTCAAGATATTAACTTACATAGACTTAACAAGGAATGAGTAAATCAGAAATCAGTTCTATATTAAAGATAAAGGCAAGTTCTGGTAAAAAAAAGAAGAAAATGAATTCTCACAGAATCAAACTGAATGTTTAAGATTACAAATAAATGTCATTTGCCAAACGGTTTTGGTAGAAAATGTATACTGGCTGAGTAATGAGCATAGAAAGATTAGGAAATCAAGGTTAGTAGCCCGGACACCATTTGTGCAGTCCCATAAACATCTTTCAGTGTACAGTGCTTGTTACTCTAACCAAGACTGGGCCAAATTTATTATGATTTTGATGACTCCAGTACACACCAATACTTACATGTTACATGATCAACTTTTTCTGATCCATTCCACACCTTTTCTTTCACAATACAATCGGATGACCAGAACTCACCTTTATCTTTAAGATATACGACAATCAAGATTAATACATGTAATATGTTATCCACTCACTTGTCCATCAGGCCCAGCAGCTAGCCCTAAACCAACAAGAGCCTCGGGTTCAGTGGCTTGCCCCGCCTCATCTATTATGACATGAGTGAAATGACCAGGTTTCAACCCAAGCGAATAGAACGATCCCCCTGTAGAACAAGTGCTGATGATGATCCTATGGTGTCCTACAGCTTGAAGCTCTTCTCCATTGCTGCAGTACTGTAGGATGCACTCTGGTATGTTCTACAAAGACAGAACAAAAATAGAAAATAGGAAATACTGTAAAGAGATTGCCTGCTGACAAACATGATATGTTAATGATAAATCTATTGCCAAGAACGGTATATTTTCATCTTTCGATTATTTTTTATAACCATCTATGGCAGACATCATTTGATGAACTAATGCAAAATACATGAAGAGAATAGCAAAATCATACACATGCAAAAAGAAAAAAAATAACTTAGCAAAGGCATCGCATGTTTCCCTCTGAAATAATACAGGCTTAAGTACATGTAACTTGCATGGGCAAAGAAATAATTTGATGTACTGTATATGTACATTAGGTTTTGAGAATCAGTGCATTTACTTTCTGTGGATATCAATTCTTATATGCAGTTAAAAGTAACCCTTACCACGTCTGACCTTCGGAAGGAATTCAGTCTGACCATGTCTATTTTCTTCACCGCACCACTCTGATGTAATCTTTCGGCCTGCGGAGAAAAACGAATATCAATCAAAGTAAGATTCCATGTTTCACATACTTTAACACTGAAATACACAGGTAAAATCAAAGGAAAAGGGTGTAATGCATGCATCAGGTAAAGTCTTTTCCTTTCAATACCATCTTGTCTTGAACACCACAAATCATAAAATTATGCTCTTCATAAACTCTTCATACCCCTCGAATTAATTCACAGGTCATGGGTAGTACCTTTAGAATCTTGAAACAATAACAAGTGCAGTGTTTTTTCTCCAAAGATATACAAAAAACAAAGCTTGAATTGACTTTGTCATGACTTACCAAGAGATCTGCAGCACTGTTGGAGGGTGTACAGGCCAGGATACGACTTGATGGTAAATGGTGGTGAATCTGCAGAATAGTTTCCACTACAGTTATCGTCTTCCCCGTTCCTGGTGATAGTCAAGAAATAAAAATATAGACAATCGTTAACAGTGGCATCATAATCTAGACGTTCCTCTCATAGTCATGGCTTCAAAAAAAGGGCGAGAATCATTTCAGGAATCTTTTTGATTCCTAATCCTAATCCTAATCCTAATTTTTTGGCTCCTAATTCAAATGAATCATTACGGCTGATTGAAAAGACAAGACCACTTCTTATCAGCTGTGAAAGGCCTTTCAGGAATTTAAAACTGATACTGTCATACCGGTACTTGAATGTTAGACTCTGTGATCTCACTCTTTAGAAATACTTATATTGTGATTGTGAAACAAACAAAAATTTAAAATTGATTTAAAAAAAAAAAAGGATCTGAGACTTTTGTTGTATAAAACAAATGACGCATGTTTTCAATTATTCATTACAGGATCTATCCGCTCTTGTTTAGGTTGTTTTAGCACCTATCGTACCCAGCCTGACAGCTTTGTGCGATAGATACATGCAGCCTCTACTCAAGTGCAGATAGATTGTATAATGAACTCATTCGAATGCATCATTTGTATACTATATAAACTTGTGAACATTCTGAAAATGTATCAAACTAATATATTAAGATGTTTTAAGTGGATCAGGGTGAAAGGTACTTACCTGGAGGTCCAAATAGGATGTAGGGAGTTGGTCTACCTTCTCCTTTGAGTATTCTCATGACGGCAGACCTCTGTCGAGCATTCAGCTTATTGTTAAAGAACTCTGCCTTGTCATCACCATCACCACTCTCTGTCATCTCCAATGTAGTAGCTACTCCATCCAAAAGGGCATTGGGTACAAGAAACTTGGGTTCTTCAGAGTCTTTGTCAACCCCTGAGGATTTCCGAGCTAATCGGATGTCCTGGCTGGCATCTGTTCCAGTAGATCCTGTGCTGCTCTCGATGGTGCTTTCGAGGGTACCTTGTGGCTGTGAGGACTCTTTTGTAGCACTTGTCCCTGATGGGAAGTGTCTTTGAATGTTCTTTGGAGTGGGTAGCTTGATGATAGTCCTGGGACGGCCTGGATACACAACTGAACGTTGGATGATCGCAAAGGTGATCTCCACTTGCGGGGACTTGGCTCTCAGCTCACTTGGAAACAGGACTACAAGAAAAAAGGAAATAATTTTCATAAATAAACAAATACATATCATCAAGTCTAACAATAAAACTTGAAGTGAATAACAAGTCATATGCTGAGATTACACAGAAAAGACACTTTGATTAGAGTGTTCTGTTGTCAATGATAAATAAAACTGAAACCATAGATATTCACATGAAATGAGGTTTGCAAAAGAACAACAAAAGTGTATGCTATGTATATTCTTTCTCAGGTGAGCTACCAAGAGGTATTCCATATTATATACTAATGGCTAATTCTTTCTCCATCCATATCTTGCCTTTTCATTAGGACGTCTCTATGCATTGTACTGTACTGACAGCAAAACAGCTCAACCAAAATCTGAGGAAGACACTGGTCAAATAATACTAATACCATCATATTTTTGTGAGTGTACATACCTTCTTTTCCTAGGTTGATTGTTGCATACTCAGCGGCTTGGTGGCATCTTCTCAAAGGTGTTCTGAAATTATGAGTACATTTTTTATTTAGATTGAAGTACAAGAAAGAAATCCCACCTACCAGTAGCAAATAATGCCACCTGCCTAGATGAAGCTCAAAATTACCCAATTGCTAAACAAATACATGTACAACATAAGTTAAAGTACAAGCAAAAGAATAGGGTCACACTCACCATCATCATTTACTTCCAATAGTTCATATAACTTGCGGCATAATGTCTCTCTATGCTTATAAACAATTATGTTTTAAATCATATCAACGTGAGCACTGCTTGTGTCTGCCAAGTTATAGCAACACATACATATTACCCATTTCCCACGGAAAAGTAACTTTTTGTATACAAATAATACATCTGTCTTTTCTTCCTCATTCTTTTATACATTGCCAGCAAAAGAAAATAATGTTACAATGATCTCCATCAAGTAATGTTATAAAGCTTTCAGTAGGAAGTTCTTGTAAAAAAAAAAATAATAACAAAGGTGCACATCTTTTAATATTAACATAACACATACTGAGAGCAGCAAGATCCTGTTTACACATAGTAATTACCTTACTGGCTTTCAATTGATGATATATGTATTGAAAGAAATGTGGTCGCTATAGCAGGCATGCAAGTATACCCTTACCTTGAGATGGTGAACATCACACTGAATAGCTCTGCCCCATAAGAATCATGGAAATGAGGATGGAATTTCAAGAGGACATCTTCACCATGCACCTAGGAAGAGAATTATCAAGTTATCATTTGTTGGAGTATCAGGGATAGTCTTATCTAGTTAAACAGACATGTTTCTTATAAATATCAATGATGATCACTAAAAACTATTGCTGATCTATGAAGTATGCTAGGGTATGCCAATATCAGATGTATCATGCTATGTTTTTAATGTTACACTGAAATGTGAAACAACATGATTGTAAGTGTGAAACATTTATTTATTCATTTATTTTTCTGCAAAAAAAAATGTAACACATATTTTGTAAATCATTGTGTTTTCTGACCAATAAAACTTATTAAGATAAAATAAAAAAAATCAAATTTTTATCTTCAGACCAAAAGATAGTGAATGACATCCTTTGTTACTAAAGTAACATAGACCAACCAAAAAGTACATAGTAATGCAATATACGCAAAAGGTGAGTGGCCTACTAAAACCAGCATCAACTCTTTTCCAGTCTTGTAAACAGCATTTAAAATAGAAAAGTATTTACCTCATGGACGAATCCTTCATATCGTGGACTGTTTGGGTTTGAGTAGGGCTCTGTCAAGATGACTTTATCCCCAACGAGAACAGAAGGTCTTCCTTCAGCTAGACCCGGTACCTCTAAGGATAAGAACTCCCCTCTAGGTCTCATACTAGCCTACACATCATAATCAGATTTTAAATCTTAAAATACTAGATAATGACTTTAATGAACTAAAAGATAATACTTTATAGTTTGGTCTTATGTATCCCTTCTTAACAATGCTTTTCCTCAGAGAAAACTGTCATCTCTACTACCTATCACACTGTTTTCCAGTATGAAACTGTACACAGAGACTAAGCATTACTACGAAAGAGTGATAATACTGAGAATGCCATATCTTCTTAAGTGTGTACGTAAGTCCTTTAAAATCATGTTCAGGGTTCCCACTTGGACAGGGTTCCCACAAAAATTTGAGAACTAATTTCCATGACTTCCCGCAACCAGGTAAGTACATATTGTTGTGGGTTGCGGCATCCAAGCGTTGTAGGAATACCAAATTTTCCCATGACTATGAGAACCCTTCTTAGAGTCCTCACAAAATCTGCATTAAAATACAGTCAAACCTGCCTTAAAAATGGTTTCTCATTAAAACATGTACTATAGGAACCTGTCTACAAAGACCACCTGTCTCCTAAGACCACTTTTTGTTTTTCCCTTGGGTGGTCGCTATAGACAGGTTTGACTGTATTATCAAACGTCGTGACACACCTACAGAACACTACTGTAAACGCTGTTATTTTCGAGCGATTAATTTTTCGCGCTGAGTGATTTTAAAAACATATTCGCTGGTCATGTCATAAGAAGTCATGTTTATATTTTCGCTGGTTCTAAATTTTTTGCAGAATCCGCAAAAATTAATGTACCGCAAATATTTCCACGTTTATAGTATCTCATCCATGCTCATATAACGCTTCAGAGAAAGGACCTCTTGAAAAGTTCACTATCAACCATAATAGGCGAGCTTACCCTTTCTATATCAAATTCTCTCATGTCTACTTCCATCTTCAGTTCTTCTATGTGCAGCAGTGCTGAGAAGTATGTGGAGTAGTTCTCCAAGCTCAGAGCCTGCAAACAAACAGTTTAACATGACAATGAAAAAACTTGCTTTAGCAAACAAGAGAGACATCATACAATGGATAAAATAACCTTTAACTTCTGTTATAATATTTAGGTGTATGCAACTTCTATATACTTTCACTTCTTTCCTTGATAACGAGTAAAGACCTATGATTTTTTGTAACTGATAGTCAAAAGTTCAGTTCAGTTTCAGTTTATTTTATTTTTGCAAGGCACCAACTTCAGCCAAAGGCTGTTCTTCTGTAGGTCCGTGCGCAATATAAAAATTACATGTATAATTGTAAGATAACAAATATCATAACATATGAAATATATATTAAAAAACAACAAAACAAAAACAAAAACAAGAACACAAGTATACAAAGAAAAATGAATATGTACACACACCAAGATACTACCCCCCCCCCCAATTCTTTCCAAACAGTGTTTATTTTTGGGGCAGTTCTAAGGTTTTATGAGCATTTCTCAAGCTATAATGATATTCTTTAATAGTCAGTAAACTATTCTTGTATTTTAAGCTATTAAAAAAATTGGATCGGTGCACAGGGTGTTTATAGATCACATAAAACCACACACAGTGCACCATCAAGTCTTTCTGATTGAGACTATAAGATAAACATGGGTAGGGAGGCTATCTGGGAGGGCAGTTGAGAAAAATATTAAAACAAATGTTGTTCCTACAGAGTATTTTTATTACTTTTCTGTCTCTCACACACATTCTGGGTTACTGTTTACCTCCTTTAATTGTGGAATAATTTCAGTGATGTCCCTCTTTTCTGCATACCCCTCTTTCAGCCGTTTGCTGACTGGATACATGGCAAGTTTTACTGGAAGATTTGGGTTAGAAGTTCTGTGAAAAAAGATGAGGATTAGAATCAAGATGAGAAAAATGCAGAGTGAAAATAAAAGTGATTATTGAGCAACAGATATCACGATTGCCTGGAGCAGAATATGTGAACCTCGAGTGATGGAATAGTGAGCAAGATAGAAGTTCTTTTCTCTGAAAATCATTCTATTTTTTTTAAAACTTCATAATGACTCACAATGGAAGGAAGAGTTTCACAACAAAATAAAAATTTACATGTAACCATAATTCCTGACAAAGTTAGCTTGTCAAACTACACAGAATACCCACTACTTTTCCTGCTGAAATAAGGATGTTTTCTATCACCAATTCTTTGAAACACCGACAACAGGTTTTAAAATTCCTGGCTTAGCTAACTGATCTTACATAACATTAACATAACTGCCATTGGCATTTTGGCATGAGACACTATTGCATATTCTCTTAACCCTTTAGCTCACACTAACACTAAATGTAGGTTCTACTAAAGTAAACAACCACAAAAAACCTTTCCTAACCTAGCTCGTCCAAGTCTTGGTACCCCCCCCCCCCCCACAGTATTTTGCACCCAGACACAATAATATATTTTGTATACACTTCAATTAAACACCATAAATCAGATTTACACTACACAATTCTTGATTAACCTGCTGATCAATCTCTTTATTACAGCCCAGTTCCATTCAAACCAATACCAAGAGATTATTTATCAACACTTCACCTTACACCATTAAAAGGTTCCTGCACAACACCATTCCTGACTAACCTGGCTAGACGCACACCAGGTAACACCGCTGGTCCTTTTCCACTGGACGTTATGGCAAATTCTTTCATCCATTTCTCCTTACCGCTTAGTCGGCCAGACGTCTGCAGGGGGTCGTTGCTTACCTGGACAGTAATGGGTATTGGACGGCTGATAGAGCAGGTGTCAAAGGTCAAGACAATCTGGCAGGCAGATTTTCCTACGCTCCTGTAAAGGCAAACAAAAATTGATAGAAACAAAGAAACCACCAATGTTTCAAAACATAATGTATAAGTTTTTATTTAGAAGGCCTTACTAGTATTCAGTATTATTGTTGTCCAAGTGCTAATGTAGATTCATTTAGTCCACATATGAAGGGCACGCTTGTTTTATATATCATATTCAGATAGCAATCCTTGAAATCTCCATGTATTTTAACCCTTCTGATGCCATCAAATGTAATACCTTATCACACATAAAAAAATTGTGCCTCTTTCCACTTTTCATTCAGAAAAAATATTGAATACATGACATCAAAATATAAAGTAAATGGTTTGGAAATTCCAGATAGCAGTGAACAGGTTGATCATTGAACAACATACCTTGCTGTGACTGCTACAGTGAGGCTGATTTTGCTGCCAGATTTGATCTCGATGGATTGGTTGCAGCAGCTCAACCCTGCGGTTTTCTCCACACCCTCTGCACCACCATCGATGGCAAGATTTAAGTCACTCAAAAGGCACACTGCTTCAGCTCGTATAAGCTTCTGCGTTTCTTCACCTGTGTTTCTGATAAGTGTTCAGACAGAATATATATTTAGCAAAACCGAATAAGCTTCTGTTAAAGTTTTGAATTGGAGGATATGATAAAATGGAAATTTTCGATCAACTACAACACATTGGAAAGAATAATCTTTCACCAAAATAGATCACAAGTCGTATACAGAAAAAGAATGAAGGTTTGTGACATTAAGAAGTAAAAAAGTGGATAGTGTACGGATGATGGTCCCACTCCTGCAGACATAATACACTCAAGTGTCTTGTATGTTCAATATTTCATCTTAATTCTATATTTATCTTGACAATGTAGATGTGAAACCTTCCTTTATATAAGGTAATATTTCCTTTGTTAACCCCTCCAGTAACTCCTTCCAAGCTTACCTAACATACACTGTTACCCTTTTCTCTTGTCCGATGCACATCCTGCTAAATTCTCCGCTCACAGTCACTGCTATACCGTTCTCTTTTGTCATCCGCTCTCCTTCTTGAAAGCTGTGGGCAGGAAACTGTTTGGTGAGGACCATCCTATTAAAGGAAAATAGTTAATGACACTTTCACGTGTGAGAAAACAATGTGCTTCTATAACGCAATAGATTTGTTTGTCAGAAAGTCTTCAATCTGTTAATATTTCAATGAATTTGCAAGTTCATCAAGAGTCTTTTTCTTAGTTGAATGCATTTGCTAAAACATTTAAATAATTATATTTTAATCAAAGTATCAAACCAGTTTGTCTTATTGAAGTATGAATCCTTATTTTCCAAAACAATTAATGAACATTTACTTTATAAATAACTAATCAAAAATAAAATATCTAGAACTACCTTTCTTGTTTCTTTAAAGAGACCAAGACAGCTCTCCATTTGCCCTTGCTCTGATCTGATTCAATAGCGTTTCCTTCCACCTGGTCATCACGCTTTGGTACATAGTTCAGCTCACAGGCCCTCCTGGAGAAGAAGATCGTTCCATCTATGAAACCATAGCCTGGGTACACGTGAGTCACAAACCCCTTGAAACGTTTCTCCCGCAATGGCCGAACAGTCTTGACAACTTTGGCTCCTGTCTCGACATTCCTTGTCATTTCAGCAATCAGCCAGTCTCCTCTGTGAGGCAAGAAGCCATAGGGACATGCATCTTGATCATAGAACAAGGTATCATCCAGCCATCCTGATGTCCTCTCTGTCTTGGTCACCTTGCCGATATGCCATTCTGGTTCCTCTGTACCTCCCTCACCATCTTCCCAGTTTGCTTTGGAGATGACGACTTCTGTAGCCCTCAAACCAACATCTTCATGTTCACCAGACTCTATGGTTGCTTCTACCGGCAAGCCAACTTTGGGAGTCATGTTATACAGTACGGCATCATATCTGAAGTGGATTGAATTGTCTATGAGTCCATAGTCCCCATAAACATGGGTGATCTTCCCGTTGATAGTGCTTGTGGTATAGCTTTGCTCTACTACACTCTTGTGCGAATCATCTGTTCCATCTCCCACCTGGAACTGAACAGACTTGGGATAGCTTGTTTGGGTATTACTTGGTGCAGTGTCTTGACCATATTGTGGTTGAACATTTCCATCATAACTGCTGGAGTAACAGGGATAGCTGAGAGGAGTCTCAGTGCCTTCAGATCGGGTATCAGTACCTGACGATTCATCTGACGATTTCTCCTTTGGATGACTGCTACTCCAAACATGCGCTACAGCTTTTGATATCGATGAAAACATCTTGCAGATCAGTTCTTTATAGTTATCACCCTAGTACTTCAGCAAAAAAACATCTGGTAACATGTGGTGTTGACATTGTTGATGGACTAAACTGTAGATTTAAAAGACACAGCAGAAACAGAAACATTAAAAAAAAAGGATTTTCTTAGTAGGGTCTGGTTCACAAACGTGGAAGTTAAAGTGTACCAATCACCTGATATATAATTTGTGTATAGTGGTCTACCGGTAGATAGAATGTATAAAATCAACCTAATTTGTTTTAACCTGGTTTATAGATAAAGGATTAAGGAGAATGAAGAAAATAATGGAAAACATTTGATAACAAGACATACATGTATAGCCCAGGCTAGGCTATAATACAAGCCTCGCACGGAAGGGTTCTGAACCCCAAGTCAAACTTGGGTTCCATGCCTAATCTAGGTACATGACAATCCACACGTCCGCGATGCATCTTTTTGGCACTGCACTCCTAATTCACGATAGATTTCGAGTGCACAGACAGGGCTGTGTTCAAATCGTTAAAGCGCTGCTTACATCATCGAGACGTGGGGAAATTCCACTTCGTCTGGTTCTTGATATTTTTAAGTCTTCAATGGGAAAAAGGTTGATTCCTCATCCTAACCCGATCTATCCATATTGTATCGTTGATTCAACAAGGCGAAGAGAAAATATGCATGCGCTGTAGTGGCGCAGCAAATATAATTATTCATGATATGGACCTTGAGCGCCATTCGCTCGAAACTGCTGAATATGCATGAATCAAAGAAAAAGAGCCATTCTCAACCTCGTGCATATTCAACAATTTCGAGCGAAGACTTCTTCAAAGTTCAAATTGTAATTTCAAGTTGTTGGACAGATGCCCAGAGGAGTCGAAAAACAGTGTAAGTCAAAATTGTAATTACTAGACCTAGAGACTAGAGTCTACCTCTTCACATTATGAAAAAATGTGACCAAACTCGCTGTTTGAATCGTTTTCCTATGTGGGCTCTGGAGCTCCCTCCCTGGACTCTGGAGTTACTCCAGAAGAAGTGACAATTGTTGAGAAACCAATGCGTATGGCACAATAAAGCACACAGCCTGTTGGTGATACAACAGTATGCTAGTCTAGTGCCTACAAACAAACATGTACTAGGCTCGGCCTGGGGAAATCCCGGTATCATGCGCGTGCGTGCACATCATCTGGATTGACTTTGAGTTTTACAGGAGCGCTAGCGCTAGCCACGCCGTGCCTGCCCCTGGGTCCTGCACTGACGGCGGGGCAGCCAGGCTGCATATCATTAGGAATCAACTCAACACACGAACGATTCAGCAACTGTAATACCAATCTTAATAATTTAGATTTACTTTGGCTTACTTTGGCTTACTCCTCTATCGGTACATGTTATAGCTGATGTGGAGAGAATATCAGGCAGAAGGTCTACCAATAATATTTACCTCGATCATCTGAGCTGCTCATCCCGAAACTTCATCATGCACCTTTTCTGAGCTGTTGTTAAAGTAAACAGACAAATCATAAAAGAAAAAGAACTTTCCCCAAGGTTGCTCTTTTTGCGGAGTTACGTCAAAATAATCAAAGAACAAGCCAGATGCCAGCGTGGGGGGGGGGGGGGGTACAGGCGCGAAGCTAGGATTTTATTTCAGGGGGCGAAGCGTGCGACGCTCCCTAGGGGGTGAGAAAAGGGTGTGTGCAGGGAGGGGGAATTCATGTCTTTGACGTTTCATTAAATTATAGAGAAAGAAGACGATTCGATGTACCGTTCTCGACTCTTAATCCTTATCTATATTCATGTTTCCCCTCCCCCTCCCGCGCGAAACGCGGAATACGAAGCTTTGACGTTTCACTGTAGATTAGAGAAAGATCAGGCGATCGATTCACTTTACCGTTCTCGACTCTGAATTAAAAAAAATGTTTCTCTGTCTGCTATTTTTTCTACCTACGTCCTCTTACTTTTTTCTCTTCTATCTGTTTTAGTGGCGTTTTGGGGAGGGCGACGACCCCCACCGCCCCCCGGCTACGTGCCTGGGGGGGGGGGGGACTCAAATATCGGGCCAGATGATAGCATTTTGCCCCGGCATTTTGCATCCTTTACAGATATCGGCAGTGAATAGCTACTGTACAAAGCAAGATACTAAATATGGTTATTCCTATAAAAGGTTTTGAAGCCCAAATAGGCCTACATGTTATTGTGTCGAGACTGTGGTCATGACACTTTATTAACATTAACCTTAATATGTTTAATTTTGTTGTTGTTGACATTTTAGCATTTCAATCCAATCAGATATTTTTTTTAATGGACAAGTCCAAAACAATGGAATAGCTTGAGAGAGAGAGAGAGAGAGAGAGAGAGAGAGAGAGAGAGAGAGAGAGAGAAAGAGAACCAGTGGAAAGATTGGGAAGTGAGTAGGCCTAAATAAGAAAGGAATTACTGTCAGGTGCATGAGTAGAGGGTTAAAATCCCCCACCCTCCTCAGAAAATGACTGATTTGATCTATTGTGATTTAGAGTACACATGTTTGTCTTTAAAAAAAAAGAGGGACAAAAAAAAAATCAAAAATTGAAACCGTGTCCATTTATAGTATAGAGTTTTCCTATAATCTCCGACATTTTTTGTTTTTACCTCTGGGCATTTTTGCCTCTGGCATTTTAACTTCTGGTATATTTACACCGAACCGTATAAACTTTACCTCTGAAATCTAGATTTCAGACATAATAATAATAATAATAATAATAACAATATTTATAAAGCGCAACATATCCATCTCTAGAGATGCTCAAGGCGCATACAAATAATTTAAATTAATATTCAACATAAATTTAACAATATGCATTGAGCATCAGGTGAGTTTTAAGCCCAGTTTTGAAAGAAGAAAGAGTGTTGGCCGTCTGGATAGAGAGAGGTAACTTATTCCACAAAGAAGGAGCTGCTGATGCAAATGCTCTATCCCCTCAATTTCTTTTGGTACGTATTTCTTTAAGTCTAATATTATATGATGAACGTAAACCAGAACGACCTGCAGAACGTGCCACACACGGACGCTTTTCTCTCTCTTTTTTTTTTTATAAAAAAGGTGAGGAACCATTATAAATTGTATCACACTATATTCCTATGCCCCGTTCTAAAAATGCTCCTTTCAGAAATGATCTCGAACGTGCAATGCCAATAAATTCAATATGGGTTTATGATGCAAATACAAGTTTCATAATGGGGCGTGACCATAAATCGCGCTTGTAGCTAAAGGAACCAAGTTCAAGAGAACAGTTCCCATTTTATAAAAAATAATCGGCAAAATTTCATTAACTTGTTATACCAGTTACCACCAATGGAAGAAGAAACCTAAAATGACCAATAAACGTGTCTTCTTCTTTAAACAAAAACACTGTAGTCTAGAAAGAAAAGAGAAAAACATAGTCAGTTTGAACGAAAAACAAATGGCAATCAAACGAAATCAAATAGTTGGTGAAGACTCCCTTTCAGTGGAACACCAGCAATAAAACGGATCATCAGGAGATCGCGAGAAGGAAATAATATTACAACTTTCCAAGTTTTTGAAAGTCAAAACGGGGAGAGCAGGCCTTTATACTAGGACAAATATTATAAACTTTAAAATGGCCTCTTGTAACGTGGCATACCTCATATCACAAAGGCTAGACTAAAAACTTGGTTAACATCTCAAACTATCTCAAGTGGGGTACTTTTATGAAATGGCCGCTTCGGAATGTATAACCGTGTATTTAACGGGGAAGACGCGGTGAGGGGTTTTCGTGGACCAATGGATCTGAGATTCATAAGCTATTAAAAAAGGGAAAAGGAAGAAGGAAAAGAAGAAGAAGAAATAGAACAGAAAATGTGATCAAAAACTAAATTTATGAAGAGTACGAATTTACAAATAGTACACGAAAAAAAAAGAAAAAAAAGTGAAAGGCGTAAATATTCTCAAAAAGAATGATACGCCGATAAACACCCCCCCCCCCAAAAAAAAGAAAAAACATAATCGGGGATTTTTAGACAAGGGCACATATCAAGCCGGCTACTAACTAGCGGGACATAACTGAAAACTTCAAGTAAAACTAAATGGCAGTTCACTTAAATAGGTGCGGAATATGTTAAATTTAAAGGTATACATTATTGACCTTTGTACGAATATATATTTTTTTCTCCTAATAAGTCTTCTTCGAATGTAAGATATAGCATCCCGAGTAGTAGGAGGGGTCAAAGTTTTCCGTTGTATTGATGTTATCCATTTTTCCCGCGTCCTAGTTCACCCTCCTGTGATCACCACGCCCATTTACCCCACTCCGGGCCCCACTCCTAGACCAAGGCCCCGCCCCGTCAAAAAATATGGTTAATGTCGCCGCTCATCTCATGCGACCTGCTCTGACTCATGAATTAATACTCTTCCTTCACAAGAATAAAACCAACACCTACACTCAAAAGTAATGATTAATTTCTACATCTTACGTATCTTTACATTTCATAATGGTCCTACCAATCTTTGCCGACGCCAAAAAAGCGACAGAGAAATCGCACATTGTATTAACATGCATGCATACACACGCGCCAGATACCACTGCTAGAGCTTTTATAACCCCAAAGCTTTGACGCCACTGTGTTATTGCTGTATGCAGTTTCATCCCATACGTGCATGTACAGTCTCCAAGCTTCGGCCTTGTATACAATCTGTGCGGTGACATTATGCAGGTGTAAGATCGCCAAGCAGTTGGAGGAATATCTCAGTAAAATTTGTTACTTTGTGGTACTTTACATTTAGGATAAGAAAAATGGAATGCCTGATCAGAGTTGCGGTCTTTGTTTTATTAACAATTAATGTGTTTATTGATCCATCGGCGGGCCAGACCACCGAGACGATGGCAGATTTGGATTTTCCAGCGCTGAGCCTGTAAGTAGAGAGTTTAGTGTGTACCAGGCGGGCGTCGTCCTGCGGTATTTTACGACTGTCTGGCCATAATATTAACAGCAGTCATGAATGGACGTGATGAACATAATGAATGTTGGTCAAAATGTTATTTGTCTTTTCATCTCTATCTGGTCGTTATCACGAAAGGATGAAAATATAAATGGGAGCATGCCATGGATTACAATCCATGACCAACTCATAATTGCAATTCATTAATATGAGTTGAATATGTAGATTTTTTATCTATTTTTGAGCTTACCGATGCTTTATGCCCAGTAGGGCCCTGCATCGTACACATCCAGATATTTGAATATTTATTATGTTGATGCATGAATGGTAGTGAAACATAAATGCATAGTATTTTCACTAAATAGTCAGAGTATATAGAGTTACTTGCACTATTCATCTGGGCACTCGGCAAGCAATACGCCAACGGTGGTCTGTACTTAACTGGAAGAAGAAGAAGATATATTATAAATAAAATAATTAAGCATATATGCGCTACAAATGAATAAACAGTTAAATTAAAAGTATATGGACAATTTATAGTATGGTAGCATGAAAAAAAAAAGAAGGAAAGATTTATGTCAAATTGTCAAGTAATTGAATAACACATGCTGTGGAAACAAACCCATCGTCAGTATAGACCCTTTATTTTAATATACCAGTATATATTCAATTTTGAATGACACACCCCATTTAACCCTAATCAAAAATAATTTTCCTTTTCTTTCCTTTTGAATTCACACAAAGGTAATCTCACCATATGAGAAAATGCCTTGATTATGCTGTGGATTATAAATGGATATTCCATTTTGAAATTGTGATTGCCTTAATAACTTAATTTGTAAACAATTTCAAATTTTCATTGATAAATGGTTATAATTATGCTATATTTACTTTTTATTCCCCAATGCAGGGTGAAGAAATGGGCCGATAGCCTGAGTGTTTCTTTGACGTCAAACTTAGATGAAGTGACCGGCATTAAGGAACTTAAACAGGTGAGTAATTATCTATTTTATACTGATTTTGATATAAAGTAATTATTTTTTAAAGTACTTTGATGTAATATGTGATGCAGAAATGTCATACTTATATGTCATATTTATCTGGTGATGCAGAGGTCAAGGGAAAAACTAAATTATTCTGTTGAGGTAAATTCAAATCAAGAGTTAAATGTTCTCCGGTACGAGAACGTTCATGTATTTTTTAATATTTTTTTAATGTTTTTGATCCTTTTAATGTTTGCTTGTCTTTTTTGATGTGCTGCAAGAATTTTGTGGATTTATTCATGTCCCATGGATAATATATATATTAGTATTGTGAACGTGTAATTAGTACGTTATATTTGTGTATACTTTACACAAAGGATAATGATGATCGAATGATGCAGGTAAATTGATTGATTGATTGATTGATATTTATTCGTACATTATGAAGAGCCCAAATAGTGGCAAGACATGAATTATATCCCCCATCTCATGTCCTTTAATCTGTATCATTTTTATTTAATTATCTCTGCTGCATTATATTCAATAACAAACAATATTGACATTTTATATCTACTGTACAAATGCATGACTCCCCGACAATCGCCTCTTTGGGACATGTTCATTTTTACACAATGAGAGCTAAGTCATAATGGTCTGCTAGTCAACTACAATCAGGCACACCGATCTATTGTCCTCACACAGAGATTTTAGCTCATCTATTCAAAGCATGGATTTATATGCCTGGCCTCTACATGTACTACCTTATGGTAGGGGTGACACAAAGAACGTCAGAGATTATCTGAGGTTGCGTGTTACCATAAGTGTTATATATATAGATCAATATGGCATACAGTGCAAGAGTGTGGTCAATTCCCCTTTCGTCAAACTGGTCTACATCATCCATGTACATGTTATATAAGGGGCGCACGCTGGTATGAATACCATGTGAATAGAATTGAATTGATGTGGTTTATTGATGATAGCTCACATTCCAAGTACATGTAGCAGCCATAAGGCTGAAACAATATGAATTTACAATCCCTAAAAATGTCTATTAAAATACTATACAATATAAATTTGAGTCACCAATAAATATAAATATAATATTAAACAATGAAATTGAGAAGGGAAGAGACATGATATAGAATAAAGAAAACAAAAGGAGAGGTAGAAGATAAAATTGCAATAGCAATCACAAAATGCTGGTAGTGGTACACATGGTTTAAGTGACGAGAGGTCATAGAAACCGGCACATTTGTTACCTAAATCATAATAAATGGAAGATAATAATTTTTAAATATGTACAGTGTACCTTGAAATATATCAGTTTACCTCAGTAATTATACGCCCAATCGCCCATGTATACATTTATATTCACTTTATTGTTGTTGTTGTAGTGTTGACAGTTTATTTCATGATATAGCACAATTAATATTGGTAAAATATTCGCTCAACTTACTAAAATTTGTTCTTCCTCAAATATTGCCATTTTAAAGTAAATAAAATTCTCAGAGCCGCGAAAAACAAAGGATTCTGAAGAAGAGTTACATCTTCCCTTTTGCCAAATGTACGATGTTTTATATTTTTCAAATCATGTTTTTAAAATGGCCTACAAACTGAAATTGAAATATTGTTAGAGGTTAATTACCGGTAGTTCTCTTTTCCAAAGACGAAGAAAACAAAGGAGAGAGCTGACTATCATTTCTATGACATTTTGTATCCTTGGAGCAAACTTGCAAAAGTGTAATTCAAAAGATATGAAAAGGGTAAACTCAAGAATTTATGGTACAATACAGCTACATGTTTTTTTATTATCATTCCAATGAAGAGTGCATTGTTGCAATCCTTGATATGGTAAAAGAGACTTTGAAAAAGCTACAATGCTTTATCACAAGGCTTACAGGTATGTGTGGTTGCTCACCAACAATCTGAATTTACCCAGAAAGTTGTTGTCATTTTTATTGTTTTTGTCATTTGGTTTAAGATGGCACCTTTCAATATCTCCTAGATTATTTATGCTTTGAAAGAAATCATTGTGATTTACATACATGTATATTAGGCCTTTGATAATTTGCACATGTGTATTGTGTTGTAGGAATTATTGTCTCGTGAATGAAATCAATGATGAGTGATAGCCTTCATTCAAGTTATCATCTGGGAGCTGCGTAAACAAATATCCATGGACAAGTAATCCCCATCCCCAACCTGTCCCCAACATTTCATTGTACACTGTAAGTGTATACTAATGAATGCCCATACATACGCATAAACACAGATCTTGTCTGTTATTTCCAGGCCTATATCCAACTGTTTTACTACTGTATTTCTACAAGTTCATGTACCGTACATGTAGTGCAGCGATATACATTTTACATTATAACATTTATAAAATAACATCTACAACAAATTTTTGAAATGTTGTCTTTTATCAAAGAATATTGTTTTTCATCTTAATTATTGGAAGTAGGATGTTCATTAAAGACCAGAAAGATAAAAACAGAATGTAGGCAATGCTTTGTCCTCAGTTAATAGGGACTTTTAGATTTGCACAACGACAACGTGGATTGCTACGATCGACGTCCTTTTAATGCACTGCCTTGAATGGACGTCACACGTATCAGTCCACGCAAATCTAAAAGTCCCTACTATCTTCAGATGAAGTACATGCGGAAGCCGTATACCGGTAGACAGCTTTACCCATACAAGAATGGACATGCATTGACAGGAGATACACACATAAAAGGAGACAGTGTGTTCCACATGAGTATACAGTATACACACGTTTGTGTGTGGATGCATCTACTGATACTCCATCAATGCACGGGTGACTTTGTTTTAACTGGAAGGGCAGACTCCATGATTAATTCCAAGTACATTCTGAATAATTCATGTACACCCTGTATTATACATGTAGTTTGAGTAACTGATTCAACCTGATATTTCAATATGTGAATCACAATGACAAAAATATTGTCTGTTTAAGAAGAAGGAATAAAAATGTGTGTGTTTTTACCCTAACTCAATTTACCATACCTTTATTTAGGGAAAAATAGGAATACTCACCTACAAGTAATTGGATTTTCATTATGCACAAAGCCTATTTGCTGCATTCATGAGTACATGTACATGTACATATGCAGGAGCTAGGTTCCTGGATAATAAACACATTCACCTGTCATTATGTGTGTATGACCTGCATTGCTGTTCAATGTCTGGAGAATTAAAATTTATTAAAAATATTGCTCATAATATGTACATCAAATATGTGTTTGCTACATCTACAAAGTCAGTATTTTTAGGTGTGATGTAAAGAGGAGGAGAACCCACAGATCATTTATTGTATTTTGTGAGAAAACAAATTATAGGTAAAACCGGAATCTAGTATATATTTTTAAAAATAGAACTTTTATATATATTTCATACTGTTTATATAATATGTACATGTATGTAAATACATATGTTATCCATATTGTACAGTGTGTGTTAGTGAGTAGCAACCTATTTGAATATGAAGACAATTCACATTTAAAGAAAGAGACCCCCAAAAAACCTTTAGCAATGTCATTCAAGAAACAAAAACATCGGTCCTGGTCTTAAATATACTACGTGAAAAGAAAAGGATTATATTTGGATTTACTTGTACCAACTATATTGCAAAAAATGAATGATCATTTATTCATTTTATGGTACCAGCACATCTGAATACCGGTAGAAGTGATTGTGTTAACAACTTACATGTACTTATCACAATTTGGACATATGCGTGCTCTCATTTCCACCCTAGTATTACCTTGTTGATAACAGTTTAATAAAAATACTGGTATATCATTGGCATTTGCATGTACATGTCCAGTATTTATAGTCAGGAGTATATACCTACATGTACCTGTCCGTGACATACATGTACACTTGGATTGTAATGAATCTTTGTTTAGATAAGAGCTTTTTACGTCAGCTCTATTTATGTACTTGTATTCATATCATATGGAAATTGTGAAAATTGTGTTTTGAATGACAGAACCAGAGCATATGGTATTACACAATTGCCATGAGAATTTGGGAAAAGGATTGGTGCCAATTTAGATAGATGACACACAATGTAGAGGTGGTCAGCAAAATGATGACATTTATTGTTGATGACGAGCTGAAGAAAGGATTTAGAATTGCTTGTGTTTCTGCGTAAGCAGCTGATTAAAAAGTAGAATACAATGTAATGAATAGAATAATGAAGAGATATAGTAAGGCGAAAGAATATAATTGCGTTAATTCTTTCATTATGTCCCCCCACCCTGTCAATAATATGTATGCAAAATGTATGTGAATACATGTGTTTGCAAATTCTTTGACCACAACCAGTTTCATTCATGTTCTAAAAAGAATATTTTACATATACATGTATATAGTTGTAATAAATTATAAATGTTTATTAAGATTTTTTTCTCAAAATATTGTATGAAAATCTGAAATAAGGTTAATTATCTATATATTTTTCATTTTTTAATCAATACCGGTATGCTACATGTAAACATTATTTTCTCCCCAAATATGTAACATTTCACTTGAGTGTATACCTATTTATTCCAACCAGCATCTTGATGCCTTTGTATAGAAATAATTTTGATTTCTGATATTTCATTTTTTTTACAGGAATATGAGGACAAGAACTTGTCTTTGGAATATATAAATGGCACAGAACTGATAGACGATGTAGCTCAGAAATGGCAGGGTATACTCCAAAAGAAAATGACTGCAGTGAGGGTAGGTTACAGAATTTCCTTATTCATGACATGATTATTTATTACTTTTTAAATTTTATTTCTTGTACAGAATTTATATTACTATTGATGTTCAGACATATTTAATAGCACATGAGCAATAATGACATTTATTTTTTCTATCAATATTTAAAGGTTGTCATATCATGAGTTTGTATTACATTTTACATAAGATTATTTAAAACAAACACATAATAAGAAATTTGTTTCTCTTTGTGTAATTGATTTATTAAGTCTTACATGTTAACCATCATAAACAAACAGATTTGCACACAGGATTAAAATGCTTACCGTATTTTCTGCACCGCTAATATAAGATGCTAGCCTGGAACCCAAGACATTCACACAAAATGATGAAAGTATTAAGTGATTGGTCTTCATGTTAATGCAAAATCTTAAAATACAGTAGATGTACATTATATTCCATGATCTTTTTTGGCAATGTGATGTGAATGTTAATATTGAATTTTATGTGAACATTTCATCATCATCATAGAATATTTTTTTTGTAGTCTCAACATTGACCAAAAAACCCCATCTAAGATAATCACAACTGCCTTTATTTTAGCTGTGACAGACTGGTGCAGATATTTTCCCCATGCATGCATTATTTTTCATGGTTTTTTTATTGCTCCTTATCCAAAAAATTACACTCATTTGAAAAGTGCTGCTTTTTTCTTTTTTCTCTAACCTTGAACATAATTATATTTCATACTGCACTATGATGCACACACACACAGCAGTTTGATGCTCGTTCAATATGCACATAACAATACATGTACATGCTATAGGCACGTGTACATGTGTTCCCCGGCATCCCTACATACATGTACACTGAAGGCCAACTTTTATGAAAGCCTAAGTTCATGAATTATTTAGGGCCTCTCTTCACACTACAGGTAGCTATGAATTAAATTCTGCTTGAATTCATAGATGAAATTGTTATCATCAGAGTAGGTACATCATAGTCTAATATACCTTATACGTAAGTCATATTTACTAAATAAAAAATTACTTTCTTATAGAGACTGCATACTGGAGTTTTGTAATATAATCTTGAATCTCGAAAGCAATAATTGTAATGTTTAATTAATACACATCAATACACTGCCATGTAATGTATGAGGTGCACAGGCAATCAATTAGGTATGGGTGGAGGCAAATTGGAGATGCAGTCACATATATCTGGTTCTTACATGTAGATCAACACAAACCAGCTGTTAGTGTGCAACGATACCTATCATGTACAGTATATATTTCAAAGTGAGAGTAAAGGAAAAATTGGGATGGAATTATGAGTTTCCTCAAGGGAAATGAAGGTGGGAAACATGGCCAGATACCCAGTCAGCACCTCCCCAGTAGAAACATGTATACATCCGCTACACTATACATACAGTGTACATGTACATTCATGAATGGTGTGTGTTCATTATGACTCCACCTGTTTATGTATACCTCTTTGGGTTGATATTACCTGGGTTGGTGTCTCGTTATTACATGTAGTATCACTAATTGGAACAACAGACAGGTATACTCATAGCCCCTGCAGTGAATTGTAGAATGAACTGAAGAGTACTAAGGCAGGGCATGACACTAACATGGACACACACACGGCCGCCCAAAAATCGAAGACTGTACTCACAAGATTGTTAAAAATTTTACATACGTAGAGCTCATGTATATACACATTATAAAAAATTTAATCCAGATTCCCTTCCCCCAAAAAGCTAATGTGGAGACCTGATGAAGGTATATTTAGAATTTATGTTATAATACATGTATATGTGATTGAAATTTAGCTTCTTAAAAAAGCCTTACTCTTGTTTGTAAATCTACATGAACTTGATGCGGTAACCCAGCATTTACTCGGGTGACAGTGGCTCTGTGTGTTATTTCATCAAGAGTATGGGGTTAGGGTTGCACTTAGGTTTTAGATTCAGGTCTAGGGTAAGCGTTAGGGTTAGGTGTTTGGTCCAGGGTTGAAGTTAAGAATTGGGTTAGTGTAGGAAAATCGACGGGGAGTAATAGTCGCGGGAGCAAGTGTCGTACAACCATTTGATGTTCTTTATGCACTTAACTTACATGTACCTACTGTACATGTACACTATGTGAACTTGTACAATACATGTATGTCCATATCTTCTAAAGATATCGTATTCTCAGTGTACTGTTCCATTAGTTGCTTCATCTGTAATCTGGAAATAGGCTGAAAATAGAGTTACATATATGCTAGTACACTTACAGAATTGACATTAAACATGATTAGCATTCAAATGAAGTGCTACATGTACATGTACATGCCCTCAAGCTACAATTCAACCATGTTGAAAGATGTGGGCATGTACTTGTACTTTAACCCGGCTAAGAAATGTTAAATCAGATATAATTTCTCAATTGATACTTCTTTAGTTGACATGTAGTCACTCAAATCTCCAAATCATTTCCAGTAGTAGTTTGCATTTAAAAACTGAAGATAATCATTTTTCTTGTGTAACTTTATTACTGGTAGAAGTATTAATCAATTGACATTCCTTTAGTAATGTTTGTATTTATCTATGTTTAATGTCTTTTTTACTTTTTGAAAATATAAAAAGATAATGGCATAAGTGTCATCTATTTGTCACATACTTTATCAACTAAATGGTACAAGAGAAAACATGTTAAAATGAACATTCAAGCCTAGGCTACTGCCTTAATACACAGGATAGTACAAGGTGGACAAAATAATACATATAATTAAACATTTACACACAGAAAACCCAGGATGAACATACAATGAAAAAAATACAATAAACACGTCATATGGAAGCACTACCTAAATGTGGGCACTTGGAACATTGACTCAAATACCATGTACTATAATATCAAATAAAAGTACTTCAGAAAAACACAAAAATACCATAACACCTGCCAATTTACAATTATTTTACATAATTACTTAATGAGTAATTACATTAATAATTCATGATGCTTTTGCCCCCTCCTATAATGTAGAGTATGGTCCCAAATTAATAAATTATACATTACCCTGAAGCCTGTATGTATCATGGATCTCGCTGTAAATTGACAATTTCTCCCTCGTTTTTTTTTCTTCCTGTTTCATGCAGAAAATTGTAGATAAGCTGGAGCAGGAGTTTGCTAATTATACTGCAGACCATGAAATTGAAGTAAGTACAGTAGATCAATGATTTTAATCCCGAAAGATGCTTTGAAATATAAAAAGAAGAAAATAATTTATATTAAATGTATACAATTCTAGCCTCTCAGGTTTTTTTATTACAAAAATATAGAACAATTACATTATGATTTGTGTATTTACAAAATCTTTTTTATTATCAGACTCTACAGTAGACTGTACAATATATCTACTTTATTTTTAGTTGTATTTTTTGTGACTATACCGGTACTTACATGTACATGTCTGTTTTTGTATATGCAGTAAGATAAAGTAAATGTTAATTATACAATGTTGCATATATCAGTCACAGTATAAATTGCTGCATTGCAATCCAAACAAATTAAATCCACAAAATTGTCAAAATTTAAAATATATAAAAGATCTCATTATGTCGCTCATCATACATTGTATAGGTTTCTAATAATCAAATGTTTACTTTGCATTGTCTGTATCATGTAGATTGAAGATGTAGACTACAAGAACTCCAAGAATCTGACAAACTTGACTCTTTCGTATGATGATAGATTCATTTCTTACGTCAATCTAAACTGCAGCTCGGTCCAGATACCTACAGACATCTATGAGGGAGGTAAGTACATGATTGCACACCAACGGTCCCACTCACCGTTGTTTTCATGCCCAGCCCCCCCCCCCCACTTTGTGAACGGAGGGATACCATGCGTGTTCCCAAAATGTCCGGTAAAGGGGTACTTTTCATGCACCAAAGTCTGGCTCGTAGTACACAAAAATCTGACCCGTATTGACTTTACACACCAGACTTAGGGGGATGTTTTCAAAAGGAGGGAACATGCATGTGCGAACCCTAAATAACACTCAGTGGGGGGGGGGGGGGGGGCTGGGTTTTCATGCAACATCTGGCTGATGCGGACATAATTATTCCTATATTATGCTTTGATTAATAGGGGCTATAGGAACTAAGTTTCAGGTAACCCTATCACTATATCCCTGAACCTGACCTAAACTTAATCTGAAAAATAACCCCAACATACTTAAACGTGAATAGTATAAAATTAAATAAATCTTAGTGTAGAACCAATTTGGTGTCATTTTAATTATTTGGTTTGTTATCAATGGAGTACAATGAAATAAACTTCATTAGTAGAGAAGTGATAAATTGTGGAAATGAAAGCCTAATATCTTATCTGTGGCAAATAGGCACCATGTTGTTTATGAGGATTTATATATTGTGTGAGTCTAGTAGGTGGATATTGGGTTGAATATGCATGGTGAAAAAGACTAGTCGTTATGGATGTTTTAGTATTCCAGTTCAACAAAGGGGAAATACATTAAATCCCTTTGTGAAACTAGAAAGTGTGCAAAGCATGGAAATTGTATTACTATCTATAGGTCTTTGCAGTGACCATCACTGGGAGACAAATTTAGTAGATGATGGAAAGATGAAACAGCTGGTCTATATGACCTCTGATAATCAATTGAATGACACACTCATGTAGATGACAGATATGTATCATCTGTTCAGAGCTAGAAGGATGTTAACTCTGTGTTATAGTACATGTATTAATGCCCTTCTGGCTCCAAGCTGAGTGAGTAGGAATGAGCTGCTGTAGATTAAAAGTAGCTTTTGATTGATCTATCGCTCAGGTGCTTGTCATCTCTATCATCAGTTAGGGTTATTAAATTTAAAACATTTCTAGCATTCCTTAAATACCATTTTGATAGACAGAGGACTATTGCACCTTGTTCGAATAAGGTGTAAATATACCTATCTCATATGATATATGCTGAATTGGAATTGTGCAAACTCTTGGCCCAATTAAAGGAAACAAAAAAACAAATTGCAAATTATGATGGGGTCCATTTTCATATAGGATTTTACATTCTAAGACGTTAGGAACAAGTTAGATCTTGTGATTTGTTAATGTATCGTAAAAAGGGGTTAAAATGAACAATCAAGATGAAAAGTTCAACATTTGAAAATTTCTTTATATTATTTTTTACGTCAGGAATAGGAGTGATATGATTCAAATGTTGGTTTCTTTTCAGTCGTAATGAGTTTTAAAATGTCTGGAAATGTTGTCTCCAATTACCCTGCTTTACAGTAATGAATATATTTGTTTGTAAATTGTACTCTTCAGAGAATTAATTTCCATTTTTTCATTTTCAATCAATCAGTCAATTGCATTATCTTGTCTATAATGTTCTGTGGATTAGGCCAAGTAATCCTTCTTTAATTCCAATCATTTACAATGTACATGTAGTATAGTATATTTCTTTCACTTTCGACGTCATAATTGACACTGACCTTGGATGTACATGACATTCCAGCAGCCAAATCCTTGGTATAATACATTGGCTTCATCAAGTATCCTTTCACACTGAACCAACTCATTTTAATGACTCATTACTCCACACAGACAAGGTTATCTTGAATGGTATCCAGGCCACCGAGGGTGTTGATAGTGTCTTTCTCAGTAACTTTGAGGAGGATCCCCAGCTTCTCTGGCAGTACTTTGGCAGTGCCGATGGATTCTACCGATCTTATCCTGGTAAGTGATCTTTAACCTTGTCAGAAAGAATTATCTCCTGTGTGCCAGTCAAGATGCGGCTCTATAGATTTTGCCTGTGCAGTATCACAGCTGTGGCAGAGTAAGGGTTGAAGGATACATTACCACGATTTGCAGAAATTTTGATTTTGTTATGATATCATTCATTAAGTTATGATGACAAGAATGGTTGAATAAGTGCAATTACATGTAAATATGTACACAGAAATAAGCCATTTGTGTGGAGTCATACAAATAAGGTAAAACATACAGTAAAAAATTACAAAAAACGGCAAAATAATTATGAAAATCTGGTCAGTAATATTTTTGAAGTTAATACAAATTACTATTTCAAGAACCTAATGTGAATTAAACTGTCATGCCTGTCAGTTCGGTATAAAATGGTAGTAACAAATAATGACTCCATATGTGTGCATTTGCAGCTTTTCGTTCACAATATATAGGCATAAATAGTTACTCAATGATATCAGCTACATAGTAAAATGTTTATTAGCCACTTTAATCACATTAGTTCCTCTTTCTAGAAATTTTCTTTAGCAAATGATTTTTGACTATTTTGCATTTACTGTTATGTATGTCATATCTGTGTGTGACTTAATTTACACAAAGATTAAAGTGATACCTTTCCTTATATTATCACGACTTGCAGCGGGTAACGGTAGGTATTTATCTTGGTAAAGTTTCAAGAACAAAAATTCTTAAAAAGCTTTACTGGGCAAATAAAGCATGAAATTTTCCTGGTTTCAAGGAGCAATTTATTTCCGACTTTGAATTTTTTACGGAATCACATGCAGGTTTTATAGACTTTGTTTGTTTCTGTTTAGCCACCAGATTTATTAAAGAGGTATAAAATCTGGTAAGTAAAGTTTTCAACCGCAAATAGCACCAGATTTTTCTCACAAAGGAATTCTACTAAATTTGTTGATTTTCATGCAAGATTCTTATTTTTTATTTTTTTAGCATGTTTGCATCCCAGAAGGCATAATTTTTTTAACGCAATATGCGTAATCTCTTTTTTTTTCAAAATCTGTGAATTTAATACTAACATGTTAAGAAATAAATAGCACAATTAGAATTCAAAACTTCCTGAGACTTGTGTTATGGCCACAAGTAAACTAATAGAAAGTCTCAGATAAAACTTCTCCTTTTTCTTTTTATTCGCTTAAATTATATAGAAGAAATGAGAAGTTTTAAATATTGTACCTCTAGATCATCTGTTTGGAGCAAGAAGGGCTTTAACTCTTATAATTATACACACAGTCAATGCCGAACTGTTTGGCTCCGAAACAGATGATATGCTCTAGTACACATGCAACTGATGTAGATATCAGGGATGTGCATGTGGTGCGGAGGTGATGACATGAGAAAAAAAAGGGTAATTCTTGAAATACATAAATACTAGTAAGTCATAATTTACAAGGTAATGATTGCTTTTAACCTAATAAGTTAATGGAATTTATTAGAACACTACAAACATGTGCATGTGTGCAGTATTAATAGCAGGCAGCTATTACACTTTTCATGATATTTTTCTGAACAAATGAAGGTTTTTTTCACATGTATTGAGTTGGTTAGTATTCAAGAAAGAAAAGAAATATTGTGAATTTGTGATTAAGAGGATCTTTAAAAAACACAAAAACAATTAATTGGGGGTAATGCGGGATTTGCAGTGCATGTGCATTGTAAAAAACATTGCTACAGGTTTTCTCTTGTTGATGCAATTAATGGAATGTAGCAGTGAAAGTAAAAACAACTTGAAACTTGAAGACCATGCACAGTATTGGAAAGTATTATTCTTTAATTTTTTCTTCTTATGATATTGCTATCATTTTACATTAGATATGGTTGCATTTCCTTATAAGAAATAAAAACATGTATCTTTGGTACTTTGGATGGTGATGAATCAAAATTTTCCCCTGTATATTTGAAATTACGAACAAACAAATATTTTTCTAGTTTTTTTTAAATTTTTAATATCAATGGCTTTCCAGAGGATGTGGTGATCCACAAAATAAACAGCACCACCGTCTCTGTGTAATTTTTTCTTAACTAATGTGACACACTTGCCACTACTGTACATGGTCTGTAGAGCTTACCTGTCTCACCTACATCTTATGAGTTACAAACAAGCCGGCTTTGTGATCAAATAAGCGAGTTAATGAGTGAGATTTGAATGAGATCATAATCATTTATACCTACAGCTGGACCTTATATTAATGGACGTTATGATGCTCGTTTGAGGAAATGGTAAAATTATTATTTTTGTTATTTATGACCATCTTGCCAAGTATCCTAGCTCCCATGGATTGTTGCACGCAATTTCTTTTCTCCCATTAGTGACCCATCGATCATGTACATGTACTAACATTACACTGCATACATATAGACATCCATATTGTAGGAATCTATTTACGATAGTGATTGTATGGGACATTTGTGTCCTTCTCAAGACAGAGACGATAAAACATCACTAATGTATTCATCCTACATGTACATTGGTATGCCATATGACCTGTTTTCTTTTATAAAAGGCTGTTGAAGCCTGTCTTCTGCTAGTTTTGTTATTAGTCAAGGTAATTTGCTATTAAGAAAAAAATAGTCCAAACTCTTCAAAATAGGAGTTTGCTTGGAGAACCTAATTAAAAACCTACCTTGTATTTCAAAATCATAACTAACTAGTGACATAACTAATAGTCTAAATAATGGTAATAGGGATCCACGTTGGTCTAAATAATGGTAATGGGGATCCACGTTGGAGTCTTTCTGCTCAGAATTCCTTTTTGTGACTCAACGAGTCAATATTGAATTTGAAAAGTTACAATTTACCATCCAGGTGAAACTCTCTCAATATTGAATATTGTAGGCTCATAACAAACCTTAAACATATTGCAAGAACACTTTCTATGTAAGCAGTGCCAATGGTCAGCCATAGGTGCTAACAAAAATTCTTAAAGCGCACTGAACTGACTTAAGTTTACATACAACCTTGAGAACATTTCTTCTTTTCGATTCCTATTCTGGCTGAGGGATCCAATCTTTACTTACCAATTATAGTGTTTGTGAGGTGAATTTCTAGTTTCTAGTGGAATATACTCCAAATGTAAATGGTTTAAAGGGTGAATTTGCATTTTTGATACTCAAATAGTTTTTAAAAAGATATATATTGCACATAATATGAAATTGTACTGGTATTAACTTTATTTTTTGTACTGTACTAGCTTGGGACAGAACTCTCCTTATCACATCATTTAAAAACTCTACACATGTATATTTGTGATTTCTAACTTTTACAGGTCTTTCATGTAGTAATTGACTTCAGTGTAAATATGGAAAATTATTGCTAGAGGAAATCACATTAAAGATAAACTTTAGTACTGGTAATGCGATTGCATTGTGAAAGAAAAGGTGTGGAAAGGATAAGAAACAGTTGCTCATGTAGCATGTAAGTATTGGTGTGCACTGCAAGGTTCTGGAGTCATCAAAATCATAATAAATTTGACCGAGTCTGGTGAAGTAACATGCACTGTACACAGAAAGCTATATATGGGACAACACACATGGTGTTCGGGCTAGTACTACCTTGATTTCCTTGTCTTTCTATGTTCATTACTCAGCCAGTATACATTTTCTTCCAAAATTGTTTGGCACATGTCATTTATTTGTAATCTTGAACATTCAGTGTAAGTTTTGTTTGATTCTGTGGGAATTAATTTTCTTTTTTTTACCAGAACTGGAGTTTATCTTTAAATTGTAATAATATAGTTGGGAGAATTAAAGAATCAATCAGATCAGTTTTTCCCAATTTGTACCATGAATAATGGTCCGTTTTCACTCAAATGTTCAGATTATCTCTAATTGTACATCTAGCATTCCATTTCACAATTTCATCAGTATTCAAAGTGTGTTTTTAAAACAAGGTTTTAGCTTTTTGTAAGGTGCTTGTGGGTCATGTTTAAAAATTCAATTTTCAATGCTTTTGTGAAAGGTAAAGCAATTACGGTAAATCCACATGCAAAAATGTGTGATTTACATGTAAGATGCAAACCCACATTTAGTCATTGCCGTTGATACAAATTTCATCCCCGTATAATCACTATTAATCCCGCCATGGCACAAATGTTAACTACTAGTACACTACAATGTGCCTGTACATGCAGCACCTATATATCTCACGACCTTTATCATTGGAACAAACAGCAGACAAGAATACCTCTGTTCCTGTTTTCTGTTTTGTTTTATTACATTTTCAGATTCATAAACATTGCTTTCATAGTAGGCTTATATTCAAAATTCATGCACATGTATTTGGGCTTTTTAATCTACAGGTATTTATGCATCCATTGCAATACAAGTGCATGTAGTGCATAATTAGTGGGGAAGAAGCACAGATGATGCAGGTTATTTAAGTGTGGGTTATATACACTGTAGTGTGGGTTATAGAGTGGGTTAAAGAATGTGGGCTATAAATGAATTGAAAAATCTTGATGAAATTTTTTTTTTCCACACAAGATCACCTGACATGGTTACATTACTAATCATGTGACACATACACCTGTAGTCTTAGGGCATGCACGCCATGCAGTGTGTGTTTTAAAGATGTGTTCATAATGTAAGTTCAACAATCTAACCTTAACAGTTGTAATCTTTAGAGAGTGTTGTATCTTTTCCTAACTTTTTTTTAGTATGAATTATTTAATTTTGTGTCTTTTTTAATGCAGTGACCACCTGATTATGTATCTTTCTAACAGAATGTATGTAGAGTGAAAAGTAAGCCCATGTGATCTCTGTAATTTTTCTGTTTTTGATAGTGAAGTCAATGTATATAATTATGTTTTATGTCCATAACATGTTTGTGAGGCAGATGCAAGACTCCCACAAGGAATTGTAAAAAGAGACTTACAAATTGCAGGAGCTGCCTACAAGCTACCACACTGGAGGACACACACATGTATGCATAACAATGTACTACGGGTTGAGTTGTGACCATATAGCATTAGGTATAGGAATAGGTATTACAAATGTAAATTGGCTGTGCATACATAATAAAACAAATCTTGAGTGCTTTTGTTGTAGTTTTTCTAAGGGTTCGGTTAATCTCGAAAGAACTTCTGAACATTAAAGGAGATTAATCTGCAAGTAGCTTGTTTTTGTTTTACAACTCTTGACTATGATATTCATGTTGCATTTGAAAATTGAACAAATAAACCTCCAACATTGACAGTTCAAGAAAATAGTTTGTACAAAAAATTTAGGTATTTTGAAGAAAAGTCAATGATTTGTTAGGCACTTCAAGTTGATTGATGTCAAATGCAAATGTTCAACAATATAAACTCATGATTTTTGGATTGCAATGTGTGAGTGTTTTTTCAGTATCAACAAAGGGATGCAACTATAATGAAGACGGAACTTTGAAATACAGTGTATTATGTATGGTTTCTCTCCTTACAGCCAAAGAAGTTAGGGACATACCTGACCCTCGTATAAGAAAATGGTAACGATCTTCCCTTAGAATTGTTTGTGCTTCCTCAGAGGGAGGTCGTTAGACTTAACTAAATGATCATACATATCATTTGTTGAGAGCTGAAAGGGCATTATAATTCTAAGTAAAATGTCTTCTTGGCTCTCAGCACATGAACTCACGATCATAACAGCACTTAGTTATAGATTTTTTGAATGTTCCTCCATTTTCTCAACCATGCATGCACCCAATGATAGATTTAACTATTTGCAATCTAACATCCATGATACATGTGTCTGTACAAACAAAAGGTACACATGTATGCAAATTTTGAATTCAAATTTTAAATACACTTCCTATAGCTTAAGAAATGCTCCTTGTATATTTACTTTACCAAGAATTAAAACGTGCTTCAAAAAGAAAAGTTTAAGTTATTATGGCATGTAGAAACTAAATATAAACCAAGTAACCAACTTACTATACTCTCAAAAGGAGTTTATAATATGTGTAATATCATGTTTGACTTTTAATAGCAAACAAAAACAACTGATTTGTTTTTTCTTCTAATTTTTTTTCTCTGTTCGTTTTCTTTTTCGTAATTACCGGTAGGGCTTGTTTGGATTTCTCGCCTTCTTACCTATGTGTATATACATATGTGTATGTTTTACTTAACTTTGTATGTTAACCATGTTAATCTACAATGTATGTTTCTTTGGAAAATTGTGATTGCTTTTTTATATGCACGGCCATGCTGAAGAACAGCCATTGGCTGAAGTATGCCACCGTGCTAAAATAAAAGCAACAAACAAACAAACATTTAACCATAGAACCTATAAAGCATGCAATGTTTATATAATGTCTTCTTTAGTTATTCAAATAACACTCCACTGATTTTAATTCTAGTTGTTCCAGTTGTTGAACCTGATAATTGGACAGAAGATCCTCGAAATAGACCCTGGTAAAATCTTATACAGGATTCACCATTGCCAACATGAATTGCCAACATGAATATACAGCGTATATATACTCTGTACAGTGCTTTCACCAATTATTCGTTACTGGAAATGCATTAAATATAAAGATTTTATCCCAGTACCTGCTATTATTCTCTTTTCTTCTGCATTTAACAAATCTGCCTCATATTTGTTAAAGTATAGGATCAATTACTGTATGTTTGGGGCATTAACTATACTTGATCGCTTGTTAATGAAATCTTAAATTGTATTTGTGAGGATTTTAATCATCTATTTCTTTCAGCTGCCCATAAATATTTGAAACTACCACAAGTAGTGAGCAATCAGAAACTGCTTTGAAACTTTAACAATGAATTAATGATTAGTACGTGTCAGGCAAGTCTTATCCAAATAGCTAAATTTCTGCTTGGTAGTGACTAGTGATATGGTTTTCTTCTGCAAACTAACTTGTAAGTTATCTGAATTTTCATAGCCAGTCATATTTTAGTTGGGCAGTTCAAGACAAATCTGGACTGTCTGATATAGACAGTTTTAGAAAATATATGCTGGAAGGAACCGAGAATTAGTTACGTTTAAAATATACTCTAGGTAGAGTTCGTTATCAGTACTTCCTGTAGCTTATGGATTAATTCACCTATTTACAATTAATAAAAATAGTGATGTCCATCATGTAGATAAATATTTTAAAAGTTACAATGTTGCAAAGGATAACTAAAGTGAAGCAATGTGCTCAGATTCTTTCTTTCTGCAACTGTTAAAACTATTTATAATTATTAGGTTTTAGTCACAGTTCGTTAGTCACAGATAATACATTTTTCTTCATGTCAAAGTACATACAGCACTTCACATATACCGGTACATATGAAATTGATCAAATGTGTGTTCCATTGTAAACGTATGAATTCAATCAATGAATGGATTTGTATGCCTGTACATGTAAATAAGTTTACATTTGAAGGAAATCATTATATACATGGTTTTATATCGTTTTATATTGGAGTTTAAGGTTTTCAGTGCAAATTCTTTTGTGTGTACACAAATTTTGTTGGTACATTTCTACTTGTTATTATATGTATATTCATTGTTACATCTGTCTTGTTAAAAATATGTTTGATTACTGAATTCTAATGTAGTGCTGTAACATCACGGATATCTCCAATTCAGTTTAACCGCCAGTCAAAACCGGACGTTTTCGGTTAAACAATTTAAAAAAAGCCAGGTCCGTGTGAAACATTGCCAGCCATAGTGCCAGGTGGAGGGGCATAATATTTATTAAAAAAATTTTTTAAAAAATATTTAAAAAAAAAAAAACACAAAAACGAAACCGTCCAATTGAAAACGGAATCCGCCATGCGCGGTCGGATACCGGATGGTTAAACGTTTGACTACAGCACTATTCTAATGCATACAAGCTGTAATGGAGTAAGAATTCGATAAGTTTAGTTAAAGATAAAACAGAAGCATTTCCAATGCAGAAAGACACTGAAATTATACATCCATGTCATTTTCAGAGAAGGGAAGTATGGAGATCATATTGGTTGTCATCCTTCATATTAATATTCAAAGATAGAAATCACTAATGCCATCATAATTGTTCATAATTCTTTTTTGTTCAAATATTAGGATGACATCTTGTCTAAACCTTATTATGAGTAGTACTTACACATGATGATATTGATACTATTTTCTTTTCCCAGCGAGGCAGTATTGTGAAGATGTAACTGCACCATTTATTGCTCGTACTAGGAAATGGTATGAGAAAGCAGTATTGAATGTTTTATTTTGCTGCAAGGGAAACAAGCTATACCTTATTCTGTGCCATCCAAAAAGGAACTTGTGTAACTCCAGAAATGCCCCTTTCTCCACGGAAACTAACTTTTCACAGCCTCAGCAGGCAACAGTTGATGGAGCTTATATAGTACAGCTGAATATCTTTCCTCTGTATGGGCTAGTTCTTTCTTAATATGCAAATCTAAATATTTGATGTTTATCTTTAGGTACATGTATCTTTCTGTATAATTGTGAGAGATGTATCAAATGCTTTTGGGACTGTTCTATGATCCATGTTCAGTCTGCGGTCTATTTTAACCACTAACAAGATCTCTAAATGCAACCTATGACTAGGTACCACTTTACCTAAACCTAACTTTGACCCTCAACCTAACAAAAACAAAACAAATGGGAACCATAACTCTTACCCTACATGCATTCCTAAAGACACTTTTGCATAGCATGTGTTTAATCACTGTACCATCCAATATAAATAGTTCTTATTCATTGAGAGCAGAAGTTATTACTCGCTCAATACCATGAATTAGAAAATCATACAAATTTTGAATAGTTATGCTTTGTATTATAAGAAGCTTTGAAGATGAATGGTTCATCTTTGGAATAGAAAAGGAACTTTATTAAATTTTGATTTATAAGCTGTATATATAGTTACATACCAGTGAGAGTTTGTTGTCATATAATGATTTAAATATGCAATTAGAGCTACCGGTACATATTATGTGAGCAAGAGGCATAAAGTTACTCTTTGTTCTTGTTTTGGATTTGATACTACTGTCCATTGTAAGTTTAAGAATATGGTACTTTTCCATTGACTCAAATGATAATGTTGATTTTCTGGCAAGAAACTGTTAACTAAGATTATGATTTAACCAACTCACTACTGAATTGTGTCATATCTATAGGATATGTACAGGAATCATGTGGTCCCTGTTGGCAATGGGTTGTATGATAAATAAACCTTTTGTCTACAAAACCAAATCCTTACAAGTACATGTAACTTGTTTTCTTCTGTCATTAATATTCTAGAGTTAATATCTTAGTCTAACATTCTGTACTAAAATATACCACTGCGACTAATTTTTCCTTAGTAGTTTATACCATTCCTTTCTGTGGTCCACTAACATCCATAGTCTCCTTCCGCATTCCATCTTTCAGCTAAGCAGTGGGTTTCTGCAGGGGAGCCTGATAAAGACCAATATGATGTTCGGCGTAGGGGCTGGTAAGTGAGGCTACTAACAGGAAACGATGCTGCTTCATAAATGTGCCAAAGTGCCCAGTATAGGGATCTGCTTTTTATATTGCTTTTCTTTATCATTCAGAGCATATATTTTAAAATACTTTTCTCTTGATAATTCATGAAGCATTAGTAGGTAAACTAATAAACATCTTTCTTTTTGTGAGTACTTGCTGTTATATTAAACATGCTCAGTATGTATTTAGTTGAATTTATCAAACTCCCAAATATATTCATGACCAATAAAACTCTTTGTTAATGTAACATTCATTTAAAAAAAAAAAATGAAAAATGGAAAATTATTTCAAATGAAATTTCTTTTCTTTGCTCAAACAAATAATTTCTCATGGAAGTTCTCTATTTTCAACTACAACCCCACAATTGAACAAGATAAGGAATAAGCCAGCCTTGAAAAGATATTTTCTCAAATCTAATTGACTTTTTGTCAAACTGATAATGAAGATGATAACGAAGATGAACATTTGTATTGTTATATGATTTAGTCCTTTATTCTGAGGCACATGTTTCTCATTGTATTAGTTCAACAAGCAGCTTGTTTTAGTCATATACACATGTTCTTGTGTTATAATTTTTTATATTGGCTATTATCATGTATCCAAGATATTTGCTCAGATTCAGTCTTTCCAGGATTAAGTATTGATAATTCATAATAGAATGCCTGTGTCTAAATATGTTTTGTTTTCCTTCCTGAGAATAAACAGTACCGTACTTGGAAATACGTATGTTTTTGCTTTTTTTTATATGATATCTTCACAATCTAAATTCAGATCATGATCTTGGATAATTCAGTTCTTGTATAGTGTGAAACAACTTAGCACATATATACTAATTGCATGCGACCTTTTAATATATTCTGTTCAATGTTTAGCTGTAGCTTTATTTCAATGCACTTTTTACACCAAATTACTTTCCTTTAACTTCGCAATGCAATTTTTTTCTCACTAATTAATCCAAATTAATATTTTGTGTTGCACATTATTTTGGGTTTTGATATATTCTTATGTTTAACCAGGAAGTGAAGGTTAATCAAACAATGATATGTATTTTTTACTATTATGAATATTGATTTCTATGAAAAGGTAAATGATAGAGTATAGTGATACATATATATATAATCATTTCGTCTATTAGGCAAAGATTTATACTTTTAACAATTTTCATCTTAGAAAATGTTTGATAGCATTCAATCGTGTAATGCCAAATTCTATTCTAATTTCTATGCAAAAGATATGCCAGACTTCTACAAAAAGAAGATACTCTTAACACAATGAAGCCTAAGTTCTCAGGAATTTATAGAAATTTAAAAAAAAGTTTGCACATTTTGAAACAAGACACATTTCTTTTTTATGATATCTTTGATTTGATAGATCTTGATAAAGTTCACTTTTTCTTACAATTCAATTTTGTAAATGGAATTTGTTTTGTTTGTTGAAAAGATTGACTTTGAACTTGTGGATCCTCTTGCTTACAGGTACATCCAGGCTACTAGCTCTCCAAAAGATGTCATGATACTCATCGACTCGTGAGTTATATATTCCCAAACATTTTAAGAAAGAAAAATTATCAAATGAGTTGCTGTTTTATCTAGTGATCTGGAGTATTTAATGTTATTGTAGTGTGTCTTTTATGACTAGAAGTTGGCTGCATTTAGAAGAGTGCATTGCAAAAATGCAAACATAGGGGAACTTTTTCTTGCACCATTGAAATATTCATCTTGGGGGAAAAAATGTATTTTATGATTTATAGAATTTTAAAAATCAATTGTGGTAAAAGTGATTACATGTACCATACCACCATAATGATGTCAGTCGGATCATGTAGTATCGGAACAAATGGTGGTATCTTATATTTGTTCCCTGACACATTGCACACATCTCCTTTTCATGTAGGGCCTTGCATAATAATAGATTATAGCTCTTTATAACATCCGTTGAGTATATCATGCTTGTAAACTAGATGATATTATTCCCCAATAGTTCTTGCTAATTTTTGTATAGACTGATGTAAAGCAATGGACAAACAGGAAGCATGTTATATCAGGATGTTTAAAAGGTATGAAAATTTTAGTTGACATGGTAATGTATGATTTATTCTTTCTTCATCCAACTTATGAACAGGAGTGGAAGTACATATGGAATGACTCTGAAGATCATCAAGGTGTCTGTCTCCAAGGCTCTCGATACCCTTGGCAATGACGACTTTGTTAACGTAGCATCGGTGAGTGATTCAGTTCATGCCTAGCTAGGTTCCTCACATCAGTGCTACTTGACTGGGCAATGAGTCAGCGAGGGAGAATTGGATAATGCTGGACTGTAGATATGAAGTCTTCTGCAGAGAGCCAGTATATATAGTGGGATATCATGGAGTGGCATAGCGTAAATCGTTCCTTCGGAAGGAATTTGATGAGGAAAAAAAGAAGAAAAAAAAAATCTTTTTGTTGAGAAAAGCACATACCGGTATATCATGAGGGATCCTTGACTAAAATCATTTAATGTAGCATAAGGGAGTGTTACACCTAAAATGGTGGTTTAGTCCGCCGTGTCACGGTAATGATTTTGTTACCCCCAAAGTCACCCCACTAGAAGGATGATAACTTTAACCATTCACATAGTCAACACCTTTCTGGTTCTCGGCAGACGATATGACCAAGTTGATCATGTGTGTGTCCATATCTTGCTCATGTATGCTAACAAGCTAGCTTGAGTACAGCTAGCTCACCAGTTCAGGAATCGCTTATTTTGAGTGACTCAGGACCTTGCACAGGTACACCAACAAAGGAAGTATTGTGCAAGGTATAGCTCTCCTTGGGATTCTTTTGATGTAGAATTGGGAGCTGAATTCCAAAATGAAGGCCACAAAAACTTCAATTAACAGATTGATATTTAATTTACCCAGTAAACATGTATCATACAAAGGTTAATGTTTGACTTCTTTTGAATATCTTCTCTTTCCAGTTCAGTAAAGATGTCCAGAATGTAAGCTGCTTCAATACTTTTGTTCAAGCTAACCTCAGGAACAAGAAGGTGAGATAACGTATCTTCTCTTTGGAGCCAGGAGGGTACTGAATTTATACATCTGTATTTTATCTTCCATGTTTCACCTTTCTGCTGTGGGTGGTTTTTTCCGTCCATATTCTGATTTTTCTCTGTCCATATTCTGATTTTTCTCTGTCCATATTTTGATTTTTCTCTGTTCATATTTTGATTTTTCTCTGTCCATATTCTGATTTTTCTCTGTCCATATTTTGATTTTTCTCTGTCCATATTTTGATTTTTCTCCGTCCATATTCTGATTTTTCTCCGTCCATATTCTGATTTTTCTCCGTCCATATTTTGATTTTTCTCCTATTTATTTGTGGACTGAAAATGTGTGTTTATCTTCTTGAAATTCAGAAAGCAATATGAAAATCCTGGAGTTAACATAGTTATTAGACAATTTATTTAAAAAAATCTTGATTTAAAAAAAATTATTCTTCTATGCACTGGAAATTCATTGCTCACTTTGAATTGATTTTAAATAAAAACAAGTAAAAAAAACAAAGGAATTTGAAACAATTTTAAGAGGAAATGATTATCTTCCTCATGAAAAATACAGAACACAGCCAGTCTACGATATTTATAATATAATTATGTTGTATTTCGATCTTCATTTATTTTGAGAAATCCACAATTCTGGTCCAAGTTACTAACTTGAGATTGAATTTATGTTCTAGGAATTGAATGATGCTGTACAGAAAGGAGTGACTGCTAGTGGGATAGCTGATTTTGCAACTGCTCTCAATTATGCTTTTGATCAATTTGAGAATGTGAGTATCTGAAAAATTAAGTTTTGAAAATCGAAAGTAAGAGCCAACTTAAGGTTACGCCCTTTTTGGAAATAAATGTAAATCATGCATTTAGGTACTACATGAATATGATTATATGTACCGGTAAATGTATATCCTGTGTTTTGTCCAGATGTATAAGAAACATAAATATTAGGTACACATGAATCATGAATGCATGTCTTCTTGCCTAGGTATTCCTTGAGAACAAAAAGATATATTTGAATAGAGTCATAATGATAGCAGCTATCTTCTTATTATGCTCATTCATTTTGTAATATGTTGAACAATTCTCCTTTTCCAATAGGCTTAATACATGGTTTTATAGTGTGGAATTTACCTTTTAGTTGGATGTGGAGAAAAAGAAATGGTGCTGATATATGTCATTCATGGCATTATGTATGATTTTATTCAAATACCAAAATGAAGTGGAATCTTGTCCGAAACAGGCACTATGAGGAAAGGAAGCCAATCTCTGACCTTTGACCATCACTTTCTTTTCAATTGCCTTACAGTTCAACAGAACGGAGAGGCTGGGTGGTGAAGCGAATTATCAGGGCGCTGACTGCATCCGAGTTATCATGATCTTCACCGATGGCGGAACCTCCTCTGAGGAGGCCATCTTTGCGGCTCGCAACAGATATCCGTTTAAGGTAAGGAGAGAGTTGTTCTAGGAATTTGAGAAAAAGAGGTTGTCTCGTAAGAACTTGTTTAGAATTTATACAGTAGACTTGCGGGTGCACCATGTGAGAGAGAGGGAGGTGGACTCGGTAATCTTTCTTGAGGGTGTGTAGTCCTGAAAAGGACTGTTGGTGTAGTCTTAAAGAAAGACTGTTGGTTTGTTTAGAATTGTTAGTCAAAGACAAAGAATTAAGATTCAAATTCAGATTCTGATTTACATGCTAGATATGTTTCTATATTAAGATATGTGTTACGATATACGATATCCGATATATCCGGTATCCGTGGTAGTTCAATAAACATGGTCACCATCATCACAAACCTGACTGCCGACCCGTCTATTATCATGAGTATCTACCAAATCTAAGACCCTCGAACTCATCATGGTGGCAGCTGCTGGGATCTTCGAAATCAAGTTTGATTTTTGAAGACACAATTGATCCAGTTCACGACAGTTGGGAAGTATAATTAGCAAAATTATCGTCGATTAGCGATTGGTCACGTCGCACTTTTTCGTATGCATAGTACGTGCATCGTACATACCGCACAGTGTACCGAGACACTGATGCTACTGCATAATCCCGATGAACTCGTACGTGAATGGTGATGTGTGTATGAGCATATAAAGGTTCATAAAGCCTGCTCAGAATAGCCTAATCAAGTTATAACTGTGCTCAATCACTGACACAGGGGTCTGCATAATAACTTAACTAGTAAAGTTTAAATCTAAAACTAAACTAAATCAGAGGTGTGAACATTAAACCTGTTTTCAGATAATATTAACAATAATATCTGGTGTGTGAGGAATTGTCACTGTCGGACATATTGAGTGAGAGTGATCAACATTTTCATTGCATGAGACACCTAATGACATTCACACAGGTGTGAGAGCGTACACAGGTTTACGTGTACGAACCTTATCAACACCAGCCGGTTAGGACCTGTTCACACTAAGATAAACAACACAAAGATTTACACTCATTCATATAATCTGTCGTAACCAATACGCACACGTGACATATACAATGAGTACTAAGTATCCAGAGATGAACTGGGAGGTACCAGACCTACCCGAAGAGTTCAAGCTATTTAAGCAGAGAATGGAGCTTGTGTTGGCAGATCAAGAAATAACTGAAAACAAAAAAAAGGCTATAAAAATCAAAATCGCTGTAGGCAACGAAGGTTTGCGCAGAATCAATGCGTCTGGGCTATCAGAGGCCGACCAAGAAAAACCACAAGAGCTGTGGAAATTATTTGAGAAACAAATAAAGGTAAACATTAATTTTCGGGTCCATCGTCTCGAGCTGATGCGATATCGGCAGAGACAAGATGAGAGCATTGACGCATTCGTTACTCGATGTAGAGACAAAGCCAACACATGCGATTTTGAGGAATCCGAGCTTGCCGAGCGGATAATGGAGGTAGTCATCACCTCAACACCAAGTCTAGAATTCCAGAAATTCCTATTGGACCAGCCTAAAGGATATCTAATCGAAGCAATTCTTATAGAGGGTCGAAAATACGAGGCAGTTGCGGCGAGCAGAAAATGCCTAGAAACGCTTGAGCCGGCTAAAGAAAGCATAGATTCATTCAAGCGGAACCAGGGACGAAAGACGTGTGGAAACTGTGGACGTATCCACAAACCTCGTCAGTGCCCTGCGTACCACGATGTGTGTCGTGCCTGTGACACAAAGGGCCATTGGGCCAAGTTCTGTAGAAAGGCTAAGAACGATCGAAGTCGAAAACCAGATCGTAGATCAGATGACCATAAATCTGATGACCGTCAACCGAAACACGGTAACCAATCACGATCAAAATCAAAGGGTCGAAAGTATAAACCGATAAGTGAAATGGACACTGAACATGATACTAGCACAGATCATGAACATCAACAATCAGCAGGTCCATCAAACTTCGAACATTTTGACACCATACACACGATCGGAACACACACAGTGATCAACTCAAAGGGTACAGTAGCTTTTGCAAACATTGACATCATATGCCCACATAAATCAGGTCAGCATTACCTATATCTGAAGATAGACTCTGGGGCAAGCGCTAATACTATCACAGTACGCACAGCCAAACAAATATATGGTGACAAGTGGAGGCAAGTAGTGAAACGTACACCAGTAAAGCTAGTAGCATATGGCGAAATATCAATACCATGCGTTGGTACACTAGACATAAAGTGTAGATACAAGAGTCCAGAATGGTATACACATACATTCTACGTAGCAGACGTGAATGGACCAGCTATCTTAGGGTTGTTAGGTTGCACAGATCTCGGGATTATCACAATCCACACAATGCACAAGGACACACCTACACATACACCTATCACAAGTGTTAGTGACCTCAAACAAACATACCCAGATCAGTTTGATGCCATAGGAAGCTTTAGCGGGAAAGCAATGCTGCATCTGAAAGATGATGCAGAGCCAACCATAGATGCACCTAGAAAGTGCAGTGTCCATCTGAAGGACAAGATCAAAGCCGAACTAGATAACATGGAGAAGCAAGGAGTCATCAGAAAGATAGAAAACCACACAGATTGGTGTAGCTCGATGACCACCGTTGTGAAGAAAGATGGATCCATACGGATATGTCTTGACCCCAGAAGGTTGAACGATGCCTTGAAAAGGTGTCCACACAAAATTCCAACCTTGGAAGAAATCCAACCAATCTTCGCAGGAGCTCAATTCTTCTCCAAGCTAGACGCAAAGGCTGGATACTGGTCAGTACACCTAGCAGAGGAATGCCAAGACCTGACCACCTTCAGAACACCATTTGGAAGATATTGTTTCCAAAGATTACCCTTCGGCTTATGCACAAGCCAAGACATCTTCCAGCAACACATGGATAGGATCGTCCAGAATGTGCCTGGCTGCGTATGTATCGCAGACGACATTGCCATTGTCGGGAAAACAGAGGAGGAACACAACAAGAATCTCCACTTACTCATGGAGACAGCGAAACAGGAAGGACTCGTGTTCAACAGCTCCAAGTGTACTATCAAGAAGGAAGCTATCAGCTACTTTGGATCCATGTACACAAGATCTGGAATCTTCCCAGATCCAAGCAAGGTTGAAGCTATCAACACAATGCCTTCACCCAAGGACAAGGAAGATGTTCAGAGATGCCTAGGATTATTCACATACCTAGCACCATACATTCCTAATCTATCAGAGAAGTCAGCACCACTTCGTGAACTCCTTCACAAGGAAATTCCATTCGTCTGGGACGAGGATCACGAACATGCCTTAAACAGCCTGAAAAGCGCAGTCTCATCGGGTGCATGCCTGCAGTTCTTTGACCCAAAGAAAGAGACAACCGTTGAGGTAGATGCATCAATGAAAGGGCTGGGAGCATGCCTGCTCCAAGATGGCAAACCCGTAGCTTTTGCATCCAAAAGTCTCTCCAATGCACAGTCCAACTACTCGAACATAGAGAGGGAAACCTTAGCCCTAGTGTTTGGTATCGTCCGATTCCATACATACCTATTCGGGAAGGAATTCACTGTGATAACAGATCACAGGCCCTTGGAGACAATTTGGAAGAAACCTCTAAGAAGCGCACCACCTCGTCTACAGAGACTATTGATCAAGGTACAAGGATACAGATGCCAAGTCAAGTACCGACCTGGGAAAGAAATGATTCTTTCAGATACCTTGAGCCGTCTTCCTAACCCCAAGGAAGCACGCGATGTTCCACTAGACATCAGAGTGGAATCAATCTGCTCCGAAGTAGAAGACACTCATCAAATCGACTTGATCTTCTTCGGACAACACAAGAGAACAGAACTCCAGAGGGAAACATCCAATGACCCTGTTCTTAGGTCATTGTGGCAGACAGTCACTCAGGGTTGGCCTGAAACTCTTCAGGAGCTGCCGACATCCCTCAGGGAATTCTGGTCTTACAGAGATGAGATTGGAGTATCTCAAGGAGTACTCTTCAAAGGAAGCAGAGTCATCATACCGAAGACACTTCGAGAAGATATCCTCAGACAACTTCATCTTGGACACATGGGAATCGAGAGCACGAGACGACTAGCTCGTGAGACAGTGTTCTGGCCACACATCAACAAGGACATTGAACAGATCGTAAAGCAATGTGCTGCATGCCAGGAACACCAGGCAAGGCAACAGAAAGAGCCGTTGCTTCCCCATGATGTACCTTCAGCACCTTGGACTAGACTAGGAACAGATTTGTTCATGCTAAACAGACAAGACTATTTACTCGTCACTGACTATTACTCCAAGTATCCGATAGTCTACAAGCTGACTGACACATCAAGTGCTGCAGTAGCCAACGTGATGAGTGGAATCTTCAGTCTATTTGGTCCACCAGAGGAGATCGTATCCGACAACGGTCCACAATTTGTCGGGAAGCACTTCAAGGACATGTGCCGGAAGTGGTCGATCACCCATACAACCTCTTCACCTCACTATCCAAGATCCAACGGACTAGCTGAGAGAATGGTTCGTACCGTCAAGAATCTGTTGAAAAAGTGTTCACAGACTGGCCAAGACAGTCAACTGGCTATGTCACACCTTAGAGCAACACCTGTTGACAGTCACATGAGATCACCTGCAGAGATGTTGTTTGGAAGACCCATCAGAACAACACTGCCAAGTCATTATCTTTCAAGAGAATCTACCACCACTGATCATCTCTTGAATCGACAGAGTAAGATGAAAGAAACGCACGATCGACATGCGGGTCCAGATCTTCCACCACTCCACGTAGGACAACCAGTCAGAGTCCTACATCCCAAAGATCATACTTGGATACCAGCCAAAGTATCCAAAGTCTGCGACGAGCCTAGGTCGTATGAAGTATCAACACCTAACGGAGGAATCCTGAGACGAAACCGATCTCACCTGAGGGAGATTCCATCGTCAACCAACCCTACTCCAAAGCGTGTTAGGTTCGACGAAGACTACACTTCATCTACTCAAGCAGAAACACCACAACAGAATGGCAACAACCATCAGCCAACACCAGAAACTCAGAACATTCAATCTAAAGGACCAACATCAAACTCGCAAACCACAACAAGATATGGACGCAACATCCGTACACCAGCGAGATACATGTTTGAAGATTGAAACTGAACTCTTAAATTTCTTCAAAGAAGAGAGAAGATAAAGAAGAACACAGAAGACGCTTAGTTTAATGTAGTCTAAGAAGTTTATTGTTCATATGTATGTATAATCATTGTACAGTATTTTTGGTATGACAAGCATAATGTTTATAAGTCTAAACAGATGCTAGCCCAAACATGTTTCGTTTGGAAATTTATTTTATAAAGGAATTAAGTTATATCAAAACTACGTTCAATCTTGCAGATCAACTGTGAAGTTGAAAGTAGAACGATATAATTATTTATACAGTAAATACTCATTCGTTAATACGATACAAAAGAAACGTATTGAAAACAAATCAAGATTTTATGTTATATAACCTGATTGGAAAAAGTTTATTAGGAAGCAAATAACCAAAACTTGCATACTACCAAAAGTATTGTTATCAAAGCAATATGTCATTAATCATCGATCAGTGATGTTCACTGATTCCCAATCTTTCCAGAGGAAGGGGGATGTTACGATATACGATATCCGATATATCCGGTATCCGTGGTAGTTCAATAAACATGGTCACCATCATCACAAACCTGACTGCCGACCCGTCTATTATCATGAGTATCTACCAAATCTAAGACCCTCGAACTCATCAATATGTATGTTTCAAAAAGAAAATTCAGACAGGTATTTGTAATGTAACAAAAGTGTTGAAACTGAGGGAAACGTTGATTCACGTTCAAGTGCTTGCTTAGAACCTCCAATGTTCATTCTTGAGCCAATTATATATTTGTTTCATGCTGTGATGATATAAGTCTATATCGTGGCATTTTTACTCCTTCTTTTCATGTTTTTAAAATTTGTTTTGTTATTTGTGTAGGCTCGAGTGTTTGTGTACAAGGTGGGTGCAGATTCTATGGTGTCATCGGACGGTATCAGAGACATGGCATGTACCAACAAAGGTAATGACTTATATGATATTATTTGTAGGTTGTAAATGCTTGCTGAGCGTCTCAACTTGGGATGTGAATGCTGTGAAATGTTGAAAAAGAAAAAAAGTACATGTATTTTCTTCTCAATGTGTCTTTTCAGGTTACTTCAGTACAATCCAGTCCTTTGGAGCTGTGAGACTCACAACTCTGGTAAGAGCTTTACTTTGATAAGTGATTTTTACTTTTTACATCATTTTCCATAGAATGTCTATTGATTTCCCTTGTATGTTCTCAGTATTTTGTTTACTTACTGACTCTTTAAAAAACTAGCATTAATATGTGCATGTAAAATCAAGCATACCAAGATGCGAGACGTTGGGAAGGGTTTGGTCTCTTGCAGACTCTTTGGTCTTTGAAAATACTTTAAAAAGGATTATTCGGTCTGTAGTTTGAGAGAATACCTTATTCTATTGTCATTTTTATTCAAATCTGAGCAGTATTTTGTTTTAGTGTTGTAATTGCTTTTACCTAATTTGAAAATACATTTGACTTGTGGGACACTTTACAGTTCTTAATTTCTTTTTTTTTGGCCATTTTTATGTTTGTAATGTACAATTGGGATTATATTTTGTTTACGTCATAGGATTATGTTCCAGTTGTTAGCAGACCGATGGTCCTTAGTGGTCAGAAGAACTTCCAGTGGTCAGATATCTATTTGGATGCCTTGGTAAGCCTTTAATATTACAATACAAATTAGTAGTAGTAGTAGTATTATTAGTAATAGAAACAAAAATAAGAGCTAGTGAGAGAAAAAAAAGGGGGGAGGGTGGTGGGGAGGAGGAGCAGGAGTGAGAGAAGGAGTGAGAGAGATAGAGATCAAGAAAGGAAGCATAAGGGAAATACCAAGAAATTGTAAATAAGAGAGAGAGAGAGCAGAGTGAGAAAGACAAGGAAAGTGAGAGAGAAAGAAAAGTAGATGGTGACAGTTATATCAATTTGAGTTTAATAATTGGTTTTCTGAATATCTTTTCAATTGATATAAATTTTAATATAGATCTATGTAGTACATAAAGTCCATGCCAGTAGCAATATATCTTTAAATAATGACATTGTATTAATTTATTTGTTCATTCACATGTTTTACATTACGTCCATGCCCACATCGCATTTTGAAATAGAGAACTAGTGCATTTCCATGACATCAGTTAATATGCTGTGTCTCATATTATGTTCCTGTGTGTAGGGTCTAGGAATGATGACAACGCTGACTCTGCCTGTTTACAACACAACAAGCTACATTGTAAGTATCTCTTCTGCCGAGATCTAGTAGACAGTCTGTGCTTTAGTGGCTTAAAACTTGCAGTCTCTATGTATAGGGTAAAGATGAATATTGTTATTGAACCTTGAAATTAATTGATGATCTCATGTGGCAATGGATGAAGTGAATGAGAGCTGTTCAATAGAACACACATTTTTTCTATAAGATAAATGTGCATGGTTGGGGAATTGCACAGAGAGTGATGAGAATAATACAGCTCAGGTAATGTACAATAAACTATATTAATTATGTGTCATATGTTGATTGTCTGTTTAGACTTGTATGAATGTTTTGGTAGAGCTCCAACCAAGATGGATTATTTTTCTCATCTCATGACGGTTTGTGGATATTTTGTTTACACTCCTTACTCTTCTTGATAGAGTGTACATCACCTCCACACTTTAATACACAAAATACTGATTGATTTCATGTGTGAGACAGTGAGTAGGCTATAACTCTGTCACAGACAGCTACATCATGTTAATATGAAATGCCTTTTTTGTTTGACTTGCTCACCTAAAGGTGCCAGGATATAACGATACCAGACAGGTAGTATTTTCATGCCCAGACATCAAAATCCCTCTTGAAACCCTCCCTTTGCCTTCCCTCCACCTTTTGACTTATTCCCTGAACCAGACGTAGCATGTATACCTGTTCATTGAAACAATGCCTTGCCTTTGGTATTCATTAGCACTCTATAATCAATAGAAATGATTTTTCATTCTGCTTTTGATTTCATTATATCTTTTGCTGAGAAAATATTTAAGTTGAACGGAGCATGAAGGCAAACTTAGTATTATTTTTTATTTATCATGCATGCCACTTAAATGTGTTTAAATACAATTTTCGGAATATCTTGAATAGTTTTTTTTTAAGTGTCATCTTTGAAAGATTTATTCATTTGTCTTCCTTGTCTCATACCAAGTTTTTCAAGTTCATTTTTTTTAATGATGATTTTTAGATCAAGATCTTCAATTTTTGTTTTATTCATTTATTTAAAATCTGAGGTCTTGGAGATGGCAAGCAGGAGTTTAGTTTGTCCAGATAGTTTATTTCAGTTTATTTTTCTTGTAATCATCTTTTTTAAAGAAAGCTCTTTTGAATCACTAGTATGTTTCATCTGCTGCACAAATGTGAAAAACAAACTTTTCTATAGCACCTATTCATTCCAATCAATACTATAGAAATCCTAGGCTACTGGTCCAAATATCTTTTCCTCAATTACATTTAGAGCGAAAACATCCTTTATCATTACCCTCAAGTAAAGTGAGGCCTTGACCAAGTTTGTAATAGCATTAGAAGATTTGTTAGGTTTTGTAAAAGGCGAATGGCAGACCAGTTTTTATAGGGTCAGCTTTCAGTTGCTTTGGTGTGATTTCGCAACAAGTTTCTGCTTCAGAAGGCCATAATTTGCTGACACCAGACTCAGTGAAAATACCATTGATTGATGACTTTACCATATGGGATAAAGGGTGGAAAATTAATGCATATTAGGCCTGTTGGTCATAAAAATAAAGTCTAATCCTGGAGATTAACAACACCATTAATTGGGTAAATACCTGAATGATTTTGAATCCCCCATGAGAGCCCACTACAATGCGTCTTTAACACAGGGTTAAGTCCCCTTCTGACACAGAATAGACAATATGTAAGAGTGCATGATCCATTATCATCTACAGGTATTTTGCTGGTACGTGATTGTCCTTGAGAATATCACACCATTTCTTTCCTATCATCTTCGCCCCCATGTTCCACTTTGATTGATATCCTTGTTCATATATAATTTACCCATAACTTTACTCATTTTGTTGTTGATGGTGATACTGGTACCTGCTGAATGGTATACTAATGGTATACATTTACCTGTCAAATACCTGTTTATTTTCAGCTTGTAATTAAAATTGCATCATTTGTATCTTTATGTATGCTATGTGAAGGACAATTATATTATTTTGCTTTGGATGATTTGCATCGATTCCTCTTTTGAATTAGCTCCCCTTTGATTTCTCTTCCATCAACTGGTCTTATACATATTTTGAGTTTTGCACCACACTGTTCGAACAAGTATTAACATTTTTAATCAAGTTGGTTAAAATTTTAATCAACCACCTGTTGATTAAAATTTAAACTGTGGTTAATTAAATTTTTAATCATTTATTGGTTAAATGTATTTGCTCAATGTTGGTTGAAGTGGTGATGATTAAACTTTAACCATTTGTTGATTAAAACTTTAACCATCCATTGATTTAAACTTTAACCATTTGTTAATTATTTATGCTTCGTTCGGGGCTGATTCAATGATGTTGGTTAAACTTACATGGGTGGTTGGTTAAAATTGTAACCATTGTAGGTTAATTCTGTTTTGATTCTCACGATGTTGGTTAAACTTTAGTGGGTTGTTGGTCACAGTTATAACCACTGTTGGTTAAACTTACAGGGGTTTCGAGGTCTTATCCTGTGTTTATCAGTATATATCATGTAAAGATGGACAAGTTATCATATTTTTTATTGTCCTGTCAAAGGTCGTAAAGATCGACTGTCATATAAGTATGCTTTTTGTTCTCATCATGATATTCTGAGAATAATTAAAGCCAGGATCGTAGCTGAATTTAGGAGGAGGCATATCAGAGACGCAGTCACACTTGTCTTTTTATCTATACTTTCTAGATGTAATTAACACTTAATTAACCAAGTATATTTCACTGTCTTTTAAGGTAAACACATAATTAGCTTTTTTATAAAGCAATATCAAGTAATATACAAATCAAATCAAGTCAAATCTTCTATGCCAAAAGATTTTTCAAATCTATTTTTCAAATTTGTTATATCCCCACTGAATTTTAAGTTGTCAGCTTGAAAATTAACCCCCAATAATGCTGCCTAAACACATTCAACTCTTTTATTTTTGAATAATGATTCTTTGAATGAATCACAAGTGCGAGCAGAAAATTTCATTATTTGCACATGATTATTATCTAGTAAAAATCAGAAGGGCTTTAACTCGATGAACACGGTCACGAGTTGGTGCCTTTCTTGCTCTCATTTGAAAATATTATCATGTGATACCTAAGGATGTTGAGGCTACGTAAGTTAATGTTTGGAATAACTCATATCTTCTTTTGTTTTCATTCCATGTTTGTCAATATCAGAGTCAGCAGCTGCTTGGTGTTGTAGGTACAGACATCACTACCAAGAACATGGCTGATACAGTTCCTATGAACAAGGTATTTCTCTTTCTTCACTCTCAAAAAAACAATCAAATTTAGGTAGTCACTCTATTGTCTTAATGATAAGTTATCTCTAAGAGCATAATTCTAATGCGATGACAGGGCTTATATGCAACTTGCCAGGTGGTAATTATTGTGCTGTACCAATTGCCTTTCTCATCATTTTACTATACCTGTATGTATGACAACCATTCACAATCTTGACTGGAAGGATTTCATTTTAATGTTGTTCTATTAACTCAGCCATGTTTTCTTCAGACATCATGCTGGATAAAACAACAACAGTACGACTGAATCAAAGTGGTTTGTATGGGTTGTGGAGTCCATGAAATTTGATTTAGAATACAAGTTTCCAGCCTCATATATTAGACATGGTGGGGGAAATGCAAGGAAAATTGGAAGCTGTAAAATATCTGATGGTGATGATTGCACCTGACATCATTACAATATTCCAAGAATGTTGGAAATATAAAGTTATTGAGGACACAGTGGCATAGTGGCTCTTACAAATGTTGCATCTTTCTCACCCTATTGCCTCCTAATGTTGACCACCCTATTTTCTTAGCGAGAACCAAATATGTGCAACTCAATCTCTTCTAATTGTAGTGTTTAGCCAAGAGGCTCTTGTAGTTGAGTAAAGGCATGTCTAGCAATTTGTTGTACTTTGTCCCAATTTTGTGTTCCATATGACTATTGACAGGCCATCTGTATTATTTGAGTAGACAATTTGGTGCTATGAATGTTGAAAAGATAGGATGAGGAAAGGTTTCTGAGGAGTAGGAGCTTGGAACCACTTTTTAAAGTGTTGTTGCATGGCATTGCTTCAATACTAACCGCATGTTGTTTTGTCATAGAAACATACTATCATTCTTGCAATTATTCAAAGAGGGGGGGGGGGGGTGACTCTTTGAGAGGTTGGAAGTGCTGTATTTGATCCTTTCATTTCATTGTTACAAGTTCATGTATTCCATTTCCGAATGCGTTAGAACGGTGCTTGAAGTGTTCAGAGTTCAAAGTTCACCACGTGATACATGTACTTGTATATCTAATTTCGATCAATGTCATCATCAGCTACAGCAGCAACATCATCTTGAAATCTAAAAACCATTTGAAAACGATTCTACTTGTTAATTCACCATCAGACTTTCAGCATTACGTGAATCACATAATGTTCTATCGTTTTGTTTTGTTTTGGACACTGAAAAGGCCTGATAAAGATAATGCCTCCCTATTGCTTATCTCATTGTTCGATTTGCATTACATGTTACATGGATGTAAGTGAAAAGTATTTTGCAATGATTGGTACTAGAATAGAATAAATTTTCTGTATGAACTTTTTTTTTTTATAAAGGAATACATTAAGAATACAATTAAAATTTGCACTTAATGTGTAGAAATAGTACCCCTTTCTTTGGGTATGCACTATTTTGTGAAGGAAAATATGAAACTGAAAGAAAGCACTGCATTTAGGAAGATGTTAAGAAAAAACAAATCACATCATGTTGTTTAATTCTATCTTTTTTCAGCCTGAGTATAATTCTTCATTCAGTGAATCTGTAAGTGTGTGATCTGTTTAAATGGACAAGATTCTATGCTGCACAGCATGTTTATAAACCCAATATGTGTACCTGCCTAATATCTCTTTCATCCCACTAGTCGCTCCTTAGTATATTAGTGCATTAGATTAATAGTGATAGATAGCACTAACATGCTGTGTTCATGTATGTGTATTTATGTTGTCCTATGTATGCGTGTTCTCTTTAATATTTTATTGCACTTCATTTAAGCTTCCGTTTGTAAATGTAATGCTACTAAACTAATTTACCAAACTGCAGTGGCTCACAATGGCAATATTGACATTGCTGTAGAGTCTAATTTCATGTGAGGGGGTTCGATATTAAAAAGCCACAAGTCGACTTGTGGTTTTTATTTTTTCAAAAGAAGCAACATTTCACTTTTTTTAAAGTATATTGTACTTGTGTAGTAATAATTCATCATTATAATTTATAGTTATTTATAACTTCTCTACTCTAGTGCAATCATCCATCCTTTTTATTTAATTTGTTTTCATTTGTTGATCATTAATTGCAGGATTTTATTTTTCCATTAACTTGTGTCATCACGATGGCACTCAATACCTATCTTCATTTGATCTTCTGCTTTTTTTTCTTTTGTTTACATTTATTTCATACATCTTTCTTTTCTCTTTCTTTGATTAATTTATCTATCTTTTATATGTTATCTATCTTTCTTTCATTTTGTTCATTCATCTTTCTCTCTTTGTCGATGTGTCTGTGTTCTTTCTTTCATTTATATGGTTTTCATTCATATGTCATTTATCTTGTGTTTATTATTGTCTTTCAAATTTTCATCCACCTTTCTTTCATTTGTCAAACAATCATTTTATAATTCATCCATAATCATCACTATGATTTTATTCATTGATTCATGCTTCCAATTCCATTATCATTCCATGTATATTTGTATGTACATATAATTTTCAATCTGTTAATATTTACATTTGATATCAATGCATGCTTTAATATACTTTTTACATTTCATAGTAATCTATATTCCTATGAGCTTATTAGTAATTTGCTTTGATACATGTACCTCCAACATTTCAATTCATTTCATCTTCCTCTAACACTTCACTTATTAAATTTATCTTATATATGCAAATTTACAACAGGGAATTGAGAAATAAAGATTTTCTTTCGTTTTTGTATAGAATTGTGTAAGAGATCCCTTTAACCTGCAACAATTATTGTTTTAAGTGGGATGCGCAACTATTATTGATTAACTCATAAACGTAGATAATGGAGCGTAAAGACAAAAAATGTTTGAGCATCAGCTACTAATTATTGTACGTACCTTTTAAAGACATAAACAGTATACTTTTATATATACATGTAGTTAGTCTTTTTCGAATGACACAGTCATGATTATCCATCATTTATATAAAGTAAAAGTGAATGTATGATGAAGGTAGGTAGCTCTTAAAATGTAACAGGAAAATTCAATTCTCATAGCATCACCATTATTTCAATAGATATGTATCTAATAATTTAACTATTATTAACTTTTTGCTAACAACTAACTTGTTTATGTATATAATACTAATGTATAGAAATATACTTGTACATAAAATGTTTATGCTAATAAGGTAGCTGTAATAACAACGACTAGTGGCATTAAAAACCATATCTGCTGCTGATATTAGAGGCATTGAATCACTGATAAATATTCTTAAATTTAATTGAAATGATGGAAAACAAGAATTGTCCCAAACTATAGAAAAGTTTTGATAAACCTACTTAAATACACATTTCTAAAAGATTACAAACCGTAAAGAAACAAATATGTTGTACATAACTGGATGCTCCGACCTGACCTGACCGATAGATATCCCACCTCTGTTGCAAACATGGTTTTATGTGCCGCTAGGTTTCGTTCAGCTTTTCTTCATGTTGAAAATTTCAAAACGATAAACAAATTATGAAGGTTGATCCTGTAGAACTCTCTTAATATTATGATCAGAATGGAGAAAAAAAAGGGACTACGATTGGAAGTTTGTCAAGCATTATGTAATTTTTTCATAGATTTTTGTCAAACTTGTTGGAACAGCTTGTCGTATTTGTAGCAGATGGAGGAAAAGAAAAGATTAGCATTATAGTACATGTAATATGAAGAGCATATTTTATTTCAATTTGTAAACAAAAATTAGAACTTCCAAAAACCTATTGTTTCAGATCATTAACTGTGTTCTCATTGTTTTAGGTATTCTCTGTTATTTTATTGCTTTTCTTTTTATGTACAATTATTTGTTGTCAAAATTTATGATGAACTTTTTTGTGAATAACGTTTCATTATCCATGTGTGGCATGATATGTAATAAATCTGAAAGATAGATAACGTTAAACATTGTGCTGCATAATGTAAAATTTGTAGAGTTTGACAATGATAACTTTCCTTAGATATTGGAATGGATAAGGTAATTATGGATAATATACGTCGAAATTTCATGCACCAATAGATTTTCATGCACAATTCTAGTAAATACATGATGCAGGTATACATGAAGTTGATATTCCAGTTTCAGTCTTGAATGTTAGGGGTACAAAGCAGTTTTTTCCAGGACATATCCACATCAGATAATTTAATGCATATTTGATCACGTTTTGTGTATATGTTATTGATTTGATTTCTAGATTGGACCACAGGCATATGTGTTCGGCATCAACAGTAATGGCTACATCTTATTGCATCCCAGACTGAAAGCTGAGGTAAGATTTATACAATTTTAGGTACAATGATTATTTAATTAAATCAGCAAATGCATTATTAATAAATTGTGAGGTTTTCATGAAAAACACGTTTTAATGTTACAGAATTGAATCTGAACATCCCTCCCCAAAAGGTGACTTTCTACAGGAGCAGCCAAAGTTTTCCATACACCCGATGAACAAATAAATATGTTTTATTCATGATTCCCTCTCCCCCTACAATTTCATTTTTGAATGATTTATTGAATGTGTCACCAATTTCAGATACCATAATGTAAAATAAATACACTATTGTAATTAAATTTTACTAATAACACAAAACAAGATTGATATTCATTTTCATCCCAGACAAAACCTCCAAAGACATACTTGGCTTTCTACATGTCGTGTGGCATGCCTAATTTCTTCAAAATACATGTAGTTGCTGTTTCTACTTGGACTAAATTAAGCTAGAACTAGTGAGAGAGAGTGCTTGTACTATACCATTGATACTACGTAGATAGAAATGCTATATTTACTAACACTTGTTGCTATTGTTAACATTTTCGTCCTACAGTATCTGTACTATTTCCTTGAAGTGTGTCTGTGTGCATGCCTCTACGATATTATTCCCCAAAGTGAGGCGTAAAAGTAGAATTGTCCCTTTTACATGAAAAAAGTGACGTCCTAGTAAATGTAAAGTCCAAATGAAATTATCTTTATGTAAATAAAGGACAGTTATCATTATTGTGAGGTATGGGATGTCATCTCAAAAAAAATTGTTGTCTTAATGAGTTGCTGGAAGAAAAATGATAGACTTCAGGGAAATAGGATTATGTTACATAGTTTACTTGAGGCATAAATAAAGGTAAAGGTTGGAAGTGTCATTACCTCTCTTTACAGGTGTATGTTCCGTAATGAAATGAAAAAGATAACAAATTAGGGAATGGAGGACATTTCACCTTTTGGTACTCTTTCTTATAACTTGCATCAAGAGAAAACTTATTTTGAAAAAAAGCCTATCAGTAGGAATAAATTTCAGAACATTTTTGTACTATCTACAGGTCAACTAAAATCATTTATGGATTATGATTACAGTTCTTTTTAATTTGTCATACATCTCAGTTTTGCTCAGGTATATGCAGTAGACAGGAAGTGTGTCTACTTTACAACTCGTCTAATTGTTTTTTCATTTGAAAATGAGTATATATAATTAGTGATTTTTCAATATGGCATGAGAACAACTCGGAAAGGTATGGTTTTAAGACTAGACAAAGGGATTTCTCATGTTCAGCAACCTTTATCATCTGGAGGCATACCTGTTCTAATGGAGTGACTTGTAATGATATTTTCCAGTAGTTAAGATAACGCAGGCATGATTGAAATACTACTCTTTCATCCACATGCATTTTGTGGTTTTATTTCTTGCATTTTTAGAAGAATACCAGTGTTTTGTTCTTTTGCATTCCCCAATTTAGAGCAGCTAAACTCAATAACCTTTTGAAACATAGTAAAAAGGAAAAAATTAGATAGTATACATAGATTTAGACTACTAAAACTACTACTGTAAAAAAAAAATAATGACATGTACCTCAGCTTCAAAACCCCATTTGCTGCACAGTGAAGGTGTATGATGTAATTATAATGGTATCTTTTAATTTTGTAATTGCTTTTTTACGATTTTAATCGTCTTTATACAAAATATGATATTTTAATGATGAGTATTATAGTGTGTGACTTCTGTAAACATAAAATGTAATGTTACATAATGTTTTTTTCAAAGCTGAAGAACTTTCAAACGCAGCACGCATAATTACACAAGTATTCTTTCTGCATGTCACATAAATGCCTTAAACTAAAATTGATTTTCCTCCTATTTATCTCTATCTTTCCTTTGAGTAGAAGGATTATTTGATAAGTTGACTGCAATTCCCAGCAAAGCAACTGGGTTATTTGACCTGCAACTCTTGCTAGTTGCTATCATGTTATTCTGTATGCACTTACTGTGATTAAACTCCTCTAAGAAACTCTGTTATCTACTGTAGTTGGTAAAAAAAATATATGATGCTATGAGAAAGTACAGTCTCAGAGAACAACCCCTGCATTATCCTAAATGATAGAGATGTAAATACATTTCATAAAAACTTAAAGCATGTACATTGGAATATATCATGTATTGAGCATGCATGGTATGATGGAACATTGCATTTTTGAGTCATTTCAATTCAATTTATTAAAGGATCTCATCATGGTTACATCTCGATGAGGATTCTACATCGTATTAACTCATTTCATTCACTTTGGATTCTTTTTTTTCTTCTCCATGAACCATATTATTTATAAAAGAACATTATCAGTATTTTAATGAGGTGAATGTACTGGAAACCACATTTTGAAGTTGTCCTAGATATATCACCAGCGTGAATATTAGGTGACTGTAAATTATTATTTTAGTGCAGTCAGTAATTTTGTGGTTTTTATACTCTATAAATTAATCATCTGATCAAATTTTACAAGTTAATCATAACATTGGGACACTCTTAATCTTGTGATGAGTAATTGCATTCTTTTTAAAATTTGCATCCTAAGTAGTTTTAAATATCATTTATACCCCATGCAATCAAGATATTAATGCCTTTTCCTGAAAACAGTTTACAGCATTTTACTTTTTCACAATGCCCATATTTGATTTATTTTCATATTTTTCAACACATTCTTCAGTTTCATCTCATATTGACAGGTTAAGACACATAATAAACATGATTTTATTTGCTTGTAACATATCTTTATGTACATACAGTACTCTGGGAATTTTCCTTTTTTTTTAATGGAAACTATAAAATATAGTGAATTTGATATGTGATTGATCTGATGATGAATAGGCAAGTGGTCATTGAAAAGGAATAGGTACTCATGAGTTCTGATTATTGCAATAAAAACACTTCACGCTTCAAATTCATGCTGAATATTAAAAACTAGAGATGCATATCATCTGCCAATCCATTGACATTGACAAACTGCACTTTACTTGAGTTTTGTGTAAAGAAAGCCAAATTAATTACAATTTTGTGCATAAGTACAATTTATTTCATCTAAATGACTTAATTATAGGAAAGGATTGGCAATAAAATTGTTGATTGATCTTTCAAATTACAGATTTATTTCAGGATTTTAGGATTATCTTTGAAATAAATCATTCGTACTTGGAGAAGAAGGTATCATTCCATTTTCATGTAACATCATGACATGTTTAATTCATTATTTTTGTTGCTTTTATTTTTAACATCCAAGAATGCAACATATTACTACTTTCATCCTTCTCTTTCCATCTCAAATTTCTCCTTTTTTTGTGTTGGTGATGACTAACAGGAAGTGATCGAATCCATTCTTGAGGTACCCTAACACCATATCCCTCCTCTCTCAAGTTCCCATTTTGCGGGAATACCTTACCTTGCAATTTAGTGAGAGAGAGAGAGAGTGGGTGGTTTCACTTACACTCAGAGTTGTATTTATTTGAATCTGCAACCTATATCATATCTATCTATCTCCTTATACTCTCATCATGTATGTGTTTGTTTTTGCATCTTATATACTCTTTGTAGTTGTGTTTCAGGGTTGACCAGTGTGGAATGTATGTAATGTTTTCACACTAAATCAAGTCTGCTTGACACTTCAATAGATAATAATCTTATTCCCCCCGCCCCCTGCCCACAGTTAACACATTATGTTTGAAATAATCATGATCAGTCGGCATGATGACGTCATTTTGATTGTAAACTGATGGGCTCTGGATCGCTCAATGCATGTGCAAGATATTATTTAAAGACTTTTGCCTCAATTTGATAAGTGTATGGATTTTGACCAAATGCAGAAAAAGGCTTTTGATCAGTTACTTAATTTGCCAGTATTATTTATGGGTAGTATGGAATACATGCATTTGAATGATTAATTTTGCTTGCTTTAGCAATAAATGACATGTATGTCATGAATGTTGGTTGATCACTTATGAATACTGGACATTTTCAATACTTTGTTAATTTCAAATGACTTCACATTGGCATACTTAACTTGAATGATAAATTTAATTAGGAAGCAAGGAATTTACTTTTGTTGAATATAGAGGACCCCAGACATATCTGTAGAGATGGAAATTGAATAATCTATGGAGAAAAGCGTTACTTAAGTAGGGCCTGCATGTTTTTTTTTCTTTAATGGAATAAGTAACTAAATGTTTTAAAGGGAAAAATAATATAAATTATCTATGATTTACAGAAAATTACTGCTCATGCTAAAAATGTATTGCTCAGCTAAAAAGTTGGGAAATGTTAGTTAGTTGAGTGAAGTTATTTTGATTCCATTTTTTAGAAATATAAATCAAATTTTATCGGTCTAATATTTGCTGAGAGCAATATTTCATTTGTTACCCTTGATCTAGATTTTTGTTTTAAAAAAAGAAACAGATTTAGGAATTCCCAGCTAACACTCACTTATTGATGTTGTTTATGTAATAAATAACCATGACTGTTATGGTTTGGTGGCTTTGTTATGGATTATAGACATTTTAAAAATAAAAATTAACCCCCAGTGTTTTCAATTATTATATCTTCAGTAATCTAATCTGTGAGTAACACATGTTACCTGACTTTGACGATTTCTACACTCACATCCTTTTGAATATGCGATTCAATTTAGTCTTGACTATGGCTAATGTTTAAAAAAACAGGAAACAGTGACAAATGAGTAATAAAGCACTTTATCTGACTTGTGTCCTATCATGTTATGGTAAATATTAAAAAGGGGTTATTGCCCACATATAAAATAGGAAACTTAAAAATATAGAATTATCCCCAAAGTATGCTTGTTTGACATACTAGCTACCCCAGTCACGAGCAAGCACCCTTGTATTGACGACTAATAATAGTACACAAAATCTGCTACAATACCCAACTTCTCACTTAAATATGATATCCAAATCAGAGAAATGGATTGATTTTTTTTCTAAGAAGTCAGCAGTTACTTTTTGCACATTTTTCATACCATCTGCTGAGATCAGGAAATCTATTTTTCACAGAGATAATTGCCCGTTTTGGTTGATATTCAGCTGATTGCAAGGTTTGTTAGATACCAGATAATGTACTGAAAATAAAGTTAAATGTCTGTTAGAAAAAATAGCAGAATCGTGACATCAAAGGACAATGTTTCTGCTACAAAACTTACTCATGAATTGGTTCATATAAGTCCCATCTACTAAAGTTGTTTAGGTCTGGATTTTATGGACAAATGAACTAGACTTGTTATAGTAATAGCCTTGTAAGATTTTTGATGTGTGAAAATGGTTTAAACTGCCTGTAAAAATGTTATTTAGTTAAATCAATGATGTGTGGAGATACTACAGTAAAAAAAAAAGCATAAGGGAAAGGAATGTTAACATTTTTCAATAATTTCTTTGTCTTTTGTGAACCAGAAGTACAAGAACACCTTCCATTAAGTACAGACTTAAACTCATCACTTTCTGTCAAAATGCTTATATTCTTAATAGTAAAATAAACAAATCAAAACATACTTCAAGAAGTAACTCCTTATCAATATCATTTGGTGCTCATTTTAATTTGGCAAATACAACCAATCATAAGTTCATTATTGCTTTGTCCCAGTCTGTCTTTTATTCTGTATGTGTGTAAAAAACAAAAATGATCTGAGGTCTTCTTAATTTTACCATACATTACATACGTCAACCCTGTTAAAGACACCCAAGCTTGATAACAGGTTACGCATGTTATTAGCTTACATGTCATGTGTCAACTCCTAGGCATTTGAATGAAAGAAGAGGAAACTTTGAGAAAGGGACAAATTCTATTGACCAAAAAAATAAGGAGAGTCATTAAAGAATAACATCTCAACTTCATGGCAGATTTAATCATGTGAAATTCACTTTGATAGATAATGATCTGTTCCTTTACATATTAGAACTGTCGAAATTGCCTTTTTTCATTTCATTTTTTCTGTTTTGCTTTACTCAAAGTAACTTAGTATCAAGATTGGGTGTCTGATAAAATAAATCAGCAAAACTTTGCTTCATTCTGTTGTTAGTCTGTTTCTTCATATGTTTTTTTTTCTCCCTGAAGTGCTCACTTCTATTCTTCTATCTTTTGTTTATATTAATTGGAGGAAATTCTACCAATAATTATAAAGTCCCATCGCTGCAAATAGTACAGCATGATTTCATCCTGCGATCATCCACCACCATACATCATTGTTTTTAACTCATCATTTGTCATTCAAAAATGGCTGTTCTGTTGTGATTTTATTTTTTAGAATGAAAGGTCATGTTTCCTCCAAGTTGTTTCATGGTGATCCATCTTGCATTCAATTAATCTTCAGTTGCTCTCATTGTTTACCTCCACCTCATCATCATCATCAAACATTGAATGTCCCCCCTTCCATCCACCACCATCTTCATCCTCCCTATCCATCCACCTTCATCCTCCCTATCCATCCACCTTCATCACTGTTTCATGATTTTATTGTGATTGAGTTTCATCAGTTTTCATTGTCAGCGTATTATTTTTACCCATGTTTTCCATCAATCATTCTAACAACTGCACACAAAACCCATCATTAATGCAACAATTATTGAGTCAATGTAATGATTAGATAGTATCAAAAATAAAATGTTACTATCATGTGACACACATCGTTTTTGTCATGTAGGCAACTTAATTACCTAGGGTATGTTGAATGTTTGATAAATCTCAAAATAGTTATAGCTTCACAATTATTTATGTAAAATCTTTTAATAAGTCCAAATATTAACACAAAAGATGTGTCCATTACAGCATTTTGTTTTTCAAAAATATAATACATTTTCAAGAACTTACAACTTCTACACCTGATAGTATTGTAAGGAATGAACAGATGAATGAATGTTATTTTTTGTCAACAGTGAATCTACATGTAACACACAAGTTGGTGTGATGGCACAAACATAATTTCTATAGGTGGTACACTTGCTGTTTGTCGCAGTATTATCAAAACAAAATGAAACAAAATTCTTCTTTTTCAAATCAGAGATATTATTTTTGTTGAAATCTGTTTTATTACAGATTTCATATATCGTTCATCCATTCATTCAAAGATATATCCTTCCTTTTTTGTGCTGGAAGCCAAAAATGTGATACCAGTAGTTACTAGCATTTGACATAGAGTAAACACAAACATAATGAATACAGTAATTGATAGAAAAGATGTTTGCTGTGGTGTGATATCTCATATGTTTTTAAGTGTATAAGGGTAATCCTTTTCCCTGTCTCTCTGTGTACCATGGAAAAGAAAGGTGTTCCAACCTGGGGGGTGTTTCACAAAGATCCTAAGTTGAACTTATCTTTAAGTTGGACTTAACAATTATGGAAAGCCGTTAGCATCTTTGAAAATATTTTGTAAAAGTTATTTTAAAAGGCATAAAATGTTGATTCAAATCATTCATATTTCCTAACATCAAGGAGATTTCATGTTCTCGATGTGGAATTTATGAAAAGTCTAAAATACTTAATTTTTTGCTTTTGAATATATTTTATTTTAAGGCTACATATGGCTCTCCATAATGTTTAAGTCCAACTTAGAGTTAAGTTCGACTTAGAATCTTTGTGAAACACCCCCCAGATATTGTTCATATAGCCCAATTGTCCATTATCTGCTTGGAGCCAGAGGGGTGTTAAATCATGTGCTTTAACACAGAGACCTTCTGGCTCTCAACAGACAACATGTACCGATATTAGGGACTTTTAGATTTGCACGACGAGAACGTGGACTGCTACATGTGACATCCTTTTAAGCCAATGTGACGTCCTTTTAAGGCACTGCCAGTGCCTTAAGAGGACGTCACATCGTCCTTGTTTTCACGAAGTGACGGTAGTGAGGAAAATCGTAACGCAAAGTGAATACAATTTTTTTTCACTACCGTCACTTCGTGAAAACAGCGACGACATGTCACATGTAGCAGTCCAGGTTCTCGTCATGCAAATCTAAAAGTCCCTATTGTAACCTTAAGCCTAGTGTCCTATTCATTGTTGTTACTCCATGCATTAACATGACCCCCATCCCCATCATATCATATCCTAAAACCATTGTAGTGTCAAAATATTTAATTGTTCAAAGCCAACACCATTCTTGTAATACTCATTATTTAAACCTTTTATGTGAACTACTATAGATAGGTTACATCCTAATTTTTTGTAGCAAAACCCCATTTCTATCATTTATCTTCAGTATTCATTTTGTGTTGTGTGGAGTTACGTAGTGTTATTATAGAACCTGTACTGTCCCATGTTAGACATTTTATTCATGGTGAATATTATTCAGGAGTGTAATTTATAGTATTACCTTTTTAGAAAAGTATAAACAGTATATAGACCTAAGTGTAATGCTCACTGGTCTTTTATGATTTTTATACTTCAATGAAACAAATAAGAATTGTCAATATGTTAGAAATCACTGTTAGATTTTGTTAATGTGTTGTAGGGGGGAAAAAAGGTGCATTATAGTGTGGCTGTTGGGGATTTTAAATTATTGATATAATGCTAAGAGCCTACACATGCCTGCACGATCTTAATGTTACAATCTTTAATTAATATATTCATGGCTGTGTCTATGTCGACTAACCGCATGGCAATTGCTGACCATGCATGTTCATTTATGATATATACCTGGTATGTTTTCTCATCCATTCTCCTCATCCATTCTCCTCATATTATTTATTGCATGATGTAATCATTCGATCATTTCACATTTCATTACTGATTCTGCATGATACCATTTAATTTGTGTGGAGTGAAATATCTTTAAAAGTTATCTCTTTGTGGCGCATTACTAGATAGTCACCATCAAACTCATGAATGACTGACTGGTTTGTAGTCAATTGCATTCCCATGCCCATTTTCAGGTATAAGGGGAAAAAGTCTCACAGAAATAGTGATTCAACACCAATAATAAGCTGTCTGACTTGGATCACCTTCATTTCCATGTAGTATTTCTACCAAGTTTGTGTGAATCCTATGGTAAACTAGAGATAATACCAAATAAAAACTCTCCTGAAAAGATTAGAACTGGTAATTGTCTTTAAGTGGAATTATATCCGCTGTTAGGAATTTTTGCAACGCGTAGAAAATGCGTAGAAAATAGTCTGATTTTTCAGACATTTGTACTGTATGGTCGTACGTTTTTTTCTGCGCAAAGATTCAATCAGCTTAATTTTGGCAATTACAAGAAGTGAGTTATTGATGATGGTGTACAAACGCCCATGTACCCTTTACAGCTCATTTTATGTATGTTAACTAATTACCAACGGGAAAAAAAGTTAGCCAGTCACTAAAAAGTGTCTGACAGTAAAGTCTAGAAAGTGAACGGGTTTCCTTGCAGAATTTGAATACTAGGACACTGCTAATATATAAATTTTACAGATCGGACATACGTGACATGTTCATAATTGCTGCAAAGTTCTACAGAATTTAATGTCGGCTGCAAAAGGGATACAATGCCTTTAAGGGCGGGTCAGTGTAATGTGCCCCAAATGACATACATACATGTCTTTTCTCCACATTCTTCATCCCAAAATGAACACTCCTTGATATGACCACTGACTAATGGTAGTAATTCCTTAAAGAATCATTTCTCAGAGTTCAAATCAAGAAATTTGTCATTTTTGTGATGAAAGAAATGAATAAAAGGCATATATTATGTAAAACAGGAGTCATTCCTTGCCACGCATAGGACAAGGCAAACTCTGATAGATATGTATACAATAATTGAAAAATTAATCAAGACATGTTTGTCTCAATTTAACAAATTTAGCATTCAGGGAATACATTATTAGATAGTGTTAGGTTACATCAGTCAAACAAACAAAAGCTACTTTCGTGATTAGCCAGCTTATGGCACTGAACAATGTAGATTTCATTAGTGAATGTATTATACCCATTTTCAATGGGTTTTATGCCAGACATACTGTTTGTATCTATGGTTTTTCAATTTTGATACTATATGTTTCCTTAGATATATGACATCTCCTTATCACTAACCTGCACAAAATTAGATTCACTGAAGTGTGAAGGATATGTGCATGTAAAACTTTTCTATTATTAAGAGCAAACCTAAAGTGTCAAATTCTTTAGAAATTTGATTTGCTGTTTTTTGCTGCCAATGATATGCTAATCTTTTCTCTTGAAAATGAAGCATGTTTGTGTGATTTTTTAACTATTTTACTTGTTAGATAGAACAGTTATATTTATTGCAATTCATTAATTTGTGTTTACTCAGTATAGATTTGGTACATTCTTCCAAACTGATAATATATGTATTCTTTCCACTGTAATGTTCATCTTGAGTGAAATACCATATATGTATCTTCTTCACATGCTGTTGCATGCCAAAAAGCATGGATATGTCATATGAGAATTAATGAACGATAGCTATTAGTGAGTGTATAGTGCATGATATCATAGGAAAATGATAGACACTTAATGAAATGATTTATGTACAGTAAAGGTTGGTTGCCTAATATTATATTTTTGTTTTAGAAAAATAATAGAAAACCAATAGAAAAAATATTGACCCCTGAATTCCCTTGAAATATATATCTTGAGTAATGTAGTTTTATATGAAAAGATGTTGTGGTCATTGGCCTTGGTTCCCCATGTATTATTATAAGCACCTTATTATTTCCCAGGGTAATAGGACAGATTTGTATGAGGCACTCCAGTTAAAATGTTTAACAAGAAAAGATTATTAATTTGCCTTTTTAATTTGTTACAATATTTTCTAATTAATTCAATTGTTGTTGAATTCAAATGACATGACTCTTAGTTAAACATAAACATGTAGCATGTAAACAATCAATAATAAGGTGCTACTGGGTTATTATTAAAGACAGGTAACTATTCTATTTTTGAAATGCTAGTTAGGTCAGTGATCTTAATACTTGCCATTGCCACACTTGCTCTATTTCCCTAGCCCTTCAATGCACTTCATTCATATCTAATTGATCCATAAGTATCTTTTAATGACCCACTTTGAATGTTGTCTGTATTATTTCATGTGTCTATTTAGTTGAACTATTTGTCTGATCCACCCAATGTGGACTTCTTGGAGGTAGAGTACGAAACTGAAGAAAAGAAAGCGGTAAGTTACATTGCTAGATTATTTCATCTGTTCTATGCCCAGAATTTCCAGTAGCCTTTGAATATTTATGTGATGGATGGGATGAACGACTTTTGGTAGAGTGATTTATTCCACACTGAATAGTCAGTTTTGCATTGCTATTTCAAAGATTGAATGTGTACAAACAGTCAAGGTGTAGATTGATAGAAGTTGTTGAACAATTAGTCATACATTGGACTAGTTATGAATTTGTAAACATGTACATGTACAGCTGATCTTCAAATATTCCACTTTTAATAGCTGTTGGGATTAGAAATTGGTGAAGAAGTTAAACATCTTGCATAATTGCAGTTTTAATGTAATCTTAGAGGCTTGTATTCTACTGAAAATCAAACTGAGATTAGGATTTTATTGAATTAGTCGAGTATAGGGCAAAGAGTATTGAAGAAACAATCCAGCTTCAAGATCCCACAATTTTAATAGAGGAAAACTAAAGGGGAAATTTGATACAAGGATGATGAGTTATGTTGATGTTAAGATTAGTGTAGATTGAATCAAGAACACAGCACAATCATTTGGCTGATGTAGAATAGGCATGTTTTCACATAAAAAATGGCTTGTTCAAGATTGCAATCCTAATCTAAATATATCTTCATAAGGTCTAAAAAGCTGGGATTGATCCGGGGATACGTCTCTGATTTTCAGTGTTGTGATTTAAGATATGACCGTTTCCTCTTTGCTTTAAAGTGCAATATTCCAAATAACACTACCCAAATATATCCAGAATATATTATGTGACAGGAATATCTCCATTATTGCATTTTGTCCTTTCAGTTGCGTAAAGATATGATTGACAGAAAATCAGGCAGTGTAGAGCTGGATACCCCAATCATGTCCAGAGATGAGGTAAGAATCGCATTAACTCACCTTAATCCGTACACAATAGGGATTCTTTATACTTATTTAAATTGCAACATTTCAGTTTAATATCTGTAGTTATTGTTTGAAGTTTTTGAATCAACAGGAAAAAATGGTATTCATCATTTAATATGACTATCAATGATTTTAGATGTGAAAAATAAGGGAAATGTTTTACTTCGAATGGATCCAGGATTTGATACAAAGTTCTTACAAAATATTAATGAGAGGGATATTTTAATGAGGAGCAGATCGAGATGTTCCAAGTCTTTTTTTATTTAGATAGTAGACTTGTATTTGTATTCTGTAATTTGTATGCATTGTTGAAGTACACATGCATTACTTGTTAAATCAAGTCTCTTGATTGTATTTCATTCTTTTAATTTGTAATTGTTTATTCATCTTGCAATAGTTTTACATTGATTCGAGAACAAATCACCTCTATTTCATTTAATTTTCTCTCTCCTCCACAGAGATATCTGGAATTTGTGAACATGACATATTCCTACACATTCATTGACAACACAACATTCAGGTAAGAACACTGTGAAGAAATGTTTATTTTATATAATTAATTAGTTGAAATTTATCCTGAGTGGTGTGATTTTGTTCTTTAAAATACATGTACACTGTAATTTTATTTCAGGCGATGCAATGTAATTGCCTTGTTTAAGAACGATATTATTTTTCACATTACATGGAATGAATTATGTTGTATGGTTAAGAACCTGACTGAGGAGACCTAAAAGTTAACTTTTCAAATATTATTATGCACTACTTTACATGAAAGGGTTTGCAGGCAAATGTTTTCCAAAGAAATATGTATGTACACAGATGACAATTTTAATGCTATTTTAATAGAAAGGCCTGGAACTAGCAGCACCGCTGTTGCCACCAAAAATAACACCATCCTTAATAACTACTAATGGCATTGATGACAGGCCAACTGATTATAATGTTGCCGAAGATTCACCAACCATAGGGAGAATTTTAGTTGAAAATGAGTATGATGACCCAATTTGTTAACTTATTTTTTATTTTACAGTGTCGCGATTGCTCAGCCCAGCTTTGACTTGTTTCAGTTCAGAGCACCTGAAGACATGGATCTGCGAGTGGGTGAGTTAGGCCCACTGCATGCTATACAATCTGGCTACGATCTTATTTTTGAAGAATTTGCGATAGTATCTGATGTGAACAATCAAAATTCTAAGATCTTAATGGTCAATGATCTTAATAGTTATATAGATTACACATGCTAAATGTTGAAGAGGAAAAGCTATTTATTTATATCGACATGAAATAATAAAGAAAACTATTTAGTTCTTTGTGAACTTTGACAAATTTTCCTCAGTAAAGAGGCAATATGTGATATATATATTTGTGCAAGACACACAAAGTCTACAATATAATCTGTCTAGGTAAGCTATTAATTTTCATCTGATATTCATTTTGAGTAAATGTAAATTGGTAAGCAGATGTTCTATCTACGTATATAATATCACAGTATCTTTTGATATAAAGTCAAGTTACATTGTTTACAAGAGCATATTTGGTATTATGATTTTCAGATGTATATACTGTGGAATATATTGTGGAATATATGTTTTTATATTTTTTTATTTGTTCCCAGCTTTGCTTAACATAATGAATAGAGATGACATTCTTATAGCTCCTTGGTAAGTTGAATAATAATACATTTTCAACAGACAGTCAGTGTTTAGTTTCTTGTTGTTCTTGTCAAAGGGAATTTAATAAGATCTTACTCTCTCTTCCTTGATATGAGAACATGCATGTGTTGTAGTGGATGTGATGCTGGGAGGATGAAATTCAAGGGTTTAAAAACAGAGTTGGTGCAATTTATTTTGCAGTGTTTTGCTATTTGTGTGTACTGAGAGAATGTCAATATTGGCTTTGAAAAGGAGCTCATAGTTAGAGCATTAACATATTTGTTATACTAAAAATTAAAATGGTTGAGTAATGTATAAATGCATCAAAATTCTTGATAAAACTTGTAGGGCAGATTCAGGCAAAATGAGTGTGTGAACAAATATATTTGCCCATTTTTGTTATTTACAGTGTACCTGTATTTTTTAATTTTTTTATAAATGCACTTTTGGTTGCAAAACTGACGCTCAATTGCATTTTTAGATTCTCTGTTTTTCTTTTGGTTGGTTATCTTGATGTCTGCCATACTCTTAATTATTTGCCATAGCCCCTATAATGTTGATTAGTACATTTGATTTGAATTTAGTGTAAAGTTGAGATTGTCATACTTTTCGCAACACTAACACTTATAATCAACATAGACCGTAGGGTTGTCATACTTGTTTATTCAACATCTGAAAACCGAGCATCAATATCAACACTGAATGTTAGACCATCATGCATATAGATTTAACATCTTTAAGCACCGGAGTAACACTGAACAATAAAGTCTTCATGGTATTGATCTCTGCAGGGAGTTTTGTGAGCAGTTTGTTGGAATGGACCCCGCAGATATCACAACGAATGATATCGCAACAGCCATCCAGGACATTATTAAAAATACCAGTGTTGGACTCTCAAGTGATGGAAATTTCAAACTTCAGACATGTAAGTTGAAGATTCATATTTAGATTTATAGTACGAAGCGCTAAAACTGGACTTAAAGTTTAGGTTTTGTAATTAAATGTCTCTTTGATACACTTTGTAGATATTATTTGTACGTTTGTCTCAGCAAGCTTACATCCGATGAAATTATTAGATTGAATTACTGAATTTGTCCTTTGCTTGCCTTTCCTACAAAAAGATCAGTGGCAGTAGTTGTTTTATATAAATATATATATAATTATACATGTGTATATAGATGGATATAGATATAGATGCCAATGTAAATTGTTCATAATTCAGCCATCTGGCTGCGAAGTGCAATCAATAAAACCTTTTCAATCTCAAAAAATAAAAAGATAAAGGTTTGCACTCTTCACAATGGTGCATCATCTTTGATTCTGTTTCAGAGAAATAGGTGAACAGAGAAAAAGATGGGGTGGGGGAGGGGGGGTCATACAATTCCACTGGTACACATGCATAAACATGTACCTTTGATTGACAGGTTGTATATTACAAATATGCAGGTGTGTAACTAACATCGTGTTTACACAGTGACTCGACTCGAGGGTTGAATCCTCAAGCAGGTTTGAACCCTACGAAGAGGACAACTGTGATTGTGTTTAAAAAAAATAAAATTTAAAGGCAAGTTCAACACGACCCCCAAAAGAGTATTTTGACATGGGAAGAATGATCGTAAGCAGGGGGGCAAGCAAGGACAAGAAGAGCAAGAAGGATCACAGTGATCCCTTTTACATGACATAAAATTGCTGTGTTGAGCACGGCTTGCGGGTTGAAAGCTGCCATTCTGGCGCTTAAAAAAAGGCGAGTTTGACATGGCTCGCAGATCACAGTGATCCTGTTTACATGACATATAGTTGTCGTGTTGAGCATGGCTCTCGTGTTGAACCCCGAGCCGCTTTACTATGTAAACACAGTAAATGGCAAGCCTAACAATTCTTAAATTGTAGAATTGAAACATACAAGAAATCAACATAAAGTAATATTTCTATGTTCCAACGTTATTCATGATGTGTAAAAGTGAAAGGTCATTGCTGAATACATGCTTGATGGTTGTATACCATATATACTAGGCCTTGGTAATCAGCCACAGTTTACCACAGTGCTTTTTTAAGAGTATATATGCTTCACATTTTTACATCTTACATCTACGAGACACATGAAATATGTTAGTATACATAGGACATTTGTTGTGTTACAGCTTCTGTTTTCCTCCCCCTTGGCATTATTCATTCAGCACACACACACATAAAAACCACTGAGATTTACTGTATTTACCGTGCCATATGTAGGAGGGCCTTATGTGAGTAATATATTTGTTTCTTTTGTGTTATATGGCAGGTAATGACGAGATGGTGAGGAAACTCCTTGTAGATGCTGAGGTAACGAGCAATTTGTCATCGTACTGGGAAACAAAGACTGATATACAAATGGAGTAAGTTCTCTACCTAAGCATTGTTTTTAATGATAAACTTTTAATGATAAATCATGATTTGGCTTGTACTGGTTTGGAAATATGTATGCATAAATTACCTATACAGTCTTTCATTTTGCTTTTTTCCACAGCCACGGCTTCATTTTTGTCTTAGTTGCTACTCAAGGTGGTCTTACAAGAGTGTTTCCTGGAAGGTAAGTTCTTTCTTGTGATATATTCCCTCATCAACATCAAAATATTCAAAATATGCTGAACATTGTGGCCGTCAGCAGGTTCATACTTTTGATGGATACTGGGAGATTGTTGTGGGATGACTCAAAATGACGATGACCAGATGGTGATCCAATATTTGTTAGAATGAAGGGTTGGGTTGCGATTGGCCTAAAGGTTTGATCTAGGATAGGATTATGGTCAGAATTGGGTATAGTGTTTGGACTCTGAGTTTTATTTTATAAATGTGACCAGTGTAAGGAATTGAAAGCAGAGCATGCACTTGTCACTTTAGCATACCCAAATGTCATAAAATCTTGCACATGCAGTGATATTGTATTACCTTAATTGTGACATGTGTTTTCTCAGGCAAAGCAATAATATGTTTACCTTTGTATGATTTACTTTATGCCTCCGGAAAGACATATTGAATATGAAGAAAAACGCATTGTGCTAGAGCTATCTGCCAATTTGATTTAATTTATTAAATGGTTCAATCATTCACATGGTATTTCCTTTGTTGTTTTGTTGTTTAACTAAGAAAGGGAGGGTAACTGATTTTAACCCAAACTGAAGAAAATATAGTTGCAAAGAAAGTGATTGGTATTAAATCATGCAGATGTACTCACCCAGGAATTATCAACTCCCTGTTATACTTATGATGATCCAACATAATCAGGGCTCATACAAATACCTTTTAATGAATATTATCGATAGCAATAGCCCCATTCCCATTGAGCGGATAAAAATGAACAGAAATGATCTTCTTCCCATGCAGTACAATATCAACTTGGGATGATGGCGAGGTTCAAAGTATGCAAGACCCATGGGAACAGAGCTATTATCAACGCAGTCTCTACACTGATAGATACGTCTTTGCTGTACCATACAATAATGGTAAGATATATTGATTCTTCCACGTTCATGTTTCAGCGGTATGTGTGCCCTGTTTTGTTTACGGTTGTGCATATCTTCACCTCTCCATCGTTTATTTAACTTCTTTACACATTTTTGATCTTTGTAAATCTCTTCGAGCAAAGAATAATTTTCTAATCCCCCTTTGTTTTTTATGTGTCTTTTATGATCATGAACATCACTTTCATCATGCAATTCATGTCCTATGATAATTTTAAATGGTATTCTCTCATGCAGAAAGGAACAAGAGAATGAGCCCTTAACAAATTGATATGATATCCATTAGTTATGCATAGTGTAAAAAATAGAGATGTACAGGTAGATCTTATGGAATATTATCAAAGGGCTTACGCATTTTATTAAATGTATAAGATGTTCTATCTGTGTGCAAGGTTCATAATGTTTTGTCTAATTAGATCTTACTGCATTAGATCATTCAGGGAGAGGGGGGGGGGCAAATCAATCTCCCTCAGTTGTGAAATCTCCCATCCTGCCTGGCCTTTTTGGGTTAAGACCTAGAGGACCTAGATCCAGCCAGTTGTACAGTCGAGTTCTTGTTTCTAAGGTTATATTTATCATGAAAAGGACTCAGATCAGTTGGACCTGGTCTGGATGCTCGATCACCAGCTAAGAATTTTTGTTTCTATTGTAGTATTATCATGAAAATGACCAAGAACAGTTGGGCTTGGTCAAGATCTAGAACTCACACTGGGGAGGCACGATAGCTCAGTCGGTAGAGCAGTGGTCTTGTTATCCGGTGACCCGGGTTCGAAAACAAGTCCATGCGCTAGTGCCCTTTGGTAAGGCATTAATCCTCATTACCAGGTCCCACGGAGAGGACCTTAAGCCATCGGTCGTCTGGTTGCTTACTTACAAGCATTTATGCTTTCTTAGCAGTCAGGTCAAATAATCACCACACCACACACTGAGTTCATTTCTCTATTGTATTGCATCATCAGGAGAAGGACCAATGGGCAGCTTGACGGATTTCCGCGCCAACATCACCATCAGCAAATCAGTGGCTCTTGATAACAAGGCCATGCCTGCAGGTAAGCTCAGTGAAAATAAATATCTCAGTGTAAAGCTCTGTCAGTATGATTGATCAGTCAGTATTACATTTTAGAGTCAGTTTGATATTGATTGCAATTTTTAAGGTTTTAAGGTATATACCTCTTTCAAATTATTAACATGTAGGATCATTTATTGTAACTGATATAATGTATATGCAGATGAAGAAATAAAAGATAAGGATTGCATGAATGACGAGCATTGGCTGGTTACTTCTAATGACTTTTTTTAAAGCCCATAATAGCAACAAACCCTTAATCCTACAGGTAGAGGGATTTCTGAAGAAAAGCCAAGGCTATACCCATTAATAGATGACATCCTTTATATTCTACTTTATGTTTTATGATTCTTTTCAGTGGTAATGGCTATGCTGGATCCTGCTTACTTCAATGATTCATGGTCCTTCACTTCACAGGTAAAGAAAAGCATATTCAAAGTGTCATAAAGAGAATGTTTAATCAACAAAATATGCTTTCATTAATGATGAATTGTGTGAAATCAAAGCTTGAAGAAATTTATATAGGCCTGTATTTTCAGCTGGAGGATACTTCATTGAAGGATTTTGTAAGAGCTTAAGATTGAAGATATACCTTGCTTCTGATTGTATTGCAGGGTTTCAACAACCGTACGTTGGATTACTCATGCGCAAACATGGTGAGTTCAGAATGGTGATGGGGGTCTAAAGTATGACATACTGATCTTATAAAATCTTCCGTGGCACTTTTCAAATGTTTGTAAAAAGTAATTTTAGTCGCTGACTCTTATTTTCAATGTAAAGTAGAACAGGGAGACTGATATTCAAACTAATTCAAGAACTTCATACTTTTCTTTCATTGTTGCACGAATGAAGCTAAATGGTCATGTTTTTTTGCAGAATAGTTCTGTTTCAAAAAGATCTTTTTCAATGAGAGTGGGAAACAAAACAGGAAGTGGTGCAAATTCTTCCATGTACAAGAGATTTATAAACCGGCCGCCATTCTTTCAATTTAGTTAAACAGGTGTCACTTTGTTGGCATTCCTGCATGATCAATTTCTGAATTTCTTTTAAAATATGAGAGCAGCTTAGTAATTCAATTTTTAAGAATTTGTTCTATTCAATGTACATTAACATCGATCTTCATTACAATATGTGATTTCTTGATTTAAAAAAAATGTCAATCCACATTGAAATCTTCTCACATCAGGAGCTGAAATGTTATCTTCTTGATGATGGTGGGTTTATCATAGCTACCAACCAGATATTTGAACAAGATGAGGTAAGGAAAACTAGCAAATGGTAGGAGTAATCTCAATTATGTTATCCATCTCTATTCTCCTCTCCTCTCTCTCTCTCTCTCTCTCTCTCTCTCTCTTTCTTTCTTTCTTCATATCTCTCCATCTCTTTCCCCACACCCCTCTTTTGATGTACATGTATCATTTCCTTTTCCCTTTTTCTCTTTTGATATACCTCTTATATGCCTCTTGACGTTTTTCCTTTTTCTCTAATGACATGTATCTCTCCTGTTTTCTTTCTCCTATTAATTAAGTTAGTTTTGTTTGTCTTGGCTCTTTTCTGCTTTACTCTCATTTGAATTACGACGCATCACTCTATGGTACAAAAGTAATCTTATATTCAGCTTTATAGCTATTCTTTGATGTGATTTTTATGAGCTGTATATTTAATTTATTATTGTGAGAAGGCACATATACCATTCTAGAGTGCTATAAATGTAAGAAACCAACAAATATAAATTTCACAGATTCCATGCAGTGAGGAAACTTTGTAGACCTTTAAAGACAGCTAGTTTTGTTGTTTTAGGCTGTTTGCATTGAATCATGTTGCTGTGGATTTATAAGCAAACTTGTACTTTCTCATATATTTTGGCAGGTTGGTCGTTTCTTTGGAGAAATTGATGGTGACATCATGACTGAAATGACCGATAGTGGAATCTATGATCGGTAAGTTATTTGTTTTTCTTATTATTTCCAACTAATGAAGAGTAGAAGGAACTGATTAATGGTTATCAAATAAATGTATGACATGGTCATTATTTGCAGATAAACTGTTTTTCTTTATCAATCATATGCTCTATTCTTGCGTTCAGCGTTATCTCCAATTATTGCATAGAACTGAATCAATCAGGGCCATTATTGCTGGTTAAGAAATAATGGACTTGTCTTGTTTGACCGATGGACTGCTAAAATCTCTCATTCCCCTAGGTTTAATGAAGAGACCATCAGGTTCATGTAGGGAATGGTTAAGAGAGACTTAGTTGCTATTCTCATTTTGATAAAGGTCTTGACTACTTTCCTCAAATGAATGAAGAGGACATTAAATGAACTATCAATAGCTAACCTAGAACTACTAGTATCAACATTGGGATCCTTTTCAAGCCTACTAGCTTTTCCAAAGAAGGCCATCAAATGCATTAGATGTTCTCAATTTGTCTCTTTTCAAAGTACAATTTGCACCCACCGATTCAAATTTCTTTCTTCCTTATGAATTTCAGCAAGTGGATGTACGACTACCAGGCAGCATGCGAGAGACTGGCACCTAGTGACAGCGCTGGCATAAAGTCACTGTTTGTGGTATGTAGTTCAATTTCTTTATCAGTGTTGAATTTGACCAACCACATGATTTCAGGAATTTTTATTATGAAACTGAGTTTTTAATTTAGTGACGGGACTTTAATTGCCATAACAAATTCATAATGCCTCTTTACGCTCATGATTGCTAAGGTCTGTACATATGAGTCATTAACCCCTGACCTATAATATTTTACATTTCTTATGAGAATCAACTCATCTCTTGCTATAATAAAATAAATGTCTATATTGCCACCTCTGTCAATGTGTGCATACTTCAGCATCACCCCTTCTCATATTATTCAAATTGATGATATGTCTTAGAAAATTTGTGAGATATTGTAGACAATAAAAAAAATGTTAATACTCAGAATAAACATTATTTTATAACCATCTGATGTTCAGATACCTGTACATGCTATTATTTCACCCTGAACTTGAAGAAATGAATAAATACATTTTTCATGTTGTAGTTGTTTGATCTTGCATGTTGTTGTGCAAATCTTAGAAACTAGAACATTTAGATTTGAATAATGTCAGTAATTTCAGATGATCTTTCATAAATATTCAATCAAGGAATGGCAATGCCTTGTTCATATGAAGCAACATCCTCTTGTATGTATTCTTTTATCTTTCACACAGCCAACGCTTAATGATGTATTCAATTTCCATATCTGGGCTGTAAATGCACTATGGTAAGATTTCCTTTGAATAATTTTAAAATTGGTCATGTTTGCTAATTATGTTAGATGCAATCATTATTTCTTGATCGTTTGAAAACATTGTAGAAAAAACGATCAAGACAGAGTGCAAATATGCTGAATTGTACTGGACAAAATACTGTGAATTGGTTTAAATTTGTGAGGAACACACTATTTAAAGTTGTGATTTATATGAATGCTTTAAAAATGCTCTGAATTTTCAGTATGAATTTGAATTTCATATTTACAGCAAGGTGTGGTGGTTATGATGCTCATTAGGATTTATTTATGCTATGTATGATTTTCAGGTCTATTTTTGAATCTCTGTTAATTTTTTCTTTCTTTTGTACCTCAACAGGTCTTTTATCCATCATACCTTTATGGATTTTATGATCTTTGGATGGACTGATGTTTCAAGTAAGCATATGATAGTGATCATCTGATGTAATTCTAGAATGAAGATGCATATTTCATTTGATGTTTTTCTCTCGCAATGGTATTGATTTTACAACTTAGTTGGTATGCAAATGTCAATACAATGCTGTCCAGTCCACCAGTGAATTACATATGGCCACCTTGTCCCAAACCATATTTTGTTGTTGTAAAGACTTTGTAAAGAATTACTTTAATCAATGTAAAGTTAAGCCCCTCTAAGTGTTGGGAGCCCCAAATTCGCCAAAAATTTGATGGCAAAATTTCACTTAAATTGTATCATAATTTGAAAGAAGATGTCACTTCAGACACACTTCTGCAAAGACAAATATTGATAAAAGAATACATAATTATGTATTCTTTCATGAATTTTCAACTTCAAACACATTTGTTTTGAAAATCCTTGCAGATATGTGTCTTAAGTGACATCCTCTTTCACATTATGATACAATTTAAGTGAAATTTGCCACCAAATTGCTGGGGCTCCCAACACTTTAAGAGGGGCTTTAACAATCAATGTAGAGTTTTATTTTTAATAAAGAATTAATAAAGAAAATTATCTTCATGCCACAGGTTCTCTTGTATGGTGGGGTCTCAAAGTGTAGATCTGTAATTCTCCAATGTGTCCATATATATATATATATATATATATATATATATATATATATATATATATATATATATATATATAGAGGATATACTGACATTCTCTAGAAATGTAAGAAGAATATATGTAATGTACTTAAAGATATGCCCATTATAAGGCCATTTGAATGCATCCCTCTTTTTATCCTTCATTTTAAATGCTGCAAATCTCTTCCAAATACCCGTCAATATATATGTATTGTTTCTCCATATATATAACTCAGTGATCGATGCTACTGAGACGACCGAATCCCTTGGCAATGTGAGCTGTATCAAACTGATCAACAACTACTACTTTGGCCAAAACCTAAGCACCGAGGGTGTCATGGAATGTGTCAACTGCAGCAGGTAAGAATGAGATTACTTTTCGTCTAATATTTCTCAAAAGATTTATCTTCCTCTTGTTCCATTTTGAGTACATACCTCTTTACAGAGTATTTATTAACATGATGAAGATATATTTCTATATACTGGTATCCTCATAAAGTAGTTGATTAATAATTATGTCTGTTTCAGGAAAATTTATAACCAACAGAACCAAATGAGGTCATGCATGCAGAGACACAGACAGAACCAGCTAGAGATTCAATAAATACAGGCAAATAAGCAGATTGATTGCAAAAAAAAAGAAGAAGGAAAGATGGAGAGAATAAAGATGCAATTTCGTTTGCTGATGAAATTCTAGCTCTGTAAATGTCTATAGTTCTTTTTCATGATTGTAGTGAAATTAGCAGCCTGTCATGTGGATGCATGACCACATTTAGGATGGTTGTCAGTCGAACAGACTTTAATTTTGATTGGAGGGGAGAAGGTTACGAAAAGAGTAGGAAGAAGGAAATAGAAGAGGGAGATTGGGGGAATAGGAAGGAGGAGATATATGGAAAAAAGGGAGGGGAGGAGATAGTTGATTACACTTCTTACTTTGTAAACACCTATTTATCCTTTGTTATCCAGTCTTCTCTATTTGTACCTGTTTATATTTTGTTATCCAGGAAATGGGCTGGCAGTCGAGTTGGTGGTACCAATCTGGTGATGATTATCACCGAGATGGAATGTGATACTTGCCCCATCACAGTCGTCAAACAAGCTCCACAGGAACTTGGTAGAGATATCCTTTTTAAAATGAATTCAACCGATAATCTGCCCTAGCCCTTGCTACTATGTCAGGGCCAGTAGAGCAGAGGTGATTATGGAGCCTATTTAAGAAGGTTGTATATCAAACAATGTCTATTATAATTCAGTTTATTAACCTATTTGCTACTGAATTTTCTCATTCCCTTGGGCTTTGTACACAAGCTACCTGTTTTCTGGAGGCAATAGATTAAACTTTGAATTTTGACTGCATGTTGGCCCATCCATTTTGCGTAAAATGATGAACGTCTTAGGTAGCTAAGTGGTATGTAGTGGCACAAAAAGACACAATTAAACTGCATAACCTGTCGCCTGGGTGGCAGAAATGCGTTAGCTCGAATTTCAGGTAAAAAATGAAGCTCTAAGCAGAAGGGCGTTAGCACTAAATTGCCTCAAACTTTTATAAAACTGACTTATTTTCGAGAAAAAATTGTGGCCGTGTTCTGTTATAACATTTCCATTAGTCTTTTTAGTTTTTAAAACCATTTTCGGGACGGAAATCAGTTTAAATATAAAACAAATTTTTAAATGCGAATAATTCGAAAAGTAGCATTTGAGTCGCTCGTGCCCTAACGCCCTTCTGCCAGCTGTGCGACGAATTGTTGAAAACCATCATTTTATCACACAGTGGTAGAACTACATCATTAGGACATGGAGTTGGTTAATGTATGTAACATCTCGATGAGGCTTAATGTTAGTTAAACTTTCATTCAGATATGTCAACAACAAAAAAAAATTACCACACATCACTAATGCATCTATTTCTCTTTACTGGGAGGAATCTTTGTTCTAAACATTGTTTTCTCAGGGCTTCTATCATTTATCTTGCTCATATATACATTTACATTTCAAAATAAATGCACCTTGGATTTGTGGCTGAATGTAAGGGTAATATATTTCCTTCAGGATATGTGCAATAATAAGTATGGCATTCACTCCAGCAAAAATCTTTTTTTTTAAAATCTAATCAAATTCCCAAATTTAACCCCTTCAACCAACCCTTTTCCATGCATATGTATTTCCAGCTCTTACCCTAAACCTGATCTAAAACCCAATTGCAACCCATTTAAGCTCTGATCCTTGCCATTTGACAAAAGTTAAGCCCAGAACAAACGTTGCTCAGTAGAGCACATGTCAGATCATCAGCGAGTGATTTGCTTACAATTAGAAATAAACATATATATGATTATGAATTTGTGAATACCCCAAAAGTAATATATATTTGTAGGTGAAGCTTGTTTTCTGCCCTCCATCCATAATACATGTTCATGTACACATTGATAATTTTTGCTAGTTACATCACTCTTTGTGTAGAAATTAGAACTTGCTTTCCTTAACCGTTTCCAAATTTACATGATGCTCCGAGCCCTTGCCTTGAGGAGCCAAGATACAGGAGGAGACCCAGTGAGAATTGCTATGCTTTCAATACAGCTGTAAGTTCAGACGTCTACATGGATCTTTTACATTAAGCTTTTGTTTGTGTGTATGGGGTGGGAGTGGGTGAGGTTTTGGGCTTACGTATAGCCTGTCCAATTACATTCAACAAATGTCCGAGATCAGACATTTATCTTTGACATGATATTTGGGAGGGGTTAGTATATGATTAGCTCTCAGTCGATCTGAAAGTTTAGACTCTTCATCATTTTTAATGATTTTTTTGTGTGTGTTGTTTGTGTGTGTGTGAGTGTGTGTGGGGGGGGGGGCTGATGTTATCAGCTTACATTTAGCCTGCCCAATAAAAATATCTGAGAGGGGATATTAATTTTTTGAATGATTTGGACGGGAAAGAAGTTAAGCATATGATTAGCTTACATACACTTTACAAGTAATTTATCTTCAATAAATTTGTGAGTTCAGATATATATCGATCCCCTTCATGGGGGTGATACGCACCATATCTACAATCTGCTTTCATTGACTTTGTGCATGAGCTCAGAGATTTATCTTTTACATGAAGGCTTGTGTTAGGAGAGACAGCAAAGATAAATATTGTTTAATCTAGGCTAGTTTAATCATACACCCTACAAATAAAATTTGACACCAAATAAACAAAATTGTATATTGAAAATAGGCCCCTTGTGTTTTTGTGGAGAAGAAGTACATTCATTTAACACATCAATTTGTGTGAGGCAAGAGGGACATTGATTGAAAATACAGTGCCATTTTTTAATACTAAGAATCAGCCAAATAGTGGGAGAAAAAGCAGATAGATATACATGTAAAAGACAGTTATCTCTTCCCAAGTCTCAAGGAATACTGTCATATTAGAAATATCTAAATGTTATCTTGTAATTATTTTTTCTCTCACATATACTTGCAGGAGAATACATCAATCTGCAGTGGTGTGGTATCGCTAGCATCGCCATGGTTAATTCTAATTTTACACATATTCTACCTTGGTGTGGTAAAGCTTATGAGCGCATAATGATGATCGACAACCCTTTTTTTGGTTTTTTCTGGATATTATTTCATTATATAACTATCACAGAAAATATTACTTCATGTTTTTATTGAAATGTTTGTGTTCTTGTTCTTTTTCTTAAATTGTGTTGATTTGTAAATGTTTACACAATCAGTATATCTACAATATTTTTATGATGTACTGGTATTACATTTTAACTTTCAAAGAGCATTTTTGTTACTGAAAATGGTATATATATAAATATATATACAATATTCTTGACAAAGTTCATCAGCATTAATTTGTTTATTTGTGTAATTGCAAAAATTTGACAAAATCCAGTAAAAACAATCATGAATTAGGATAAATCAGAATAATTCAGCATGTCTATGGCATAGCACTTTTCTTTCTATGTCATTATGAAAGTTCAGATTTTATCTCTGTTTGCTCATAGGCCGAAGAATTTTAACAGAGAAATTGAAGTTTAGGAAATGATCAATATATGCTTGGGTTATTAAGAAATGGGCTCACACAAACTAGATTATTTAGATGTTTAAACCTGTTTGTATATTGTATATAGTTTGTTAAACGTGCAGATATATTATCAGTACAAAATAACATGCCTATTGTCAGGATATTGAGATTTGTGTACAATTCCAAACAACTCTGTTGATATTACTTTCCATTCTCTTCTTTTTTTAATTGTACAATATTTTATTGTCTGCCAATAACTTGGAAATTTGTTTCAACAAAAAAAAGAAGATGTTTATTAGAATTGATTTGAATGATTACACTTTCTTTGTAGATTTTGTGAGTAAAACTGCCTTTTTTAGTGCCTAAGCCTATTTAGTTAGGATGTTGGTTATTGTTTGGATTTTTTAAATTTGAAATTTGATAAGCTTATCAAATGATAAAAAACAACTGCGAAATTTCACAACAGTAATTTCATTGTAACTACATGTGGAATATTTCTTTAGGCTGTTTGTCTTTTGGTATTATGTGACATTTATGTGTATATAAAGTTTAAAAAAACAGAGACTCTATTTGTTATGTCTTTGGTCAGATCTATTGAATTTAATGATTATCATTCGTGCAGTATTATTTATAAAATTCAATTTTTGTTGTGTAAGTTGGTGTAAGATATTGTTTATCCTTGTAAATTAGATTATATCAAATTGAGATGTATCGTTTTTGTGTATTTGATTTCTATCACTATTATTGTATGGATTCTCTGAAGTTTCCAAGCCAAGTTTGGGCTTGACGTAAGACTTGTCACTTTAAAAATATGCAAGATTGGTAGAGTATGTTAACCTGATAGGTCGCTGACAAAAATATATTCATATTTACTCTGATACTATTAACCCCGTTATAATCACTAGCTTTCACAAATACTAAACAAATATTGATTAAACTAGACATCAGTTTACAGTAGGTCGGTCAGGAGGTCTAATGAATTCTATTGTCAGTTGGTTTTCAAATGGAATCACTGTTTTTTAATAAATAAGAGATAGTTATCCACTCTTAAAGACAATGGGGTGAGAAGAATGATACATTCTCTATGATAAGAGTTTAGTATCATCATATCCTATTATAGAGTAATCTATTTCAATACATATATTTAAAAGAACAACAATCTGGAGAACAAAGAAATTAGAATATATATACTTTTTAATTCAATATTCAATATAGTTCAATATATTTGGGTTGATTTATCACTAGATAGTGTAACCATATCTGTCGGAACTCCTGAGCTTCCAAAAGAAGTTTTTCTTCAGGAAACCTCAAACATGGCTCAAATTACATTACACGCATTCAAGCCCCAATTTACTTAAGAATGTTTTATTTTATTTTCCCCCTTTTTTTTCAATTCATGAGCTTGATGAATGTTTAGAAGAGAGACAAGCATTTTTTCATCCAATTTTGTTAGAGTGACACTAAAATGTAATCACTATATATACTGCATATGTATTAATATCTCATACTATGTACTAATTAAGTATTCAAGATAATATTCATTTTTAAAATAGTTATGAATACAATATCTTGTATGATATTGATAAGGCTGATCTTGAAAGATATATCTTTTACCCATCTATTCATATATGATGTGCAATACAAGCATTTTGTGGCAAATATACATGTATATAGAATATATTATTGACCTATATGAGTTCATGTTATTTGGCAGGTATTAAAGAAGTAGTTTTAAAAAAATAGAAAATGTGAAAGGAAATCGTTATCTGCAATATTGTATGCTTTAACTAAATACAAGAGTTGCTGATATACAATATTCTTCATCTTTAAATTAGCTTCTTTGGTATATAGAAAATGTAAAATTGTGTATAGTAATCTGTACTCTTACATTAAAGATTATATATTAGATGAATAGTGGACAAGTGTGCTGCTTGAAATTAAAAGGCTATACAGTAAACCATAATATAACTTGGTGTGATTGAAACCATTTTACAGACCATTAATACACACCATGTGTATATTTCTGCAGGTTTTTGTATAACAGTTTTGAAAATTTACTCTATTGTTCAAAACCAATTTCTTGGTAATACCATAATGATACGCTAATATTTCGTAACTTGATCATATATTCATTATTCAACATTACATACATATTCTATAATGGTATGCTTTGACACCTCATTTACATTAAATACCGAGGTTCTTGGTGGTGATTGCTGTCCATTATTAATTCTATGAATAGATGAATAGTATGTCATGTATTGATGTACCACTTTAAGACAAAATATCTGCTTAAAAAAATGTTGTTAAGCCCCAATATGACATTGGGGTATGACATTAGTAGATAATGTACTGTTGGACATGTTAACCAATAATATTCCCCAAGTTAAGCCCTTACATGTAGTTATGAGGCCAAACACTGAGAAATGACTCATAGTTTATTGTCCCCTCTTGCCCCTATTTGTCCTAACCCGTTTTAAATTGTAATTTCATATTTTTGTTTAAACATGAGATTACAACAAATTTAATGTTTCTGAGGATGTCTAGAGATAGAAGTAACTAAAGTTATTTATACTAAAATGTAGTAAGCGATCTTGTTTTAAGCCACAGTAGTGAATATAGACGAGTGAGATTTTATTACGAAAAATTGTGTTAAAAGTCATCATTAGAACTTGTCCAAATGAGACGGAAACCCTTAATTAAAAGAAAAAGGAATAATTTTAAACAAAAAAGTAACATACCGAACTAGGATTTTGTTTTGGTGATTGCCTTGCATATAATCATTTCTTGCTCCTGCCATATATCTGTCAGTACATTTGGATTAATAATACTCAAGTACTTTAATATAACAACTTTATATAGTATCATGTAAACTATATAATGTATGTGGTGTATATCAGTTTTAGTGGTATTATTATGCTTCCATTTATGTCATGGTTTCAACAAAATGGGAGCATTCAATGGAAATTTTAAAGTTGGATGCGATTATTCAATGTAAATCGCTGTTTTTTTCCATATCTGCTGCCTTTATGTACATAACATTTTTTGTTCAAGTTACGTGGTACACTGTTATGTTCTTATCATAAACATACACATGGTATGGGGTGGGTGTGTAGATACGGGTGAGTGGGAGTGAAATCGCATTTTAAAAAAGATGAAGTATGTTATTTCACTTTATCTAGTTGAGGAAACACAAATAGAAGCAAATATACATGTATTGAATGCGCACATCCATTTTACAGTTATTTGTTTGCTTCAGAGACTAAAATGAAGAACCATGTTCTTGTAGAGGTAATGGGTGATTTGCCATTTACCCATGCCATGTTTCTATTTGTTGCCTGTAGAAAGAAAAAACATGCTAACCATAATCTAAAATTGGACTTGATGAAGAGTCGGGTAAAATTAGGAGCTGTATTTCAATCATGGAATTTATCTTGTTTTTGTACATGCATGTGTTTCTATATTGATTGATACACATTGTTGTGGTGGGTGCAATCTTAAAGATGAAAAACATACTCAGACAAAATGAATTTATCTATCATGCACTTTTGCCAGCTTTATGTATTATGATAATGGACCTATAAAAGAAGGTAGAAGAGAAAAAAGAGATTTCAAAATATTTATTGATATAACATGGTTAAGGGGAAATTGTCAACTGTTGAGAGCCAGATGCCATCTGATCTTGACACAGACATATGAAAGCTTTTAGTAACTGATAGTAGTAAGGGGATATTTAAAATTGATTATGTGTTGGTGTGTATCTTTTATTTGCAATAAAAACTTAAGCCTATATAAGGAATTAATGCCAACGTTGTCTGTTTTTATTTTCCTACCCTTTCACGTTTATTAAAGAAACAATTGAATTTTGAAGAAGTAATAGTGATGACAATGGAATTACTTTGAAGTTACTTCTCATATTTTTTTTAATATGATTTTATGACTTTCTGACCATAGTACAAATCAACACCTTACTACACTGAAGGCGAGTAGAAATTTCCTTTACCGGTACTTAATTTTGTTTACCCTTAAATGCTCATTGATGTATTTTTTCATTTTTTCTGAAGATTGTTTCATTATTCTACTTTTATTAGAGACAGTTTTTAAACCAGGGTGGACTTAATCTTCAATAGAACACACTTGTGATATCGGTCATTGCCAACCAACTATTTAGAGAGAAAGAAAATCACATGATAAATAAATAAGCAAAGAACTGGAATGAATGCGCACATAGGACTGTAAACTGTAATCCAGTTTTTAATTTCATATAATTCAGATGTTAAACAATTATCATTGGTTGGACTAGATGCTTACAGTGAATACACTTCATTAGAGTAAAACTCTTGATAGAACATGGGACATAAACGGATGAAATAAAACAATAAAATAAAACACATGTATACACTCTGTATTCTCTCATCATTACAACTTAACTTTTCAAATTGCAAGTTTTAGATAATGATTCATTCATAAGTGAAAGGAAGTTTGTCATATTTTTATGGAATCTATGATTAAACCAATATTTTATGTTGATATATGATTATGATAGTATGATATACCACATATTCCAATCATTACAATGCTTCTGTTTTCAGATTTGCATCTATTTATGATTATCCCATGAATTATAAATAACATAAGAAAACATGTACAACCATTGATAATAACATATAAAACAAATACACTAATGAACAATGAGGCATCAATCTCAATAGAAATACATGTACATCTAAATACCTAAAAAAAACTTTACTCTTAGAGAATTTAGGTGTCCAAGTATATGATGGTCCTTGGAAAAAAATGTCTGTGATGAATTGCTCTTGGTTTTTAAACATTTTCAATTCTTGCAACTTCTTAACTTTCGTAAAAAGAGGCACTGTTGGTATGAATGATTACCCATATTGATATTTCAATTAGTATTGGAATACACAGGTACTTACCACTGTCACCAAAATTGAATAACCAATGGTTAGAAGAAACAAAGTACATATACACTCCTTCACAAACAAACTGGCAAGAAATCCCATGAATTGCGTGAATATTCAATAAAATGAATCAAACAGAATCTTGTGCTTCAAAAATGGGTGAAGCTGATGAGATTTCAGGAGGGGGAATCAGCTTTTGCTGGTTGTGCAAATTTCAAAACCTGTGTGTTTCCTCATCATTCATACATTCGCACTGCATCCAAAATGGCAATAACGTCACGCTTTGTGACTTCCCGTATATAAAATATACACTTGAACATATTATATGTAAAGAGATAGTATTACCGACCCAACTTCTGTGCTTGCTACACAAATACTTACATGATGATGATGATATCGGAAAACAACATCAACATTACATATATGGATGATGAAGGTACATGTACATTAATGTACAGAAAATGGTCCAAGAGTGAATCATGAAATAACGAAAGACGTCTCCATGGGTTCCTAATTCAAGATCTTATGCTATTCAATATATATGACTACAGTACACATGACAATGTGGGGACTGACATTCACTGTGAATACAGGAATTTCAAGGAGATCTGAAAACTACAGAGAAAGATGAGATATAATTGCACAGTAATTCCCATCTTTAACAATTACCTTACACTCAATGGCCCGAATTCACAAAAGAGGTTTGTCAACAAACCTAGCTTTATGTGCGTCAAAACGCGTCATACAGTGTATGACACACATAAACCTAGGTTTGTCGACAAACCTCCTTTGTGAATTCGGGCCACAATGGTTGATGATTGATGACAATATTAACCATATATTTGAAATGAATTGAATTCTTCATTACATTTTTTTTTTAAATTTCTGAGATTTTCTCTTCAGTAGAATTTGAATAAAATCATTAAATAAAATAACATTGATATATTAATCAGCACCTTATAGGTGTTGTAGTTGCAAAGTAAACAAAAACAAAAAAATAAGATGTAGTGGTGACAATTTCAATGCAACTTGAGATCATCTTAAGCATGTCAAGATGCTGTAGCTCTGGCCCATTGCATTAAAAATATACCTTCTCTGAATTTCATCACACACATACTCAATACAAACTAGTTGATTAGAACACCACACTCCACCACCATCCACAACATAGATATTAAGATACACTCTGGAATTCAGGTATCAAACGTTGGTTCTATAGAAATCTGGAAAACATTTGTACGATATCGAAGGGTCCGTTGATGGGACGTGAAGGTGCTACAATCCTGACCACGTCAGAAACTTCATGGCAAGCTCAAATCCACAGAAGCATGCCTGTGAATATAAGAGAAGAGGAGACAGAGAGTGAAAAGGAACAGAAAGAGAGGGAGAGAGAGAGGGTGGATAGAGGAAGGGGAGAGGGAGGGGAAGGAAAGAGAAGGAGAGAGAGAGAGAAAGAGAGATGGACAGAGAAGAGAGAAAGACATAAAAAGAGATAGAGAAAGAGAGAGACAGATGACAAAAAAATGAGAAACCATCAAAGCATATATATTTTGTCATAAAATTGAACAGAATTTATGGCATGACATTCATTAAAGTTGGAACAGCTAATTAATGCTCTTTTAAATTTCTGACAAAGTGATCAGAGAAGCTTGGATCAATGCTGCACATGTTAACAAGAACTAGTCATTGAACTTTAGGTTGTTCACAAGGTTTATTATTATCGAAGGGTTTGCAGTGAAAACTACACAACAAATATGTATTGAATCAAGTTTCATTTCATCACAATTTTTTTGTTGATTTCCTATACATTGTTGCAAGACATGCCTATTAGGCCTAGCAAAAAAAGATGTTGCGACTGACCCAAAAATCTTGAAATCTACGGGTCGGCTTTTTAATTTTAATTTTTTTTAAAACCGTTTTGGGGGAGAGAAATTCAAGCATTCAAAATTGAGAAATATCAGCCCAAAGAGAGAGTAAAAAACAAAGATTTCCAACCGACCGACCCATGTTTTGGCACCTAAAGGGCAATACAACATCTTTTTTGTTTGTTGGGGGGGGGGGGGGGCCTTATCAGCATCTCTATTGTCAAATTGTGTTCTCTACTCACTGCATTGGCTGGGAAAGCTCTAAGCATGACTGGCGTAACACCTTTGAAGAGGGCACCTGGACCTTCCTTCTTCATCAGGTCAGCAAACACACTTCTCACACCTTTGGGGTAAGTGCCTTCGGGAGCTAGTGGAATTCAAACACAAGTCATGAAAATGAATTCTTGATTATGAGATTGTCAGTTATTCATCGCATGTCGTCTGTTTTGGAGCCAGAAAGATGCTAGCTTATACTTTGAGATAGAGCTAAGGGCCTTCAGGCTCTAAACAGACTATACCTATCATTTCTACTTTTAATCCGTTGACTACTGAATTATCTTATTCCCATAGGCTTTACACAGGGACCACCAGGTTCCCGTAAGCTATGGGTTAATAAATCAAACTGCAATCAAGGACTGGAATGCTTCTTATCAGTCAGTATCAATTAATTTGTACTTGATGTGTCTATTAAATATCTATCCATGTATTAATATAAGACATGTACATATAACCATAGGGCATATCATTGAAGCTATGGGGGAATTTTCCATACAGAAGGAAAAAAGGAGCTCATTTTAATTATATTCTAAACAAATATTTTTCGGAAGAAGTTCAATTCACAGCACTTCATAGGAAAATACCACCAAAACAAAACTTCTATGGTAGTTCACTAAAACAGACAATTTTTCAAATGAAAGCTTGCTTACTTTTCAAACTTTGGATAACTTAATGTTTTACCTGTTTGTAATCTTGACTTGAGGGTGTCAGGGGCAATAGCAACCATCCAGTTAAAGACACCTGCCATACCGCCAGCAAATAACACACGTAAGACACTCAGATCACTTGGTCTATGATGACAAAATTACAATAAAATACATTTTACATATCTGTAAATAAGTGTATTAAAGCCCCACTGTCCTACTTGTAGCTACTTGTTCCCTCTATATAGAAAACAATGCCTAATCGGTGACCATTGATCCCCCATGATCCTCTTTTTCCTATGTTAATTGAGAGCTGAGTTGATGAGATAGCCAACTGTCATTGACCACGCTGTGTGGTCTAATCCCTCCCGGCCAAACTAGTACAGCCGGACTTTAAGAACATAGTGATGGATTAAAGAATATAAATTAAATTATATAAATAAACACACCATTTAGCAACACTGCCAAGTTTTTATTAAAGTCTTGGTTAAAATTCAAGTTTGAGACAACACACATTTTCCATTGACTACACCCCAAGTTTTCTCAGGCTCAGTACTCAGCAGGTTAAAGTATTCAGCACTTGATAGTTTCCTCTTATCAAGAACTCATAGTTCCGCACAAAATCCTGTTTCAACTTAGATGATGATTATAAATATCCAGAAAGGATAGTGCATGATGTGAATTCAGGAGAAAACAAATTGAGTTAGAATTCTTTGAATCGCTTCATCCTTGATGGTAAGCAACCATTTCTCATATTTGGTGAGAGTCAGTAGGCAGGGGCAGGCACTCTGGGTAGCACTTGAAGGGGGGGGGGGACAAAAAAACAATAAAGAGAGAAAGATAACGAGACAAAAGGAAAATGTATGATCCTAAGGATTACATATACCCATCACATAAAGGAAAGTGCAGTAGAAAATAAGAAATAGTTTTAAAGGTTTAAAATTTTATTTAAAAAAAAATCTACAGTAGCTCTGCCACCAAGCCCCCCCCCCCCCTCCTTATTCCCTATGAAACAGCTAGGAGCTAAAAATAGCCAAAGATAAAGGAATCAACATTACCAGATAGTGAAGTAAATGGGTACCTGGTAGGAATTTGTTCCTTGAAATGCTAGAGCGCCGTATGGCAGCCGTGCTAAAGCCAGGGTAATAATCGGGAGCACCAGGAGGGTCAAATCTGACTGACATGAGCGCTATACAAAAACCCACTATTATTATTATTATCATTATAAGAGAATTTACCAAATTTCTGATAATATGATCTACTCACTTTTGACCTTCAGGCGTCATAGCTGTCTTGAGGAGTTCATACGTCATGAAATATGTACCCGAAGCAGGAACGTCTGGCAGAGACAAAACAACAACATTAATACAAGAATTAATGCTTCTCGTTAATCGTAGTAACAACTCTTGACCTTTGACCTCTATTTACAAAATAACCTACATTTTCTCATCGTTATCTACTACCGATGGTTACACATATTCTGGGGATTTTGGTACGGCATCGATAATATTGATAATTTGGTAAATGTCGTACAACGATCCATTGCACAAGCTTAGCTTCAAAAGGGGTCCTAAAACCGTTCATTTTATGATGTAATCAAGTTGATTTATGTTGATTAATGTCCTATTATCAGTCTCTTTTTCATGTAAAACATTATATCATGTCTTGTGTGGTTTTGAATAAATGAACTTGAGCTTGTTTACCTCGCATCAGGGTGGCCATGGTGCCTTTGTAGAGACCTCTGAAGAGCCCAGCTTCTCTGTAGATCTGCTTGGCACAGTCAAGGGGACCAGCATATTTGGGTTTACCAGCAGAGGCTGCTTGAATCTAAATAAAACCAACACATATGACATTATAACGTCAACATTCCTCAGCTCTTCCAGGGGGTAACAATATATCCTGGTATTTCCAAGAGTTCTAGATTAACATAATACCCATATTTCAAGTTTTCCAAGGTTTGCATTTAAGATGCTTTCTGATTATGTGGGTTTCTCTTTCATTTTTGTTCATGTTTTGTATTGGTTCAGTTTGTATTTGTATTGTTTTATTTTCCTCTCTCTCTCTCTTTTTTTTTGGGGGGGGGTGCTGATTTGTTTTAAAATACATTGCATTTTAGTTTTAAAAACAAAAAAATCATGATACAATCTACAAAGATATGAAGTAAAAGTCAAACATACATTATCATTCAAAAAAATTATGTCTCTTGACAGGGCACGGATCTACAATTCGAGGGGTCAGTGACATAAATATACAACTCCATTTTGGCCATTTTGAGAAAAAGTGGTTTATGTGTCACTGAGCACTAGGGCCTAAGGAGTTAAGTCTATGTTTCACTAGCCATTGACTTCAATGGGGATATAAAATATCCATTTTGGCGAAATATGGAGTTACGTCTTTGTGTCACTGAACCCTTGAATTATCTCATGTTATAAGGAAATCATTCAGCAGTCAAGTCTAAAAGGAAGTTTGTACTTACCTGTAATAAACATTTTATGCGTTCACCGGGGGCCATAATGGCCGTTGTGAATACTCCCGATAACATACCAGCCATAAAGAGTTGCTCAGGACTGTGTGGGTACATGGAAGATAGAACATGAAGGGAGGTATAAGTAAAATAGAGATTTAATGGATAAGTGACTTAAGTGTAACAATATAATTTCAATAGAAAGCACATTCTGCCATTAGTCTTTACCAAAACACCATTCATCAGACTCTCAGCTCTTAAAAATACAAAACTGGTATTCATTGAAGTTTACAACTACAGTGTACATGTAAAATATTAATGTCAAATTTTTAGTGCAGGAATTCATCCACTTCCCCCGTGCTTACAAAGATGATTACAAGTATTTCAGAATAGAAAAATGAAATCTTGTGGAAGCATATGGTACATACAATGATGCATTGTACTTACGCAAATTGTCCATTTGGATGCTTAGGTGTCTGGAGGCTTTTTCCTATACTGTAACCTAAGAAACAGACTGCATACATTGGAGTGACTCCAAGGATTGGGGCAAACATCCCCTTGTAAAATCCTTTGAAGCCCTGAATAAAGACAAATTGAAGAAAACTTATTATTGTTTTAGTAGCGTACATGGTGGCATTTAAAAAAATACCCACCAGTAACTTGATTTTCCCTATTCCATATTATCCTGATAAAGTGATAGTCTTTCACTCTCTATTTCAAGCAAAAAAAGAAGCATGCCTGTATTTAAAATCACATATTAAGAATCAAGAACAAATGAATATGACACAAAGTATTATTAGACTATCCATTAAACCACTCCCATTTAATTTTTTCCTGGAATGAATTGGTGTCAAAAGATCTTTCTTAAAATTCCCATACAACTCATGATACATAATCGATTAATCATTGCAGAAAAACAACATTTTTGTTCATAACAACAGCTTGCTACATGTACATATCAGCAAACTTAGGTTGTTTCCATAGTTATGTTTACCTCAAGTTTGACAATTTTTGCTGCACAGTCAAGTGTTCCTTTGTAGAGCGGAGTGACCCCTGGACCAGTGGGTTGTGTTTGAAGGCGTACCTGCATACAGATGACAGACAAGATAATTCCTTCCTATTTCCAAAACATGCTGGTACAATATCCCCTTGGTAAAATCCCTAATAAGTGTTTGGTGCAAGAATCCTTGGCATGTTAGACTGCATCACAAAGTTTATTAAAATTGCTTTATAGCCTTTGTTATTGGACTGATAATGCATAGGAATCTGACTGATTTATTTTTTAAAATTTCTTCTACTTATTATAAGTCTATCAGTATTACAACTCAAATTTTGATCAATTGAATTTAGTCAGCATTAGTAATAAAGATTTAAGAGTAGATTTACTGCCACTGAGTTTCTTACTTCTTTACTTTGAGGCATTAGAATAAAAATGGTTTATAAAACCTTGATCTATGCATAAATATTGCAGTAATCTTGAAATCCAACACATCAAATCTTTCTGAATGTTGCATGAATCAGACATAATTAATTATCAACTGATCAATAAGTAGTTTAGCTACTTCAGATAATCTACTTCTAGTAAAATCAACTCCAGTAAAGCATATAGAGTCAATGCTAATGCGTATTGACCTCTAGCATTGCACTACCGGTATGTGTTAATAGGCAGCATTTGCACACATGAATAGTCAATACACTTATAATACACAAATGCACACAATCATGCTGATGTAGCTGATCTGCAAGTTTGACAGTAGACTTACAATTTTAATTTTTAATTATTCTTTCTCACATTTGTAAGAATGCTTTGCTCGCTGATTTAATTCGCCATCAATTCGGCGTCGGTGTGAACTTAGCATAAGTAAAAAGTGGTACCAACTGATTGTATGATATATTGCCTTGCAAATATTTTTTGATGGATCACATTTTTTGATAAATCAACTGTTAACCCCCATGCGTAAGTTAGGTCTCATTGTTTTTATGACTTTTTTAGATGCAGCACGCACGCACGATCAAACAAATTTTTAGATTGCGATATCTCTGAAATCCTTTGACGATAAATTTTCTAGTTGAACCAATCTGTAGCAAAAAAACTTTGCCGTCCATTTGGTAATAATTGAAATAAATAAATATGTGTAGAATATGAGAAATCATAGATCGAATATCACATTTTGTAATATGTTGTAAAATGTCTGCGAGCTTTGGTCACCCCTTCGTATATTAACTATTCATGGTGCAAATGCTGCCTACTATTAGTGCAGTGCTACTGCTAGAGGTCAATACGCATTGGTATTGACTCTCTCTCTAGTATCATGCTTTGCTGGATTGGAGTGAGTAAAATCGACACTTGTTCAGAAACCTATCCAAAATTTGACCCGTAAGTTCGGCGTGGCCGTGGAGATACTCTACTAAAATATATCTAAAATGAAGTAAATATTCAATGAATGTCCAAATAAAGGTCATGAGTTAAAACTGAAAATTTGTTAAGTTTATTATCTGTTTCGTGTCAATTTTCTTCTTATTTTTTTAGTATTCTTCTGAAAAACGTTGATATTAGTATACACTTTTTCACAGGTTTCACGGCAAACCGCTGCACAATAAAAGTGCATACCGATGGTGGGTTGCGGGCGGGCGCACGCCTGTGTGAAGTTATCTACCGTAATGAGGATCTGAGACATTACACACAAGCACGCGCTTGCCACAACCCACCATCAGTAAGCACTTGTATTGTGCAGCGATTTGCTGTGAAACCTGTGAAAAAGTGTATACTGTACTAATATCAATGTTTATCCGAAAAAATAATCCAAAAATAACAAGAAAATTTACACGAATCAGGTAATAAAAATAACAATTTTTAACTCATCATCTTTATTTGGACATTTAATGAATATTTACTTCATTTTGGGTATGTTTTAGTAGGGTATCTACACGCCGGAGTTAGGGGTCAAATTTTGGATAGGTTTCTGAACAAGCGCCGTAAAATCAACTGTCCATCGATCATCTTGCATTAATAAAATACAAGATTTCCCATTTCAACATGTCTTTCAAAATCTGCACCATGAACACGTACATCTAATCAGAGTTAGGTCAAGTAAACAAATTAGATCCAAATTAGACTACAATTTGCCTGAAGAGTGCGTTGCTATCTGATTCTGAATGCATAGGCCTAATGGAAATTGATTGGTACTGTAGGTCACCTTCATGGTATCCAACGGGTGTCCAGCCGCGACGAGACACACGCCCCCGAAGCCTCCGGCGAGAAAGTTTTTCAATGGACTTGTATCGGACGACATTTTATTAACTTTTGATTGTCCCTAGATCAATGGAAACCTTGTAATAGTCCTTCTTGTATCCTTCTTCACAGACTTGGTGTTCAGCATGAAAGCAGTAAATCAGAGGGGAAACGTCAGCATGAAACAACAATCCGCTAGACCTGCTACCCGAAATCTTGGTCAAGCTCACTTGAATTGTATGGTGTATTTAGGGACTAAACTAAAAAGAAAAGTAAAAAATCTTGCTGCCGTTTCTAATGAATAATGTTTGATAGTTTTCTATATGTAGTAATGTGAGCTTGGGTTCGGTTGCAAGATGTGACAGCTTTGACATTACTGGAGAGAAGTCATTAGTGCACGTGCATATATAGTGGGCAATTGAGTTACATGACTTCAAAGACTGTATTGTACAAGGGCGTACGTTGAAGACAAGCCTTTTTTTTTTATATAGTGTGGGCGGGGCTGTTAATTTTTGCCTTCAGAATAAAATAACCTTCCATCAACTGCAAAGCGTCTATGAGTGAATTTATTGGCCTATCTTTCATAATTATACACTATTGTTCCAAATTTAACTTCGATTTTGATTTTAAATTTTGTTTTTGAGTGCACTTCAAAACGCTGAAGGCGAAATTGTATTATTATTATTAATAACTTTATGTCACTGGCGTACTTGAGGGGGGAAGGGGGGGCAGAGTGCCCCCCTGACGGGCTCCAGGGGGAAAAAAGGAAAAGGGGAGAAGGGAAAGGAAAAAAGGAGAAAGAAAAAAAAAGGGAAAAGAAAAGAAAAGAAAGGAAAGGAAAGAAAAACAAAAAAGGAAAAGGGGAGAGAAAAAAAAGAAAAAAAGAAAAGAAAGAGAAAAAAGGAAAAGGAAAAAAAAGGAAGAAGAAGAGAAAAGGAAGAAAGAGGGAAAAGAAAAGGAAAGAAAAAAAATGGGGAAATTATTTTTAAAAAGACCATGGCCGTACGCACGGGGGGGGGGGGGCAGTTGACCCCAGATATTTTGAAAACGTACAGTTTTTTTCCTGAAAATGTTTAACAAAGCTCACAAGTAGTGAAGGCCTATACCAAATCCCTTCAATTCTACTTTTGAAAAATGCAAAAGTTCCCTCATAACCAGTTTGGTCGCTCGAACTCCCTACACTCCTTATGCTTTTGAGTTCTTCAAAACTTTTTATGCATCTTTCCCCCTCCCCCATCAGAAAAATATTCCGCATATGGCAAAGAAAAAGACAAATGAATATAGGGAAATATAAGTGATATAACAAATTCGACACTCTTCGCTGGCGCGAGCTGCTTGCTAGCCTATTTTGTATTAATTATTTTCACTTGCTCGTCCCCCTGAAAAAAAGAAAAGGATTAGCATTGCCTAGAATACAATTGTGTCTGCCCCGACTGGACCCGACCTGCAACCATGGCAACCATAACACCCAGTTTATGTACCAAATGTTACTAAAAGAGACTAATTAATTTTTTCTCGCTCGCTACGCTCGCTCGCGAATAAATGAAATAGACATTACTTTGAAAACAATTGTACCCACCCTTGACCTGCAACAACATCATTAAAAATGGAAGTGTTTTTTTCGCCCTCTCGCCAAAAAGGAATTGATATCGTGTTAAACGCGATTGCGCCCATCCCGACCTGCACCAATAAAAACAAGTTTATGTATTAATTTCTATTAAAAGAGAATTGATTTTTTTTGCATCGCTATGATCGCTCACCAAAATGGAATTGACATTCCTTACAAAATATGTGCGCTCCCTTGCCTGCAACGAACATCCCAGTAAATAAGCACCGAACGTTATTTTGAGAGATATTGTTTCCTCGCTCGCCAGAATTGATGAATTGATTGATTTTAGTGATTGATATATGAATTGATTTGTTTTTTGTTTTACCCTCTCTTGCTACGCTGTCTTTACAATTAACATCGCTAACAAACATGCTCACCCCAACCTACAACAAATTACCAGTTGATAATTATGTACCAGACGTTAATCAAAGAAAATTTGGTTTGCTCGCTAGCTACGCTCCCTCGCCAATATGGAATTAACATCACCTTAAACATGATTGTGTAAGCCCCGACCTGCAACAACAAAAAATGAAAATTATGCACCAATCATCATTAAGTTTGTTTTGCCTGCCCACCAAAATGGGATTGACAATGGCTTAAACACGATTGTACCCACCCCCGACCTGCAACAAAGACACAACGTTTATGTAACAATTCATTGAGGACAATTGAACCAAGTTTAATTGGCAATATTATTATTAAAAAAAAGAAGCGATTTTTTATTCTTGCTCGCTACGCTCGCTCGCCAAAATGAAATTAACATCGCTAACGTGCCCGCCCTAACCTGCAACAACATTACTAGTTAATAATTATGTACCAAACATTATTCAAAGAAGTTTTGGTGTGCTCGCTCGCCAAAACGGAATTAACATCACCTTAGACATGATTGTGTAAGCCCTGACCTGCAACAAAAAAACCTGAAATTTATGAACGAAAAATCATTAAAAAAATTTGGCTCGCTCGCCAAAATAGAAATAACATCGCTTTAAATAATCATGTCTCTGACATGGATCAATGAAATCAAGTTTATGTACCATGTTCTCATCGTAGAGAAGTGATTTTTTTTTCGCTCGCTAGCTCGTGGAATTGTGCCCACCACTGACCTGCTACAATATCATTAAAAAGAGAAATGTAGGGGGGGGGGTTGCCTGCCCGCCAAAATGGGATTGAAATTGCCTTACACACGATTGTGCCCACCCCGACCTGCAACAATGAAACAAGTTTTATATCGCAATTCATTAAGAGAAAGGTGTATTTTCGCTCGCTAGCTAAAATGGGTATAAAATCACCCTAAACACAATATAAATAATTGTTCCCGCACCCGGCATGGGACAATTGGACCAAGTTTAAATGAAATTAACGTGGCTAACAAATGAATGTGCCCACCCCAGAGTTGCAACAATACCGATTTATATACCAAACGTTACTTAAATATATTTTTTTGCCCGCTCGCTCGCCAGACTAAAAATTAGCATCGCCTTTTTTGTTTTGTTTCGATCGCTTGCCCCCCCCCCCTTGACGGAGTACCCCAGGTACGCCGATGCTTAACGTGGTCTAGAAGTTGATGATTCAACAGAATGCTAATATATGGGGAGAATTTTAATATATTCATGGTCTTTAACCCTGGGAGGCCCCCCCCCCCTCGACATTTTCGGAGATTGCGCCGCAACCACTTGGAATTTTGAATTGTCGTTTCATGACTTTTTTCCCTCAAGTCTTACGCACATTTTGATACCATTTTCGTCGAAATCAGATATACCTGTAAGGTGTTACATAACAATTACTATGCGCATGTCATCAAAAATATGCTATAGTTTATGCAAATTTATGCAAATTAACCTATGCATTTTCAAATATCATAAAAATAATGTAACCTCATGAATTTGAGATGAAGGAAACATTTATTCAATACATTTTCAACATTCTTCACAAGTCTACAGAGGAATATGTAGAGTTTGTAAAATGCATAACATTAGCATTTTGCATAATTAATTAGGCTATAACGACAACAATATGCATATTAGGAAAAAACTTATTATACCATCTTGTCCCTTACGTAAATATCTACAAACATTCAAATTTTCGCGTTCATCGGACTTTCGACGGCCGAGATCATAGGGGGGGGGGGGGGGGTCTCCCAGGCCCCCCCCCCCCCCCCCCCCAGTCACGAGGTGCTAAAAATAGCCCAGTACAGTAAGGGTTAATACATTTCAAATTTTCACCCTAAAATGTATCATATTCATTCGCCCCATCCCTAATAGAAATATACGGGATAGGGGCAGAACAGCTAGCCGCCCAATTATACGCGTAATTATCAAGTATTAATAATAATAATAATAACGTTTTATTTACCTAGGGTAGCCACTTCAGTTATGAAACTGCTCTTCCAGCGTGCCCTGCATAACATAATATGTTATTACTACCCTTCTCCAATCTAATAGGCTGAGCGCCTACCTAGTAGGCAGAATGTCCCATTGTTGTCTTTGATATGACTCGGCCGGGGTTCGAACCCATGCACAACCTCCCGTTCATGAGGCGGGCGCTCTAACCACTGAGCCACCATGTCCGATCAATTTTGTATGCTCCTTTTCATCAAAAACTCGTTTGCATTGTTGATTTAATATTTGTATTTACGTTTCGGCACTAATGATATTTTATTGTTACCTGGGGGGTGTTTCATAAAGAGTTCGTAAAGTTGCGCATGACTTTACGAACGACTTGTATATGAAGTGCCAGATAAACACACAGATGCTTTTTTTTCCCTCACCAATACTTTATTACAAAAGTTTAACAAACACTATCAAATCTTCGCTTGAAGAATATCAGATAGTAGGCCTACATAATATAGTAAACGCTGAAACATATCTAGCCAGGTATTTTGTCATGTGCTTTCGACTTTTATGCAGTACGTTTCGAAAGGCAGAAATTATTGTATTTGTTGGGTTTAACATAACACAGAGTAACGTTATATGATAACATCATGTTTGTGATAAAGAAACGTGAGAGAAATACAGTTTAAGTCCCTCAAATTCAATTGTTTTTTTCTGCTAAATTCATGATCATAATGCGTTTTGTTTAATGTGTAGATTTGTACGAATATGTACATGCTGCAAACTGCGTTTTGAAGCAGCTAGATGACACAATTACTTTTAACATTGATCCCCTCCTCCCCAAACGGTTATCCCCTTCCAGGGACGGATCGAGTCGGCGGCAAGAGGGGGGGGGGGGGGGCGTCCAATTCGTGAGAAAATATTTAGCGGCGACTCAGCCAACCGGTGAGTAAGGGGGGGGGGATTAACAGCACTTTTTTTGGGGGGGGCGTCCAATTCGTGAGAAAATATTTAGCCAGCTGGTGAATAAGCGGGGAGGGGAGGCCCTCAGGGGGCCCAACGGAGCCACATTGGGAACTGTTATAAACACCTTTTATTCTTAACCTAAGAAGGTATTTATACATACAGGCGCGTACGCAGGGGGGGGGGATGTTTTTGGGGTTAAATGCGCCCTCCACGTTTCTGTCAGTAACGGATCCAGGGGAGGGCCCGGACCCTCCCCCCCCCCCCCCCCGGCAAAAGATAAAATAAAAAAGTTTTTTTTTTATTGCTCAAGGGCGGGGGGAATGTTGAGTAATTTTGTTTTATACACTACCACCCACCTCCCCCCCCCCCCCCCGTCGAGAAAAAAAAATGCTCCTTACCTCCCTCGGTAATTACCGGGCAAAAAGTCACAATTTTGGGCCGAAAGGTAAATAAAAGTTTTAATAAAAGAAGAAAATAAAGCAGCATTGAAATAATGACAGCAGAGAATCCTTCGTTATTCTTTTTCGATAAGCCTAATATACAACCATTCCCAATATTCAACCTGTAACATGCTTTTGTTTTGATATTTTTACCTCTGACATTTTTACTTGTGACATTTTTGCCTCTGACATTTTAACCTCTGTTATTTTTAAAGCGAGCCATGTTAATAAACATATAATAAATGGTATTTGAAAACGTTCAAGCTCGTTTAAGGGATACAGGGAGCCAAGGGAAATACTTCTCGAGTCCGGTGGTTATGGGTAAATGATTTAGCGGTATATGACAGGGAAATTAACTCAACAGGCTTGATAGAATGAAATTCGTAAAAATCAGTGTAATTCTGTAATACATTGAAATGAATGTCAATTGCCTATATATGGTTAAATTGTTATCATGATTATCGACTTTTGAATGGTTATTATTTGCAACCATACGTAACTTCTTGATCTACTTTACAATTTTGTTTTAATGTAATATCCAGGCGCGGATCCACGGGTCGATTCTACCGGCCCGCCCCCCCCCCCCCCCGAACCTCCCAAACCGGTAACAAAATAGGATAGTAACGTAAATTTTACCTTAAAAATAAATTTAAAAAACGCCCCCCCCCCCCTGACCTGCCAGTGACACAAATGCGGCATCAAAATATTTGTACTTCTCTGACCGTAATTAAATGCCTAAAACCCCCACACCAATTTACGCTCGCTACCCTCTACCTGTTCGTAAATACTTTAGCCCCCCACTTTGATAAGCGTTCCGCGGGGCCTGTGTATATAATACGCATACAACACTGATCTTTATGATGTCTTTAACGTGACATATCTTCTTCTCCCCTTGCAAACGAGAAAGAAAACAAGGTTATTAAAAGGGATTAAGCGACAAATAATAATTGTGATTCAAATTGATGCGAATATTTGTTTGAATAAGCACTGCTATATCTTCTTTGTAAAAACAACTTTTTACAAATCTCAGCCATGCTTACTGAGTTGAGACGTTCCATTCAATTTAAAATACTCATTAAAGAATACACTTCTCCTAATCTGAAAGTGATCGTACAGCACAATGGCAGGATTGCGTGGCTGAGATTGGTAAAAGTCGCTTTTACAAAGAAGATTCTGATGAAAAGCATTGCTTATTAAAAAAAAATCCTTGCATCAATTTGAATCACAATGATCATTTTGTCGCATGATCCTTTTATTAAATAACCTTGTTTTCTCTTTTTGTTTGCAGGGGGAGAAGAAGCTATGTCACGTTAAAAAATCATAAAGATCGGTTGTATTATGCGTATACATTATTATGATAACAGAACAAAATGTTGATTATCAGAATGTCATTTTGGAATACCTCTATGCATATACCACATTGTCTTTAGCCCGTATCAGTATTAGTATGAGCCAATATAAAGTTATTATTCTTTATTCAGTTCAGTATAATGCTTTTCCTCAAAAATAGTTTCGCCATTTTTTTTTAGGGTTAAGACGCTAAGAAATGGTTTCGAATGTACATTACACAAACCCTGAACCATTGCATAATGATGGCGGTTCTCTCTCTCTCTCTCTATTTATTTTAATCATGCATTATCAACTACATAAAGCAGCAACAAAAAGCTTAGGGTTATCTGGGATAGGTGAAAGTGAGAGTTAAAAAGAAAGTCATGCTAAAACGGCGCTTCACCTACCCCCCCCCCCCGGAAATTTTTTTAATTAGTGGTCCTCCTCTCCAGCATTCCCCCCCCCCCCGCTTTAATATTCACCGGCCGGCTGAGTCGGCGCAAAAATGTTCCCCCAAAAATGGATCCCCCAAAACAAATATATGTGCTCTTATCCACCCCCACCCCCCGCTCATTCGCCGTTCGCCGGCTGGCTGATTTGCCGCTAAATATTTTCTCAAGATTTGGCCCCCCCCCCCCCCTCTTGCCGCCGGCTGGATCCGCCCCTGGTAATATCTATACACCCTACAACAAACGCTAGATAAACAAAATAAGAAACACAAAGCGAATGAAGTAGCTTGGATATACTCCGACAGTTTTTATTACCCAACGACAGTCTAATCTCTGCATAGGAACCAAGTGTTTGTTATTGTGAATCGTTACTCTTATTTTAAGGCAGGTGTAATTTCTCTAAATCAAGATAGGCCTACATGATAAGGAAACACTCATTTTCATTGATGTTGCATTGAATCTAAATAGATGCATTAGATAATTTCTAATATAAAGCAAATTCCATTCTAAATAACCGGCTGCTCCCACACAACAGGGAGACACGACACAAATAACAAATATAAAAAAACTGCCACGAGTGTTTGATTATCAATTATTACTACGATAATATAAATTATCATTTCAGTTAATATTTAATCAAATAGTATAGTTAACTCCATTCCAAATAGATATTTCTTTTAGGTAAATATAGATATGAAAACATAGATTAAAAACATAAATAACATTACTCGTCAATCTTATATCATTATATTTATTTCCTTAATCAAACTTGCAGCCCACATCAGTTGGTATCAATATGACACTATAAATAAAGGGTAAGATAAAACGAGCATTTTATATCCGTGTTATTATCAGAATACTACATTTCCCCATAATTCATACAACTATTGGATATTATCCTTTATCTCAAATTAAATAATCGATCGCATGTTATAGAAAGACATAATCAGTATTTCAGCTTCGAATGAAATTAAAAGAAACATAGCACATCAATGCAGTCGTATTTTAAACACGTCCTGAATTAGATACAGGTCATCAAATATTTATATATTTGTATACTACATTAATTTATATTTAGATAAATATATATAATATATTTTGAAATAGACTTAAAAAAGTGCAGTATTTGTCGTTTTACTGCGATAATAATCTAAAAACAGAATAAAATATTGAATTTTACGCTAGTCGTATACTAATAAAAGTGGACAAAAATCAACGTACAACGTTAATAACCACAATCTATTGCATAACTTATGATGATTAAGTAAGCTGCGTAGACAGTAAAAAATAAAACGTTCATGTCGTAAAAATACATGCACGTCATGTCATAATGTCATCATGTAATTAAAAAAAAACATGCACACCGTTTGTATCTCACACGTAAATTGACATGTTAAACTGTTATATTTTTTTGTATTTTCATTATTATACATCAATTACATATCCATTTAATAATAATCTATATCTTTATATTCATTATTTGTAAAAATATTATAGTCCCTTAAAAAAAATGATTTTGCTTGCTTAATCAATGAATCTCTTTTATCAATGCTTATTTCACTTCTATACAATGTAATCACTTTAAAAAAATATGTCAATCTTCTTTGAATACAAGATACAGTCCCTTCAGAGTCAGTGTAATTTGTTTAATGAAGGACCCATAAAATATTCTATCCACATCATCAGTGGCGGATCAAGTATTCTCTGATGAGGAGGGAAGGGGGGGGGGGGAGGGGTACACAAATTCTAAACAGTTTGTGATAAGCAATTAAAATTGTCATCAGGTTATTGGTGTTCCGTTTCTTCTTCCTCTCTTTACAAGGTGGTAAATCAGATTCTGCAACAACGATTTAACATAATATCTCTCCCTTGTCATATAACTGGCAAAACTACATTATCCTCTCATTTCCGTCTCTCTCTCTCTCTCTCTCTCTCTCTCTCTCTCTCTCTCTCTCTCACTCTCTCTCTCTCACACACTCACGCACTCTCTATCCATCCCCTTAGACTTCTTACTCTGCTTTTCCCCCGCTCTTGATCTTTTTGTTACCTTTTACTCTAGATTATATTTCTGCAATGCTTAGTATTTTTCCTTGGATAACTACGAATTTTCCTAAGTTTGAATAGACGGTCTTCATCTTTGATGGCCCAGTGTTCTAGTAAAACAAACATTGTCCAGGAATTTAAAATGCAATTGAGCTGATATCAAAGTATAAAAGGAAGCATAACTTAGATCCATAAAACGATTGTCATCAATATATTGACTCATACGCTAGACGGGACTTTGTCCGTGAGTTCCATCCAGTCGAATACCCTGTTTTCGGAGCAAGATTTTGCGTTCATCCTGGAAGCAAAGACGCCACTAAAAAGATCGAATACACCACCTAACGTGTGGAAGAAGGAAATAAACGATAACAACATTAAGATTTATATTATATAAATAGAAACTGAAAGATTAAAGAGAAAGAGATATTTCTTCCACAGGACATTGGTGCCGCGACAAGGATTCTAACCCCGTATACCTTGTGATTTATACAGTCCGAAAACCTATCTACTAGATCACAAGCCACTACCATAAGCCCTGACTTTTTTTCCAGAGCAATAATACAAATATTGGATATATATTTCCAAAGTGCATATATTTTCACCACCCAAGGTGCTCAAGGTGTTCCAATATTACCTCGGCTCTGCTAGGCTACCGCTTTCGGTGCTCATAGCATTCAATTCCTTCCTACTGGTACTCATTTCAAACCTGTGTGGAGAGTGGCAAATGTAGATTGATGTTTTTCCTAAGGACATTAGTGCCACGGTGGGACTCGAACCGCAAACCATGTGATCCACAGTCCGACGACGTATCCCCCCCCCTCGTCTACGACACCTCTAGAATCATCATCGTGACCTACCTGTATGAATGAAGAGAACCTTCTTTCCCTTCAATGTGTCTGGACTCTCGTTCATCATCTTTATAAGATTATATACAGCTTTTGAGGAGTACACTGGATCAACAAAGATTCCAGTCTTTGTGGCGATCTTCTCGATGCATTCTAGAAGTAAGATTGTGAAAAAAGGAGAATGGAAATAAAGGATAATCAATTTAATTTCTTTTCTGTTTAGGGGATGGGAGAATAGGGGAACGTAAAACCAATATCACATTTGTTTTCATTTTCATTTACAGATCGATCAATCGATCTTATTTACTGGGTGTAAATATGTTTAAACTATTCAATATCACATTGTCAACTATTAATCAAGTATGTCATGTGTATCTTTGAATGATATCAAGTTTAACATCAAAATGTTAAGGTTTCAGATGGACCATAATGAAGACTCAAAACTGTCGAATATTGCTTTGATATCAGAGTGATTAACCGATTTCATAAATCTCTTCCATTTTATCGAACGAGTTCAGCATTATTCAAACAAATTTACGTGTTACCTATACATTTAGTACGACGAGAGGAAAATGTATGTATCTCTGCATTATAACCTTTCACTTATTCTACAAGATTCTCGCACATCTTAACACAAAACTGCGATTGCATATCAAGAGACTAGAGACAAAACCATCAAAAGCCCCTAAACCTACCCATTTCTTCTGGTGTATTCATGCCGTATCCAATGCCCACGACTTCAGCAAAGTGCACTATATCGGCTGTTTTAACACCTGTAGAACCATCTTCCGCCTGTAGGCCGTGTGCCCTTAGAATCTTGTCTCCTTCATTGTGGAAATATTCATTAGTAAGACATGCTGCCATACCGTGAATCCTGTGAAGATACAGATTACATCATAGCACATCGGCCATCGTAAACAAACTATTGAGTGATTCGTGATATATTTAAATGGTTGATGTATTTGATCCTTTTCGATTAAATCAAATGAAAGAACCATTATTTTCGAAATAATTAAAAATGTACTTCTAAATCGTAACTCAACGCAATGTCTTCACTCTTCATTTTGATATCTCTTTGTGCATCGCTGTGCATGCAGTGCACAATGTCATTCTTGCATGGTGCGCCTAAGACCACATCATTTCCTGATGCAACCCTTCTATGTCAGGGAATATATATATATATATATATATCACATTTCCTCTGGTAACGGGCTTGAGGACGGTTAACACAATAGCCTACATGTTCTAGGACTCAATATATCTTGATACAAAAGGCAAATTTCTGTCTTATTAGAGGGACTGTATTGTGACTTTTGTCTGACATAATAACAGCTTTCGGGCCTTTTCCCTTCAAATATAATAAGTAAACGAATTATAAATAGCTTGTGACTAGCATTTATTGGATAGATTAGCATGTAGAAGAAAAAAATAAGTCAATCAAAAAGTAGCAATAATACGTATCAAATTACTCATACGTCACGAGTTATCATTAATGCCTCACTCCCTCTTCGGGGGAATAATTGCAAAAGGTTTGAATATGTATAGACACGAGAATCGAAAACGGTTGATCTTACTTTAATTTGCTGCCAGTGAGATAGTTTGCGATTCCAAGACCCATAACAGACCCGCCGCTTCCTCCAGCTATCACGATGTCCGTGTAATTTGATTCGAATAGCCCCTGTAACAAAGTCATGTGGGATAAAATTATAGAACATGAAGTCACATTACTTCTTTCATATTTATTCTTTTCATCTCAGGCGAAGTTAGTAAGTACATGAGAAATTGTAGGAATGCGTAGAGCACAAATGCTGATTCCTGCATTAGCAATAATTAAATCTAGTTTAATCCCAATTTCCATCTAGTAGACATTACGCACACGTTTTATCATTAAGAGCACCTATGAAAGGACGTGATAAAGTATTCATACATTTAAAATCCCTCGTGTTTGATGCTTTATCTTTGTAAGTATACAACGATGATCACAATAATGGTGACAGAAATGTAATTATGAAAGTATAACGGATTATAATGATGACAATAATTCCTCAAAATGATGATCATGATTATACACTAACCTGACCCATTAGTTCGTGAAAACAAGCGATATAGCCCCACACTCCTATTTCATTGGTACCGCCAAAAGGAATCTGGTAAGCTTTCTTCCCTGATGTTTTCCTGTAAAAAACATGAACGAAATTATGTTAATTGTCACATATGCTGTTTCGTTTGTTTGTTTGAATTCTTTCTTTATATAGTTTAAATATATTATTTCAGGCGCGTTCAATTTTTGATATGCACAGAGAGAACGGGAGATTTATGAGCGATAAAGATGATAGTCTTTATTTGCAAAGACAATAGATACCGTATGTCACAATAATTCAGTCTAATACAATGAAGGACTTCGAAACCATCAAAGCAACCAACCCCATCTTATAATGAAGGTATCATAAAATAAACAAATATTACATGTATCCATGGCTTTTATATATATCAAGAGAAAGGAATATCATGTAAAACAACGTTTGATCAAACCGGTAGGCAAGCACCCAGCAGAACTTTCAGATACACGGCTGATTCATAATTATCTTATAAAAAAACCATTATTCAATATACTAAGGGGCAGATCCAAGATTTTGTGGAAGAGGGGCACAAGTCTGTAAAAAATAGACAATTAAGGGAACATTCTGATCGGGTTTCAAAAGATTAGGGGCCATGTGAGGAGGTCTTGCTTACAAGATGTGAGCGTAAAGCTGGCGCATGCGTGGATAAACGTCGGTCTGGAATGGGCAATCTTTTGGCATGAGGTAGAAGTTGCTTCCGACTAGTCTGTCGAGGAGGGCGTTCCCTGTAAACGGCATCTCCTGTAAATAAAATGAAAATGTTAAAAATGTAAACAAATTGTACATTATGTCTTTTTTTTCATAATGGCCAGTAAAAGTCTTATTTTGAAGTCGAGTTTTTCGGAGCCAGCAGCATTTCCTTTTCCTGGGAGAAGGGAGAGAGAGAGAGAGAGAGAGAGACTGCATATAATAATATTATGTGTCAAATCGTCAAGACATTCAGGTATACAAAATAATAATTGCAGAGACACAAGGATTAAATACGTATTTCATTTTTTTTTTAAACTTAGAGAAAGGGGAGAGGGGAGAGACAGAGATTCCAATAATGTGCAGTGGTCGTAAAAAGGTGACAAATTTGTACTCGTGTCAGGCTTCTTGCACATATCCCGAACATGTATTTTCATTTTTCAACGTTCGATGCAAGTTTTGCCCCCCCCCCCCCCCGTTTTCTCACTCTCTCCCTCTTACTTCAAGATACCTCAAAAATTCAATAGACCTCACATGGGCACGCAGGGACTCATGCTGTCACGAATTCCGGCGGATTTATTCTAACCAAAAGTAGGTCCATGTTCTAACTCTTATATTGACATGTACTTGAACTCCGATCTCGATTTATCATACATCTTTTACATGGTTAACTAAAGCTAACATATTACATTTGAATAAATGTTAGAAAGATAAGATAAGATAAGATATTTATTCGTCTTTCTTTCAAATGTCACATAGAGCATAACATTAGATCATTACACATTTACAATGCAAACAAAAAAACAAATTATGGCAATAAAACACGTTTGTCAAGTGCATCTGTGATCTTCCCTACTAACACGAACATCATACTCAATCAAACTGTTTTCAATACAAATACAGAATGAAGCACCGACACAAAGACTTTTTGGTGAAATTAGTACGATGTTTTTTCTTTTAAATGATGCTGTATCAATTATTATGAAAGGAACAATTTGATGACATTGAAATGGCAGACATTTTTACCCCTTTATGTCCGTCTCTTTGCTTCAATTTCTTCATGATCATGATGATATCTAATGGATATCTGTTTATTATTTATGTGTGCAATGGCGTAGCTACGGAGGGGGGGGGGGTTATGAATGTATGTATATGATTATGGGGGAAAGAGAGACATAGACAAAAGCACAAGAGTATAGGATGGAAAGATAAAGAGAGGGGGATAGAAAGAGAGAGAGGGGGGAGCTGAGAGAAAGAGAGAAGAAGAGAGAGAGAGAGAGAGGGGGAAGGGAGAGAGAGAGAGAGGGGAGAGGATGGAGATATAGAGAGGGGATGGGGATTAAAAGAAAAAAAAAGCGTATCCGGACACCTACCCCCTGGACATCCACCCATGGATAACCATCCCCAGTCAACTACCCCCTAGGACAACTACCCCCTAGGGTAACCACCCTTTAGGACGACTGCCCCCCCCCCCCCCGGGCAACTACCCCATGGACAACTAACCCTCAGACAACTACCCCCTAGGACAACTACCTCCTAGGAAAACTACCCCCTCCCCCCCAGACAACTACCCCTAGGATAGTTGTCTGAGGGGTAGGTGTCATAGAGGATGGTTGTCATAGGGGGTAGTTGTCCGGGGGGGGGGGGGAATTGTCCGGGGGTGGATGTCCAGGGGTAGGTGTCCTAGAACCGATAAAAGGATCCCCTTCCACTGACCTTCCCAAATCAGTTACCCTGATAATATTTGCATTTTATCCACCTATTACAACCGCCCCTTGGTTCCCAGCTCCCCTTCTATGCCTGGACCCATGCTATGCCACTCCCTGTCTGAGTGCTACTCACCTAGTTTGCAGACCCAAACCCTTCTCAGTCGTTGTGCGTATCAAACAGTGTCTGTTCTGTGAGACTATGCTGATGGCATGCTGCAAAGGCAATGTACTTTAGTTGCTCCAGCCATGCAGACTGACAGAGCTAGTCTCGGGCTCAAGGCTTTGTTAATCGTAGTAAAGTGTCAAATTAGAGTCTGCATGAGCCTGCATGCAGACTACTACCCACCGTTTCCTTGGACCAGAGTAGAAGGTGGCTGTCCAGTCCCATCTGCCTTGCTGCTATGGCTGCAGCTCGACACGAGTTGGAGAAGATCCCGCCACAGGCAATGACGGCCTGGCAACCTTTGTCAACACAGTCAGCCATCAAGAACTCTAGCTTACGAACCTGCCAAGGAAAAAAATAACGAAATCATCTCTTAAACTTTTTTTAAAATTTCAATGCAACGCCAATGCACTACAAAAGTCTTGTGAAGGCCATCCGGCGTTTGTTCGTTTCTTATCTATCAATATTTGTCGATTTTTGTCGAGGGGCTCTGCGTTTTTCCATCGATAGTCACGATAGTAGACCTATAACTCCATGATATGACCTCTTACGCCTGTATGACCATTATCATTGAGTAGTCAGCTATGACAATCACAACAGATGCATACCACCTACAGCCCTGTAAATATAGATCGGAGCCGTCATGAATGCAAACAAATAGTTCCTCTTTGCTTTCATCGTCTATGAAGTTGTGTCCTTGACTCGGGTTTGAAATAGATTATTCCAACGGTCTTCACTTTGTGTTGTGTATTCTACTATTAGGCTCAATAATAGTGTAACTATTACTACTTCTACTATACTACTACTACTACTACTACTACTACTACTACTACTACTACTACTACTACTACTACTAGCCTACTACCACTACTACTACTACTACTACTACTACTACTACTACTACTACTACTACTACTACTACTAGCCTACTACTACTACTACTACTACTACTACTACTACTACTACTAATAATAATAATATTACTACTACAAAAATAGTGCAACTATTACTACTTCTTCTACTACTACTACTACTACTACTACTACTACTACTACTACTACTACTACGTGGCGTAGTGCGGTTCCCGTCATTGAGGGGTGCTTGTATTATGGGGGGGGGGGGGACGCAGTTCACTCTGTATCCACCGTGATCATATTTTTCATCCTCTTTTGCCCCTCCCATTTCCTTTCCTTTCCATTTTTAAACCATATAGTATTTCACAATTTAATAGAGGAGTGAACACGTGCTCCCATGCCCCCGTGCCCCTTTAATTACTACGCGAATGACTGCTACTATTTACTACCGCTTTACCTTATTGCCTGTTAAAACACTGCCTGTCATGTCATCTCGTTTGACGAAGACTTCAAAGTCATCTGGTATATCTGGCAAGCGCCATCGCTGTATCGGTGTGTTCAAAGTCCCAAGCTGTAATGAAAAAAAATACAACAAAAACGAAATGAAGCATATTGGTTTAAAGGTAAAGACCAGTATTGGAAACGCCCCAATTTCAAAAAATGAAATGGAAGCTCTTATTACCAATCATGTGAATGAATATGTTTTGACTATTACATGATGATAAACATTTTGCCGAGAAACCGCCTACTAATTGATATATTTGGTAAATAAGTTTATCTACATGGTCTGTGAGAGATAAACGCACGTGTCGCGCACGTGTGCGTATAGTATATACATCTTTCTGTGTACAGTGCTTGTAACTTTATGAAGACTGGGCCATATTTCTTATCATTTTGATGATTCCAGAACCTTGCAGTACACACCAATACTTATATGCTAGATGATCAACCTTTTCTGATCGATTCCACAACGTTTCTTTCACAATGCAATCACATATGACCATAGCTGGTCTTTACCTTTAAACATAATCTAATATTTGCTAACCCATGTGTTAATACAAGATACTAAACTTGAACGTAGCTAAAAGTGTGTTGCAGTCTTTAGTCAGTATTTTCTATACATTTTTTGCGTCCACTTTTTCAAATTTTCCGGGGGGGGGGGGACGATATTCCCTACGGAATTTTCGGGACAAAAAAATAAAATAAATATGTACAATCCAAAATTGGATTTTACAAGGCACTACTTCGATTGCAGTGGAATACACATTTATGTAGACCAGTCGCATCCACTGAATGCAGATTGTCAATCATCATTACCCTATTATAACATAAATAATTACGTATGACATTACATTTTTCAATCTTGGCGTTTTCTCCAAAAATCTTCAACTAACAGAGCTAGATTTTTAATGAGCTCATCTCAGATGCAAATAAGGGAGATGGAAAAATACAAGATGATGACCTAACATACGACATTTTGATATCTTATTTGCATAGTCATTAAGTAGGTATTAACGGGTCAGACGTCTATTCGAGGACACGAAACAAAGGATTCTTGATATTCATGTAGTAGAGACTGACAGCTACCATAGCACTGGAGGGAGATAATAAATTGTGCATGTGTTTCAAAGTTCAACCGACCAGTAAAGGCGTTCTCATCTATTTTGTGTTATATAACGGTACATACTATCATATATACCAAATTATATACAGCTTCTTTACTTTCTAATGCCCCTATACACGAAACTTCACTTTTCGATCAAAAGTCCAGGAATCGTGCGACGTTGATAATTATTATGTTCAGGTTCCATCGAACAGTCATTCTAGCGTTGCCTGGTAGTAATTCCAAGATATAACTCAAAGTGGTGGTGTGAACCAACAACATTCATTTTCTTCTCCTGAAACAAAAGTTTAGTCCATGGCCTCTCAGCTCAGGGAAATTGGCCCGGTTTCTTAGGGGACATCTGGTAACCCCTTTTCCTCAATTTCCCCCCTCTCGTTTTGTAAAGTCCAGTCCTTTTGTCCTGCTTATTTTGACAAGTTTTGGTACTTGTGCTAGATGGGGTGAAATCGACTCGACTTTGAGTTTGGGGTATATTTCCATGATTTCGGCGTCTCTAAACCCGAAGGTTACAATAAGGCTGAAACAGATAATATGTTGGTGTTTGATGGTGGTCAGTGGAGGGTCTGCGATCTGAATATATAATATTCAACGGTCAAATTTTATGGGCTTGATGGAATGACACTATCGTGATAGGCCCATGGCTAGCAAGAATAACAGGAAGATATTATTGGACTCGTGATTTTGTTTAAATCATTGTTTCTTGCACTGGAAATCATCAAAAGAGTCAGAATACCGGAAAACAGGTCAAATTATTTGGACTTGATGGGGATTAGATTTTTTTGGGGGACGGGCCATTAACCTATAGCATGAGCTGAAAGTAAACAGGAAACACTATTCAACTCATTATTGTTTATTGTTTCTTGCATTCAATTTGAAATTAGCAAAGAGGTCACACGGCCGAATAAAGAAAATAGGACGCTGTCAAAGTTTTATTTGTAAAACACGAAGTCTGGAAAAAATGACAGTGCATTGTAGATATTTGTATACAATTTAATGTTATGGCATCACGACTTACTGCGATCTTATCAAGGATTCCAAAGTTTTGGACAACATTTATGTAGGCCTATTAAGCTTTATTATGTACAACTTCTTGCGTGAGGATACAAGTATATAGAGACTAAATTGCGATTTCTTCAAAGGTTTTTTTTTTTGAGGGGGGTCATGTTTTCAATGTGCCGATGAGGCGTGTTCGTCATTATACTATATAGTAACGTATAAGTCGATGATAAGCTGGATAATGTTTCGCTTGAATATTTACATTTTGGAGTCTGTGAACCAAGGAAAGTTTTCTTGTCAAATATATAAACCAAATGACTCACTTTGTTTTTATTCTGCGCAAAAGATTCAGAACAAAGGGGAACTGGTCATCGTTTCACGAAACCGTCAAGTTCGCCGACTTCCCTTTAGACGAAGGTTTACTTTTGACGGTATCATGAAACGATGCCCTGAATACTAATTGCTACCAAGAGAGATATAATATACGTGCTTATTGTAGCAACCTAAAATGTCTTTACACCCACTTTGTCCCCAATTAACAGTTCGGATTTTTCATGCGTCTGAATATGTTCAAGGATTAATCCGTCGAATACTAGGCTGAATTCTACGAAAAATTTGTGTTAAATCGTATCAAAACTTCAAAAGTATTAATTGCCTTTATGATATTGTGATTAACCAGACAGTGATTTACGAATCGAGATTTCAACACCATTCATGCAAATCCTCAGTTATTAAGATTGATGTTAATGATTTGAGATCGATTCATAAGACATACTTGGCACCGAAATATCAAAATAACCAAACGACTGATAACAGTATTAAGAATGCATACTTATATACTTTATGTGAATATGATAAAATATAACATTATAAATACAGGTTAAAATGGTTATGGATAGGTTTTCACTTAAGTAACTTAGCTGCGTAAAGAAAGAGGTAAATCAGAGTAAAACAAATTACAGATAATATTTCCTGCTTACCTTAATTGTGTATTTTGGTATCATATCCTTATTAATTGTCGAGGTCCATGACGGTGCTTCATAGGGAACGAGAGGGTAATCGAGATTAGATTTCATGGTGGTTCGATGACGCCTGCGAATAATAATAAAAATACGATCACCGTCAATGCCACGATACCGGTCTGTGCAGTCACTTCAAGTAGTATGTGTTTCGTATTGAGTCGCTTGAACGGTCTGTGAATCCAGTAGAGATTGTTCGGTTTCTTGGATGAGGGGACAGCAGGTATGCCAATGTGAGATTGCTTCTATCAGGACTCAAGTATATAAAAACATTTTGACTAGGATTATTCGATTAGAAAAGAGAAATTACTTTGTAAATCGTTTGAAACTTTTAAAAATGATATGCAAAACACTTGGAAGGTAATCAAACAAGCAATGAACCAAGTTAATAATAAATCTGAGGTAAATAAGATCAAATTTGATAATGAGATTGTTGAAGACCAAAAAGATATAGTTAATATTTTTAATACTTATTTTTCTTTAATAGGTGATAATCTCGCTAAAAACATTCCGCCTTCAAACACAAATTTTGTGGAGTTTTTAGGCCCTCACAATCCAAATTCTATTTTCTTTGTTCCAACTAATAGGCAAGAAATTATGAAAATTGTTTCTAGTCTGAAAGATAAGAAAAGTTTAGGGTATGATGGAATCAATAATGTCATACTATAATCCATTATTCCCTTTATTGCAGATCCATTGGTTCACGTCTTTAATATATCACTTTTACATGGTAAATTTCCTAATTCTATGAAAATAGCCAAAATAATTCCGTTATTTAAAAAGGGTGATAAATTGGATGTGGGTAACTACCGCCCAATTTCTTTATTATCTTCATTTTCTAAAGTTTTGGAAAGAATAATCTATATCCGGATGATGTCCTTTTTGAAAAAATATGATGTATTTTCAAAGTTCCAATTTGGTTTCAGAGAAAAGCACAGCACCGTTCATGCTTTAATGTCTTTTGTTGAGAAGGTTGCCCACGCAATTGATACATCGTCACACACTGTAGGTATATTCCTGGACTTCTCCAAGGCCTTCGACACGATCAATCACGAAATTTTACTGTATACAAACTATCTCACTATGGTGTACGTGGAAAGGCCTTGGAGTGGTTCAGGAGTTACCTCTCTAACAGAAAGCAATATGTACACTTAAACGATCATGCATCTGAATTATGCAATATTAGTTGTGGTGTCCCACAAGGTAGTCTGCTAGGCCCGCTACTCTTTATTCTTTATATAAATGACTTTTGTAAATCGTCTAACTCCCTGTCGTTTATTTTATTTGCAGATGATACTAATTTATTTTTTTCACACAAAAATCCAAACGTCCTGGTTGATATAATCAATGCCGAGTTATTGAATATATTGCAATGGATACAAGCAAATAAATTGTCACTTAATCTCCAGAAAACAAACTACATGCTATTTAGTAACTCTTTGGATTCATTACCCTCTGACATTATTTTTGTCATGTAATTTGTTACGTCTTCTTGTTTACAGTCATTACGTGTTTTAATAAATGTTCTCTGTTGGCCACTATTCTTCTTTCATTGATTATGTATTCAATATTTTGTTCACACTCATTATTATCTGAGGGGTCCACAATTTACAAGCTTTGCTTTTCAGTGGACCTCTCCATTTTCTCAAAATATAAATGCAATTAAATTTTAAAATTCATTTTTTTTGTCTTCCTAAAATGTATAAATTATTATTAAGATTTGTTTATTACCAATGTAACTATGTTTTGTATACAGTTTACATTGTATTCGTTATTATGTATTGTATTTTGTTGGAAGTGAAAAAATAAAAATGAAATGAAATGAAATGAAGTAGCTTCTGGGTGTCACTAACTCCTGAATTCCTATAGGGATTGAAATACAAAAGAAGATAGTAGAATTAGACTTTGGCTTCAAGCAATGTTGCTAATCTTTAACAAATGTTGTTATCAGTGCCTTCCCTAAAGCCCAATGTGCCAAACATTTTTTGAGCTCTTGAGTCGATCATTAAGTTATTGCTTAATAGTTTCAAAGTCTAACACGAAGGTCTACTACCTACTATACACAAAAAAACATTACTTTATACGTTATAATTATATGCAATACATGTCTATTTAACCAGGTCAAGTTATGTCAGGCATATTTTATCATTCATTGTGGGGCATGATCTTGCTTGTTCAATAGTTAGCACTCTTTTTATTAACCTGTTTTACATAATTATGTAAAAGTCACAAAATGCAATTTTTTAATAACGAAATTTTGACTGATAGAATTTACGTTTTTTATGTTCGGGATGCTGTAAGTCATTTAGGCAATCAAGCTGGATGTGTTGTATATTTTTGCTGTTATTTTTAGTGTATGATTCGATTAAGACAATGTTTAACTGTTATATGCTTAAGTGTAAATTATGGTCATATTTCATTCGATGCAAGTAGATGCATTTTGTTAAATTTACAAGCATAATGTACACATGTGCAATTCAGCTACTGGCTGCGAGACTTTTTTGAATAAAACCTTTATTGAATTGAAAACAGAAACATACGTTTCGACTTACCAACAAGGCCTACAAAAAAAGAAGATGTTGTATTGACCTTTAAGTGCCAGCACCTGGGTCGGTCGGTCGATTCCCTCCCCCACCCCCTCTTTGGGCTGATATTTCTCAGTTTTGAATGTTTTAATACATTAAAAAAAAAAATCATTCAACGTTTTCTTTCTTCTAAACAACGGATTAAAAAAAATAAAAATGATAAAAAGCCGACCGTAGATTTTAAGATTTTGGGTCGGTCGCAATGGGCAATACAACATTTATATTTTAGGCCCAATGATAATGGATTTGATGACAGATAATTTCGATGGAGATGATCAATATCCATAATATAAAAAGGCGAAGATGTCTTTTGATTTTTTTGCAACATAATGACTTTCCTAATTTGATTGACCAGCCATTTTCTTTTCCTTTTCTTCTCCTTGTTTTTGCGGGAGGGGGTAATATAGTCATGTCTGTTAAAATTATTCATTACAGTCATTACTGCATTCATGGTTTATATAAACATATTATTCAGGACTTGATATCTATAAAATAGTAATCAATTAGTTGCCAGAGTTTAAAGCCGGAGTAATAAGATTCGAAGTCCAACCAAACATATATAAACTTTATATCGTGATGTAATATGCGCGATACAAAAATGCAATATGATAATCATTATTATTTCATTATTTTATCAAATACCCCATATCCCCTTTGGTGATATTTTTAGTTCCCTAACCTATAATATTTTGACAGTTTACATAGGCCCCATGAGGAATATAGCAAATAAAAAATGTTTGCAAACTACAGAGACAGTTTGAAAAAACATCTGCTCTTTCGCAAATACATCATACAGACATTTTTTCTCAACAGCTAGACCATATCATTTCCGATATACATGTATAACACTTAATAAAATGGGATCATTTCAAACACGTTCGGCTGCAGGCCTGCCATGCATAATTTGATCAGACACCGTATATCTCTTTGATCAGGCTGATTATTTTGTTTGTTTTGAAACGGAAATAAAATCTGAAATCTGAAATCTGAAATCTGATATTCGCCTAAATTTAAATGTGAACACAGGGACACGTTCTGGATTTTGTATAAAAAAGGGGTACACAGTAGTAAACACAAATGAAATTTCTGAAAAGAAGAAAAAGAGCTTGGTGTTTTGTATACCTAAGGAATGCCTGACTGAGTTCAAAAGAGAAAAGAACGGGAGGCACACACACAAAAGAAAATTTTAAAGAGAAGGAAAAAATGAAAGGAGTGATCCATGCATGCAATCCTCCAGTGTCTATAGATTAGAGTTGATTTTCATCTGTGATCGGGGTACATGTCTAGTAATAACTTGAGGATAGTTCAAAACAGCAGGTTGGTTTTAATATGGGCAGGAGAATGTGAGAAACATGTCGGTAAAAGTTTGGACAAAATCCGATTACAAATACGAAAGTTAAGAAATTTTGAAGTTGTAATCAATCACCCATAAATTGGCAACTCCGTGGCGTATCTTGCGAGGTCCATCCCATTTGCTCTGTACTAATATACAAATATGTATATAACCTATTATATATTATTTTTTGAGAATGTTGGAAATACTAGGAATGATAGATATGAGTCAATAATTGTTTATTCTATGAGGATTATCTGTTGTATGTACCGCTTTACCATACCAATTTTGAGAGAGTTAGGACACTCGCCATTTGATTAGTGAAGATTAATAATGTGATTTAGAGGAGAAGCAACTACATATATCATTTTTTTAAGGAGCGATGTATGTATTCCGTCGTGACCTTATGCTTACTACTTTTAAGGTCATGTGTTACAGTAATTATTTCATTGAGGTTATCAGGGTTAAAAAAAACATTGATTAGGATGTGGGTTCGGGATGAAATCTAAACTAATCTACACCATTATTAATCAATTTGTTCGCAAGATTAGAACCTACATTAAACAAAAAAGAGTTAATATTATTAGCTACACTATTATTAATAATAATATCGTTCATTTCAACATTTTCCTTTGACAAATGTTGCCTTTTCTTTCCGACGATTTTATTTTTAATTCCCCAAGTTAATTCAATATTAGATTTTTACTTTCTCTAATTGTTCTGAATAATACAATATATTCGTGTATATCTATTTGAATGATGTGTGGTTGCGTCACAAAAATATACCTTATATAGCCCATTTCTGGTGTGAATAGATCTTAAAATGACTATAGTTATCCATGGCGTTTTACTTTGTTTGTATTACATTTACTTTTTTCAAAGACAAATCTCTGTCATAATAAAAAATAATTAAACAAAATAATCAAATGCAACGTTTACGTTGGACTGATTAAATACATATGCTTTGAGTTTTCAGTGACCATATCATTTGACATATAACACAAATTGTAAAATGATCTACTATCTCTGAGTAAAGTAGGCCACAAGTAAAACCTTTATGAAAAATGTTCAGCAATTTGTTATCGATCAAACTCGAAGAACGAAGTTTAATTCTTGCAGGTTTGTTTATATGTAAAGCAGGGCTCCCACTTAGCCGAGTTGGAGCCTCGAGTTGTGGCGAGCTGGCGCGATCTTATGGCAAGCAGTTTTATCATTAAAACATATTTCAACATTGGTTTTCTTCATTCTTAAAAGTTATATCATGAGTGTATCACAACGTCCCCTGTAGAGACTGAAAACATGTTTTCTAGAAATATATAATTAGTTAACTAGGCAACTTACCTACGTCCACTGCCTGCTGCCCTTTGGGTGAAATGAGATACAATATGTTCCCCTTCCTCGGGTATTGTGTACGCTTAGGAGCTTGTATGTGTAGTGGTGAATGTGTATGTGTTTATGAGTGTGTGTATATATATATGTATATTAGATAGCTTTGACAGATACCGAGATGTGATTGGTCCAGAGCAAGTCACGTCATATCAATTGCGAAGATTGTTATATTTTCCTGGCCGGTCACTTTTTTTTGGAGGCCAAAAAAAATCGCAAAGACACTTTTTTTTTTTTTTTTTTTTTGGTCTCGAAATTTCAAAATTTGACATTTTTCTTCGTTGAGGGGGGGGGGGGTAAGGTCACCTTATTTAGGTTAGCCGTGGGTATAATTTTTTTTAATTTTTAAAAAAAAAATTTTTTTTAATAAAAAAAACAAAACAAAACAAAGGGGGGGGGGGGGTTTAGGTTTTTTTAGGGGGGTTTACACTATGAACATGACAGACAAAGAAAGCGGACAAAATATACAGTTCCTCAGGTAGACAAAGGAACATCCCTTCACTGCTATTAGTAAAATTGTGTAGAACAGGTGAATATGCATGTAACACCTGTTCCACACATTTTTACATAAAAGCTGTGAAGGGATGTTCCTTTGTCTACCTGAGGAACTGTATATTTTGTCCGCTTTCATTGTCCGTCATGTTCATAGTGTTACATACATAAAAATACCAAAGGGGGTTTGAACCCCAAACCCCCCCCCCCCCCCCTGCGTACGCCCCTGCATATACATGGTGATACATGCTTTTTGTCTTTCTTCTTCGTAGTTAACGTTAGTTTACCTAGTTTATTTCGCTATTTAATATAATACTGTGTTTACCTTGATTGGAGACTCATGTACAAACACAAGTTCCCTCTTAGAGGTTGTCGCCTACTATTGATTCTGTATTAATGATTTGCAATATTCAGTTTGATGCCAAATGAAATAAATTTAACGATCTCATATTTCAAACACTCAGAACTTTGTTATTATTGGTCTGATTTATTTCAAACTTTTGCCATTCTTTTTTCTCTTATTCTTCTGCTTTCCTGCCATCAAAACATGTTGCAAGGATTAAATTGTCCTTTAATGTAATTGCACTCTTGATTTATGTCATTATGACATAATTGAGAGAAGGCCAGACAAAATAAATATGAAAAAACCCATATTTTCCCAATTTAAGAGTTAAGGATGGTTTCTTTTAATGAATATGTTGTAAGGATTTTCCAATTCAGAAATGCCTTATTTCAGTTTAAACAGGGAATGTATATATTTATTTTCTTTTTTTGTAATCGCATGAGAACGAAATATAAAATGTTCTCCTTGCAAACAAAGTTGAGCAATTCAAACAAAGTCTCTAAAAACAACTCTTTTAATTATGAGCGAGACGGGCCTTTGTTAACACAACTTTTTACAGAGTGGTTTTGAGCCTTTAGTGAGTTCTACCAGAACCTATTGTATAGCATACCAGCATATATGGGGTTTTCTGCAATTAGATATTCACCGTCTTCTAAACTTGGTAATTAATACCGCAAGAGGGAATCAAATGTGAGTCAGATTCAGCGCTCAAAATACACGGGGGCGGTGGGCGATTCGCCCCCGTGAGCTACAAAATCGCTCCCGTCAGGTTGCTCACGGGGGCGATTGCAAAATTAAAAATCGCCCCGGTGGAATTATAAAATAAAGATAATCTTTTCTGTTGTAACTTTAACACAATATTGAGTTTCAATTTTCAAACCTTAAACCAATGAAATGGAACTAAGATTAGCGTGCAAGATTTCTCGTTTTATGAGTAGGCCTATTATTACCGATTCAGCTCGCAGTGCAGTGCCGCCGTCAGCAGTGGTTATAGGCCTACTGCGCCGTTAGTAGCGGTGCGTTTGCACGCTGCCGCGCCATGTCTGCTGGAGCTGGAGGCGATCGGGCAAGGGCAGAAACATTATGGTCATGGCCTGGAGAAGTTTTTCGTTGTCAGCAAATAATGAACCTCGACCAGTAAATCAATATTAGGGACTTTTAGATTTGCACGATGAGAACGTGGACTGCAACGTGTGACCTCCTTCTAAGGCATTGCCAGTGCTTAAAAGGACGTCACATTGTGATTGCCAGTGCCTTAAAAGGACACGTCCACGTCCACGTCCACGCAAATCTAAAAGTCCCTTTTGAGGAGAAGAGGAAGACCAAAATGTCGTGGAATGATATGGTAACATGGGCAGATCTACGGCAGGGGGGGGGGGGTAGGGGGTTTAACCCCCTCCTCCCACACCCGGCCCCCTTGGGCTGCCAAGTGAAAATGTGATATTAAACCGGGGGGGGGAGTTGGATTCTGGAGTGGAGGACTACTAATCTATTTTATTTTTTTCAGGGGCGGTGGGAAGTGAAGCGCCGTTTTAGCATGACTTTCTTTTTAACTCTTACTTTCACCTATCTCAGATAACCCTAAGTTTTTGGTTGCTGCTTTATATGTAGTTGATAATGCATAATTAAAATAAAGAGAGAGAGAGAGAGAGAGAGAACCACCATCATTTTGCAATGGTTCAGGGTTCGTGTAATGTACATTTGAAACCATTTCTTAGCGTCTCGACCCTAAAAAAATAGCAAAACTATTTTTGAGGAAAAGCATTATACTGAATTAAATAAAGAATAATAGCTTTATATTGGATCATACTAATACTGATACGGACTAAAGACAATGTGGTATTTGTATAGAGGTATTCCAAAATGACATTCTGATAATCAACATTTGTTCTGGTATCATATGTATATACGCATTACTGATCTTTATGATTTCTTAACGTGACATAGCTTCTTCTCCCTCTGCAAACAAAACAGAAAACAAGGTTATTTAATAAAAGGACCATGCGACAAATAATCATTGTGATTCAAATTGATGCAAGGATTTTTTTTTAATAAGCAATGCTTTTTACCAGAATCTTCTTTGTAAAAACGACTTTTACAAATCTCAGCCATGCAATTCTGCCACTGTGCTGTGAGATCACTTTGAGATTAGGAGAAGTGTATTATGTAATGGGTATTTTAAATTGAATGGAACGTCTCAACTCAGTAAGCATGGCTGAGATTTGTAAAAGTTTTTTACAAAGAAGATTCGGGTGAATAGCAGTGCTTATTCAAACAAATATTCGCATCAACTTGAATCACAATCATTATTTGTCGCTTAATCCCTTTTAATGACCATGTTTTCTTTTTCGTTTGCAAGGGGAGAAGAAGATATGTCACGTTAAAGACATCAAAAAGATCAGTGTTGTATGCGTATATATACACAGGCCAGTAACAGCTATGTAGCTTGTAAATTTGTAAGAGGGAAAATGCTGATTGAAATGATAATGATGAAATAGCAAATAATTGAGGAGTATCATAGGTACCAATTAAATGGATATTTGTATAAAAAAGAGCCCCCGTCAGTAATAAAAGAGCCCCCGTGAGAAGGCTCACGGGGGCTCTTTTTTGGGGGGAAGAGCCCCCGTGGACAAAAAATTAATTTGAGCCCTGGTCAGATTACGATAAGAAAACGGTTTCGATAAGCACCAGCGTATTTTTTATAATCAATTTCATATTTCGAAGGTGAAATTGATGTAAATGAAGTGAATAACAACATACAGAAGATACATAAGTGGTGCACTGCTAACAAACTTACAATTAATTCAATGAAAACTAATTTCATGTTAATATGTAGTAGAAGGAAAAAAATAGGTATAAATGGTAAACTAAAAATCGCTGGCGAGGAAATTAAAGAGGTTGATGTTGCCACTTTTGTTGGGGTTCACATTGATAGACATTTGTCTTGGAAGAGTCATATTCGTTTTGTAAATCAGTGTATTAGAAAGAAAGTTGGAGTGCTATTAAGATTGCGACATTTTGTTCCTATTCGTACTCTGATATTATTATATAAAGCATTTATACAACCACACATTTCTTACGGAATAGAGGTGTGGGGAAGCACTTATAAGACTAATCTTAGAAGTATATTATATTCACAGAAAATGGCAGTTCGTGCCATAACATTTAGTGAATGGAGAACTCCTTCAGATCCATTATTTAAAAGATTGCGAATCCTAAATGTGTATAATTTACATGATTTATCCATTTCTACTTTCATGTTTGATCTAGTCAATGGCAATTTGCCTCATATTTTGATAGAGTACTGTGACATTATAGAACATAGCTATTCCACAAGACAAAAAGAAGATGGACAATTACGTCTTCCAAAATTAAGAACGACACAAGGTCAATTTTCATTGTCTTTTGTGGGCAGTGAATTTTGGAATAGATTACCTGTTGATGTCAGATTGACAAGGTCTAGAAATAGGTTTCGGAATTCTGTTACAAGTCATTTGTTGAACAAGTCATGAATGAAATATCAAGTGTACACAATTCATAATTCATATTTTACATTATTAGTTTGTATATTGTAAGACATTATTGAGTACTGATTCTTTTTTTTTTTTAAAGCATCGATTGTAAAAGTAAATTAATTATTTTTTGTTTTGTTACATTCTCTAAACTGATTTGTACCAAAATACTTTGTTTAGTTGTTTAAGGGGTTAGGCTCGACTAGCACATGTGCTATTATCTGGCCCCTTTTTTACCAACCAATAGTTTCTCTTCCTGTAAATGTAATTATTGTATAAAATGTATGAAATGTATTGCTGTTGGTAAATAAATCAAATCAAATATAAAAAAATAAAAAAAAAACTAACAAAAATCCGAACTTTCTTTTTTTCCTTATACGATTTTCAATCATACATGCACCCTAAATATTATAATTGCAAATATGTTTCTATAGAACCCCTGTATGAAATAAATCTATTCCGTCATCAATAACTGAGTAAAATGAAATTTACGAAATTTTTGCATCTAGCATATTATTGGAGAGGACCTCGTTAGATACGTCACAATGTTGCCAATTTGTGTTTCACTGATGACAACTTTAAACATTCACAACTTTCTTATTTTAATCGGATTTTGCTGAAACTCTCACTGACTTTTTTCTGCTTCTGTGTACATGTACAAGAAATGTGTTAATGTTTTAATGCTACGTTTTATTACTTTGTCTTTTATTCGCCTTTTAATGATCTCTCCTCTCTCTCTCTCTCTCCATCTTTCTCTTTCTATCTCACTTCCCTCTTTCTCTCTCTCATTTTCTCTCTTCTTTCCGCTCTCTCTCTCTCTTTTTCCCTCTCCCCACCCTCTCTCTCTCTATATTATATTATATCCCTTTCTCTCCACTTTCTCTCTCCTCCTCCCTCTTTCTATCTCCATCTCTCTTCGTCTCTCGTCCTCCCTCCCTCCCTATCTCTTTCTTCTCTCTCCCTCTTTATCTCCCCTTCCCTCTCTCTTTCTTTCTCCCATCTTGTTCACTTCCTCTCTTTCTCTCTCCTCACTCTCTCCCTTGTCAGTTCTCTCCTTCTCGACTTCCTCGTCATTTCTCGCTTTGGTCTTGCTACATAGTACATGTAGCCAGCCTGGCTTCATTCGTTGAATATTGTATTGTAACCACTATAGGTAGTAGCCACATTTTCATGTGCGTAAAACAACATGTTTTTCGTGTATATTTTGGTTCAATTTTGTTCCCAGTATTCAATTTCATTGTAAATCAACCATTATGATTTCCTGAACTTTACATGTTGATGTTTTTATGCTGAATAAATAAATAAATGAACAAATAAATACGTAATGAATAAAAAAAGTATCAGGGTGGACTTCCCCTTTAATGCTATACATGACGTGAACTCTTCAAGGTAACTAACAATCCATTCAACTTGAAAACAAACATTTTATTTGAATGGATATCATATTGCTGGATCACATGCTCTCCTTCTCTATCTCTCCCGCGCCATCTCTTTATCTTTCTGCTCTCCCACTCCGACCATTCTCTCTTTCTCTCTCTCCTCTTTTCCCTCTTCCTTTCTCACTTGTCCCATCTACCCCTTTTCTCTTTCCTTCTCTTCTCTACCTCACATACTGAGTATGTTTTTTTTATCTCTTCTTTTCCTCTCTCTAGACGAGTCTAAACATTACATTATACTTTCAATTGCAAATATACATCCATGCATTATACCATTATTCTTTTAAAACAATAATTAATGTAGGTATATCATGTCAGTTTTAAGTGTTTTACTGTACTATCAATACTTGATTTCTTTACTTGTTGACATATTCTTATTTCCTTGTACTTGATGTTTATAATATTTTCATTTGTAACAACTTTCGCAAAGTCGGCTCTAAGCATCGACGGCTTAATCTCCACATAATGTAGTATACTATTTTTTTGTAATTGCATGTTTACATAATAAACCTTTTATTAAATTGGATTGAGCAATTGCGACTTTATAATTTAGCGTCCCGCGGGTAGGTATATAGGCTACTACTCAGCACTAACTTTTTATTATGTAGCCTACGTTGTAGAACGTCTGTCTTTTCAATTGTAATATTTCTTGAACTGTACTACTGTAGACATGTATACATTTTGTCTAAAACCGCCTCAACGAAAATATTATATATAGCTAAATCAGATGGTGTTAAAAGAGGAATCTATTATATACGCCGACGCGAATAATACGCCTTTGTGTGCTATAAGGTGTGTGTGTGTATGTGTCGGGGGGGGGGGGGGCGGTCTCGAAAATAAACATAATCTTGAATATTGTATATCGCCCTAAGCACTTCCAAACGCGCGTGGAGAAGCCTAAAGAGTAGATAGGATTATTAGAATGATTTATATGCTCTTATATTGTTGTCCTTCTTCAAATACAGGGCTCACCCGTTCGTAAACTAAGCGCTCAACACAGGTAATGTCAATCTCATAAAATGATAATAATGAATATAGAAACATGTAACAAGGCATTGAGACTTTGTATATAATATGAGATACATACTCACTAGCTCGCCGATCATAACGGAAGCTACGAAATACATCAACAATAACAACATGATAAAGGATTCGTATATAGGCGAAGCCGGAGAAACGCGCCCGTTTCCATTACGATATGATATCTCTTCCTTTCCAATACGCTATAATTCGCAACATTCAACGACATGATTACGATTAAAATAATAAAAAATGAGATTCATAATCACCTTGACAACGGTCAATTATGCACATCCATTGCCTCGAAGGTTTACTTTAAGTGCCACCGAATGATAAACTGGACTCGCACTACGCTTCAGATGCCGTACACGATGCCATTCATAACAAACCTTCGGCAATCGATCAGCTTCGCTGTATACTTTACATACCCACAGCATATCGCAGAACCAGTAATAACCGGTTTCACGGCATACAGTACATGTACAGGGTACTATATGTAAATGGCTTCACGCATGGAAAGTTATATTGATCCCGGGACCGTCATAGTTTGCAAACACAAACCATTGTCAGTCATTGTGCGTAACACAGTGTCTGCAAGATGATATTATTATGCTCTAGCTGACACACCCTTTACAGATCTAGGCTCTGATCAAGGCTTTAAGAACTGTAGTAAAGTGGTCTGCGCTTGCAGACTATAGGGCCGTCAGTACATGAATGTCCACAGAAATACTCATAGTTAACCCATTTATCTCATTTGCCACGACATGTTTGTGCCCAAAATAAGAGATGATACTGGAGGAGAATATCATGATGGTCATGGTCAAAGGTCATGGTCATTCAACTCGTCACTCAACTCGACGAGCCTGCCAGTGTCGGCTTTTTTCTTGAATATTTTATATCCATATAACATTCTGTATCGCCACTAAACTGGAAACATAAATTTGTACGTTTCCCCATAGCCCTTTTATTGTCTGAAAATTAGGATAATATTCTTGTAAATCTCTCAAATAAATTTTGAGAATTAAGGCCCAATGTGTATTTCCTTCCCCTCTATTTTGCACATAATTATTACATACTGCACGGTGATAATACGAAAGAAGGTGCGTAAAATTCCATGAATCAATAAGGTGCATTTCTATTACGTCTATGATTTTGAGTACACCATGCAGGGGGCCGTTCTTAACGTTGCGATTGATCCACATCAATCGTAAGTCCTCTTATCAATCGCAAGTTTGCAGTCCTCTATCCCTTATGTACATATAGTTCAGATTGATACCGATCGCAAATAAACTGCGATCAATATCAACTCTTTGTAAGACGGGGCCCAGAACAAGGTTTACAATAATTATAATGAAAATATGATTGTGATAAAATTGTTGATTGAAATTAGATGATAATTTATCCAGAAATATGTAGTAAATCAGTGGCGGATCCAGGGGTGGGCCGAAACGGCCGCGGCCCCCCCTATTGGAGAAGCAAAAAAATTGAGAAGGAAAAAAGAGGAAGAAAAAAAAAAAGGAAAAAAAGGGGGAAAAGGAGAAGATAAAAGAAAAGAGAACAAAAAGTAAAGAAAAGAGAGAGAGAGAGTTCAAAAAAGAGGAAAGAAAAAGAAGAGAGGAGCCGGGGAGAAAGCAAGACAACGAAATGGCACTAAAAATTAGTGACAGTAACGACGAATAAGGGAAAGACAAGGGGAAGGGCGTGAAGGCGGATGCATTAAGGGGAGGGGGGGGGGGGGTGACTGGCCGTATTCTTATTTTTAGGTTATGCGAAACTGAGTCGAAATTATGCTTCTTTTCAAAACAATCTTAGCATGCTTGTTTATGTTAAGCCGGAGTGCATGAAAAGGTTAGTGCAGAAACACTTCTGAAAAGGCCGCGCCCGGCCCCTCCAAAGAACGGCAGAATGGTAATCTATAAATTACGGGGTCATTCTTGATGGCTTGGGAGTCGTTATTAAGGAGGGGGCCGGCCCTACTCAAATGGTTGTGACGGTAACGATGGATAAGGCAGAGGGGGGGGGGGGGGGGGGGGTCGAACCCCCCTCAAATTTTTGTCAAGTTGTCAAGTTGGTCCTGATGTGTATAATGCGTAGACCAGGGGTTCTCAAACTTTTTCTTTGACGGTCCAGAAGCGATTTCTATGAAAGCTGTAAGGTCCGAAATGACACTTGTATACTGAAGATAATGAGGCTTGTTTTTGGTCTATATCTGATCCAAGGAGAATTGTTACAGTTTAAAAAAAAAAAACAGAACCGCCAGTGCTTCCACTCGTTTAAATAGAGTTTCCTGAAAAAGAACACCCAATATCCTGGAATTTGAAAGAATTTTCTTAAAACATTCAAAATGCCTCTTACGTGGATTTCTTATTTGGATGAATCGCTATGACGTTTTAGTATGTATCAATTATTGAGTGGGCTTATTTTGCTTTCTAATGGATCCATACAACGTGGCAGAGCTTGAGGGGTCTGGTAGAGCCTTTTCAAGAAAGAAATTGTCTTTAGGAGAAAAAAAGAGGTTATTTCTAAAATAAATTAAAGGGTTATTGACTTTCAAGAGAGAAAATTGTCTATAAGAGAGGAAGAGAGGTTATTTCTAAAATGAAATGAAAGGGCTCTTGTCAAATAGCCCTCTCATTTCATTTTTCTCTCGAAATAAACTCTCTTTCTCTCTTATAGACAATTTTATGAGATGGAATCTTCAATCTGAAGCCTTTTTGTGCTCTTTGAAAATGGCACACTGAATGGGGGCAGTGCAATTTAAATTTCAAGGGATGGATTAGAGTTTTTATCGCTCTTGAAAGTCAAATAGCCCTTTCATTTCATTTTAGAAATAAACTCTAATACATTCCTTGATATTTAAATTGCGCCGCCCCTATTGTGTCCTCTTTTTAAAGAGCACAACAGAGCCCTCAGATTAGGCAGCAAGTAGCAAAACAAACCCGTAACACTGGACACAACATTCAATGGGATGATGCCCATATCATTGAGTTTGAAACGCACTTCTGGTCAAGAATGGTAGAAGAAGCATCTGCATAAAAAGGATGAATCCTTCACTGAATAGGGATTCTTGCTATACACTTTTACCTTTGTGTAAATAATAAGAAGTCCACGGACCACGGGCGTGGTTGTTAGAAGCTAAAACTACATTATAACTCTCTCCAATTTTGCAGGGGGAGAGCCTTTGTCGGGAGTCTTTAATAATAAAAGGGATAAATCCTTCACTGAATAGGGATTCTTGCTATACACTTTTACCTTTGTGTAAATAATAAAAAGTCCACGGGCGTGGTTGTTAGAAGCTTAAACTACATAAAACTCTCTCCAATTTTGCAGGGGGAGAGCCTTTGTCGGGAGTCTTTAATAATAAAAGGGATAAATTCTTCACTGAATAGGGATTCTTGCTATATGTTACCTTTCTTCGCTCCAGTGATCTCGAGGCAGCAGACAGCAAGAAATTGTGTAAATAATTCGCTGTTGCCGGGAGTCTTGCATGGGGCGGAGCCTCAGGAAGTTCTTGAACTTTAAACAAAATTAGGAAATTCCAAATAGTCGTCATGAGCGATAGAAATTGTAATTTCCTCCTTGAGAGTCACATACCCCCTTTCATTTTATTTTAGAATTTATCCTCTCTTTCTCTCTTAAAGACAATTTCATATAACTTCTGTTTTCGTATTGTTGTACTTTCGTCCGCAGACTACTTAAGCACATGTCGAGCCAACTCAGTCGGAAATGTAATATGTAGGCCTAAGTGTAAAGTTAAGTTTCATGTTCTTCCTTTTTTTCTTTCTTTCTTTCTTTCTTTCTCTCCCTCTCTCTGTCTCTCTCCTTTTCCTCTATCTTCTTTAAAAAAAAAAAAAAATCTTTCTTTTCTTCTCATTTTTCTGTATGTGACATGCGTTGCGCGTACGTCTATCAATGTCTTAATATGGTAGATTTACATTTTGATGTTTCCCTTTGTAGGTGCACCTTATATTCCAGAAAGTGCCCTTTTTTATGGTGCCCCCCCCCATGTATTGATCTCGATAAAAAATAAATTTCTCATTTATTCTATTTCCAATATATCTAATACTTGCACTAATCTCCAATTAAAAAAAAAATCGTCTACTTTCTCTCAAGACAACATTATATAAAGGATTCATTAATGCAAGGCTATCACGCGAGTAATCTCTCAATTTCTAACTTCCTGCTTTCCTCATCTCCCAGTCTCCCTTGCTTTAATATTCCTCGTTACTTCCTTCCAATTGAACTCCAACTTAATTGATGTTATACACTGTATCTATTCTTCAACTACAGGTAGATGCAAATGTTACTCAAAATCCATTATATAAATCACACTCAGGATACAGCCAATCGACGAGAATTGCTTCAATCTATATTTTACATGTATCATTAATATATGGTTTTACAATGGCTATGGTGATGAGTTGTCTAGGTAACATGTTGATGTGTTTGTTAAAATGTATTACCATGGTGCACCCAAGTTCTTGGTTACAAACAAATTATGTGTATGTATTAACGTAAGTTCGTGCCTTTACATATCACAGTAGAAATCAATGTTTTATATTTGATGCAGAATAATATTAATATTTAGAGATTAGAAACACAAACAGTTTCCATAACCGTTCAAGACAGTGTTTCAAGAAAAAGTTAAGAAAACTTTCTCCTGGATGTTCATTGGAATTAATCGAGAAATTCCCCTCGCTAGCGTGTAAATAAAAATACGCCGGCCGGCCATACGTAAATGGCAGTGACGGTAACGACGAATTAGGAGGAAGGGGTGCATACGTGAACTACAAGCGTATTGGGGATGATCATACTATCATTTTAGAGTGTGCAATCTGGGTCGGAATCCAGCATAATATATTTATAAAAAAGAGGTTCACATAAAAGCACTCATGATAAAGCCGCGCCCGGCCCCTACAACATCATTTTGGATTTTCAGATGATGGGGCGGGTGGCAGGGGTAGGGGGCAAAGTTCGCCCCACTCTTCAAGTACCCCCTCCCCAAAGGGCCACTTTTACTTTGTAAAGAAGTGCCCCTTCCCCTTTTTAACTCGGATAAGCGCACATTTCATCAACACATGTGCCCCCTTTCCTATCTGATAAGGGCTATTTAGAAAAATGAGGCCCTTCATAAATAAAAAGTGTCCCTTTTCATCTCTGGTAAATGACCATTTTCATATATGAGAAGTTAATTCTTTTCACTTCAGTGCGCTCTTCACCTTCGATAATTGCCCCTATTCAAATCTGAGAGATGCTCGTTTTACTTTGAAAAGTACCCCTTCCCCTCCTGATAGGTACTCTTTTCATCTATGATGAGTGCCCATTTTCACCTTTGCTAACTGCCCTTTTATTTTGAATCGTGCCCCTTTTCCTTTCTATTAAGGGACCTATCCCCTTTTCATAAATGCCCCTTTTCACCTCTGATAAATCAATTTCTGATGGATGCCCCTTTTCCGTCGACAAATGCCCATTTCCCATACTCATAAGTGCCCAATCTCATTTCTGGTGAGTGCCTCCTTTCAGGTGTAAGAAGTGCCCAGTTTAAACCTTGATAATTACTCTTTGTACCTTGACACATGCTCCTTTTCTTTTCTAATAAGTGTCTTTATCCCTTTCGATATGTGTCCCCTTAACCCCTCATCATCAGGCACGTAGGCACGGGGGGGGGGGGGGCACGGGGGGGGGGCACGTGCCCCCTAACCTGCTCATCATTAGTCTTGCACTAATTTAAAGCGACTAAGAGTAATTTCCCCTAAAGCTTGCTCGCTCGCTCGCATTTATAGATGATACAATTATATGTCACTTTAAAACAAATGTTTTTTCAGTCTTCCGTGATGCTTATAACCCCATCATGATTTGGTTTTTTCCTTTTTATAAGATGTAATTTTTCACTCTGCGACCTCACAGATCTTACATTTTTTTCTCGCTCGCTTTGCTCGCTCGCAAATGAATATTCAGACAATCACACTCAGCCGAAAGTGTGATGCTTAAGCAATAACTTGTATGATATATAAAGAAAAACAAATATTGAAATCGTCCCTGATAATGGGATCACAATGAAAGGGTATATACCAATGTCTAAAAAAATGTATATTTTCGCCTTGAGATTTCGCTTTGTAGGTGCCCTTTTTTGTTGGTGCTTTCCACTTTGGAAATAGCTCCGCCGCCCTGCTTACGCATTAGCGCCAGCGTTAATTTCACGCTTGCGCGCACAGGGGGTGTATCTGTGCGTGTGTGTGTGTGTGTGTGGGGGGGGGGGGGGTTCCTCTCTAGCTCTGAAGCTGATTTTTTTTTACCTAGATTCGTGCGATTCGGTTAATACTTTAAGAGGGAGTCTGAGGGGTGATGTGCCCCCCTCTGAAGCTGACATTTTTTTGGATTTTTGAAACTTTTTTGTCCCCTTTCCAAAATAATTGTGCCCGTTTGTAGGTACCAGTACACTATTAAAGTACAGTGCTTCTAATATGACCTTGTCAGTATTGGTAAGTTTAAATAATGGTCTGCGCGAATTTCGAATTTCCGCCCCCCCCCCCCTATTGGAAAATCCTGGATCCGCGCCTGTAAATCATGATGTAAAAGGGAGAATCTATCCCGGTGGGGTCACTCATTGACTTAGGGACCGTAACCAAAGTCGAGGAAAAAGGGGTCAATTTCAAGCAATGTCCGCGGACAAAATATTCCTCGAAATATAGAAAAAAGGGGTGCATATATAAAAAGGGGTCAGGAAAAGGGAGAAGAAAATTCTCGGAGCCGAGTCTTTTCCTTGAAATATGGTAAAATAGGGGTAAATTTGCGAAAGTGTGCTTACAATCTTATAAATAGGGGTATTCCAAATTACGATTTTGTTCTTGTTTTGACGTAATAAAGGGGGTTAAAATATATCACAAAAATGTCCTTAAAATTGACTACAATAGGGGGTATTTGAATTTGTTGTAACGGTCATATGCGTCACCCTCTGCGGGGGAGTGACCCCACCGGGGATTTCGTTAGCATATAATTATGATTAGGCCTATGTAATGTCAGCCCTTCATAAAGTACAGGTTACCTCAATACAAAATAACCAAAGGAGCATTCAGCGATCTCTGTCTTAATTTTTTTTAAACATCTGCGCTCTTCATTTCGTTTTCAGAAAACCGAGTTAAATGACATGTCAAGATCGGATAAGAAAGAGTTACAATAAGAAAGAAGCCGGTGAACTGTTTCACAAAGACTAAGATCGACTTTAAGTTGGACTTAAATATGGCAGGCCGTTCATGCCACGGTTTGCTCTCACTATTATGATCTTTGAATAATATTTTTCCTTCAATATTGCATTATGTGACCATGGTCTAACTGTTATTAGGACGCATATCATTCGAGCAAAATTATAAAATCAATGAAGTTTCGTTTTTTTTTAAATTCGAAGGCAAAATATTTTTACAATCGAAATAAAGATTTCGAAACCCTTAATAAATTGTTGGAAAGTTTTTTTTTCTTCTTCTCAAAACGGACACAAAACACTTTAAAAACTCCCGATATTTTGGTAATATTTTCTTAATTTCTTACCCATGCAATTTCAAAGAAGATTTCGTCTATGGGTAACTTTAGGTTTCTCTTTCCAATGATGGTATCAGATTTGAGAAATCTGGTCACACGACCCGGTCATACCACTTCACAGTTAATCACATTGACATTGCTTTAATAGGCCTATGCTGATGTTCGCGGATTAGTACTAAAAGAGTGTGTTATGTTGTGGTTGTTTTTTTGGAAAGAACAAGAAATGTCACGAAAAAGGATAAAAACATCATTATGTGGACAAAAATGCAAATGCAAATGTAGCATACCCTTTTTTTAAATTTCAATTTATTTTTTAGTTGGGTACTTATTGAGGATATTGTGGTCCGTATATATAAGCCAAAAAAGGTTTACATTTAGAACCCATTTTGTACCTGTGAATAAGTTAAAGGGGTCACATTTTGTGAAAACTTTTCTTAAAAGAATGGTGGAAAAGATTGGGTCATTTTTCTTAATTCAGCAGCGGTCATGCGTTACCCCTTACTAAGTGACGTAATCAGGATACATCATCATAAGCTCCGTTGTGTACCCTCCCCCTCAGGACTCTTTAGAATAGATAGAATTGATAATTCTTCGATAAGTTTGGGGAAAGTACGCCAAAGAATGAATTAACAGAGTCAAATATGAGATAACGGCAGTGTGTCTGATATAGACGGAGGTTTAAATCTTCCACGACGGATTTTGTTATTTTGTTTTCAAAGAGAGGGAGGAATCATTTTTTCCCTTTCATGTTATAAAGGTATAGCTCCATTCAGGCGCGTACGCAGGGGGGTGTTTGGGGGGTTAAACCCCCCCCCTTTGGTATTTTTACGTGTGTAAACCCCCCCCCAAAAAAAAAAAACCTGAGTCGTTGCGAAATTTTGGACCCGATTTTAAACCCCCCCCCCCCCTTGAAAAAATCCTGCGTACGCCACTGGCTCCATTGGTTTTAAAAGGCGCAACGTATATGGTTGTTCCTTTGTCCCAGCGAAAGTAGGAAAATAAAAATAAAAAGACGGTCAATAGATTCCATGGGTCGAAGAGGAGAGAGTTTGATGAAATTCTTTAGTTTTTGTTGGTTGGTGACCCATGGTTTCCTGGCCGCCGTGGTGATAATATGATTACTGTGCATTTATAGAAGTGAAATACATAATTTAGTATTTCACAGTTAATGATTTAAAGATCGATATTTTTTCTCCGTTGACATATCAAAATGAGAAAGTTACGAACTTTATCCAAAACAAGTCGCAATTTGCACCAATATTATCAATACTAAGTCAGTTAAAATATTTCAAATAAATTTTAACAAAGGAAAATAAATAAAATACAGACGAACTTGAACGACAACGATATTTTGTGTTTACAGGTTCAAGAGCATCGAGTGTATTGAATGTTTCGTCATCATGAATATTCATAACGCGTTGTCACTGGGATTCCCCGGTATTCTCAGGCAGAGAGAGAATGAAAGAGAGAGGATTAGAGAGAAAGAGAGAGAGAGAGAGAGAGAGAGAGAGAGAGAGAAAGAGAGAGAGAGAGAGAGAGGGGGAGAAAGAGAGAGAGGGGAGGGGGGGGGGGGGAGAAAAAAAAGGGGGGAGGGCAGTGAAAACGAAAAGAGAAAATGAGATTGCAGACACTCCAGACATGCTACGCAAATACAAGACATAATCAGCTACTAGATCAACAGGTACAGCTATGTATATTTTTGGGATCATGTTGTACATGACTGTATTGTATTTCAACCACGTGTGGAAAGATGACTTAGTAACTCATCTTATTTGGTTGCAAGTTGCTCAAGACTCTCAACTAAAAACAAAACGAAAAAATATTTCCAATTCATACCCTTGTCATGACTTTAAAAACCCAAACTATATTTTAGGACAAGTTATAGGACCGCAATCTTAACTGAATTAGACCGTTGATGGCTCACTTTTTAAAGGGTTTAAGTGAACGATAAGTAGGTCTACAGTACGTGGTTCACCTGAAAATGTACCTTTTTGTTTCCTCCATCTCTGCTGAGAAGTGTTTACATATGTTGCTATGTGAGACATGTCAGACTAAACTAATATTCTAGAATAGACAATGGTATGTAATTTCCCCCAGCTTAGCACACGTTCATAATAGAATTGCAAGCTTCCATACACAATACATCATACAGCATGTCTGACATAGCAACTGGTATGTTGATATTGTATTACGTATTGTAACAGGTGGTCGACTTCGGCAATGATACATACCACTTTCTCAAGTTAGCTCATTGATGACTGACAGATGATGTCACAAGGGGAATGAGATCTGGAGGTTTTTAGGGTGGAGCTTAGCAAGTTTGAAGAAGAAAAAAATTCCAAAAAAATGAGAAGGTTAAATTTCAACGGCATTTGAAAGATAATACTTCTTTAAACAAGATGGGACTTGAAAATGTCTTCAAGTGGGAAAATAACGACTATTAGTTGTCAAATCGACTTAGGAGCTATGGAGCCAATAAGTAATAGTCTTGATTTTCAGAAAATTTTACCGAATGGTCATGTGTTAAAACTTTTATGCTGCGCAAAGATTCAATCAGTTTAATTTTGGCCATCACAAGAAATGGGTTATTGATGTAGACAAATGCTCATGTACCCTTTACAGCTCATTTTATGTATGTTATTACAAAAACAGAAAAAATCCAGTCAGTCACTCAATAGTGTCTGACAGTGAAATCTAGCAAGTAAACGGGTTTCCTTGCATAATTTGAATATTAGGACACTGCTAACGTTTACATTTCACAGATAGGACATACATGACATATTCATGATTCCTGCAAAGTTCCACATAATTTGATGTTGGCTGCAAAAGGGACATAGTACCTTTAAGGCACTGGCAGCGCCCGGCAGTGCCTTAAAAGTTAAAAGGACGTCGCATTGCCTTAAAAGGATGTCAAACATTGCAGTCCACGTTCTCGTCGTGCAAATCTAAAAGTCCCTCTTGTTTGGTCGCAAATTGATATTGTTTGTTTTTATAGGCCTATGCTGATATATCATAAGTGTCGCGTTATTTTCTTGAATGTTCTCGGATGAAAACCAAAAAGGTGTGGTTTGTTGTTGTTGTTTGTTTTTTTGAAAGAGAAGTAGTGTCACGAAAAAGGGAAAAAAATATCATGTGGACAAACATGTAGTTATTGAGGATATGAGGTCCGTAAGCCAAAAAAGGATTGACATTTAAAACCCATTTTGTGGTTGTGAATAAGCTCAAAGGGGTCAAATTTTGTGAAAATGTTCTTTAAAAAGTATGTAGGAAAAGAGGGGGTCCTTTTTAAAAAATTTGCAGCGATCATGCGTTAATAATAACAATAATAATACAAATATTTTAAATAGCGCTTGTGACATTAAAGTTTCTAAGCGCTGTACACAAATCAAGATTATTTTAAAAATATAATCAATATTACTAATTAATTAACATTACTTAAATTACCAAGAAAATTAACATTGCTAACATTACTAAAGAAATTAATATAACATGTAAATTCCAGGGAAAGCTAACATAGGCCTAAATTAAAAATAGCAACAATTAACAAAAGACATAGGCATTGTAATACCATGGACCTACTACTTGGGATTATATTTGGAATAGATGAGTTTTTAGATTCTTTTTAAAAATGTCAGTGGTGGGTAAGTCCTGAATATGGGCGGGGAGAGTGTTCCAAAGAATGGGGCACAGACTGAGAAGGCCCTGTCACCATAGCGGTTGTTGGTGTGAGGACCAAGTGTGAGCTGGGGTCTGGTTGATGATCTAATTAGGCTCATGCTTGTAGTCGTTTGGGTGAGATCAGTTCAATCAGTTCAATCAGATATAAGGGTGCGCATTGATGGATGATGTTGTACGTGAGGAGAAGGATCTTGAATTGGATTCGTTGAGGGATTAAGAGCCAATGTAGGGTGCGAGTGATGTGATCTCGCTTTCTAATGCATGCGATGAGATGTGCAGCCGTGTTCTGTATGTGGAAGTGGGGCTAGAAGACAAGCAGGTTAGTTGATCAATAACTTTTACAATATTCCAAATGGGAAGTTACCAGAGCATTTACGAGTCGTTCAGTAGAGCTGCGATCAAGGTATTTCCGAATTTTCGCAATCCTATAAACACCGAAGCTAGCTGCCCGATTGCCCGACACACCTTACGAATGTGCTCCCTCAAGTCTAATGAGTAATCAACGTACCAAGATCCCTTATAAGTGACGTAATTGGGATGCATCATCATAAGCTCCGTTGTGTACCCCCCCCCCCCCTCTTGAATAAGTTACCTCTTTGGAATAGATAGAATTGATAATTCTTCGATAAGTTTGGGGAAAGTACGCCAAAGGATGAGTCAACAGAGTCAAACATGAGATAGCGGCAGTGTGTCTGATAGACGGAGCCGGGGTTGGAATCTTCTTTTAAAGAAAGTGAACTACAATTCTCTTTCTTTAATAAAATAGAGTTAGCTCCATTGGTTTTAAATGACGCATGGTTTGGTTGTGTCCCTTTATCCCAACTTGCAAGTAGGAAAGTAAAATAAAAAGACGGTCAATAGATTCCATGGATCGAAAAGCGAGGATTCAAGTTTGTGAATGTTTGGTAATAGTAGAGTCCCGTTAGGGAGGTGACCCATGGATTCCTGACCGCCATAATGTCATTGCAATTATTGTGCATTTATAGACGTGAAATACATAATAAAGTATTTCACAGTTAATGATTTAAAGATCGATATATTTTCTCCGTTGACATATCAAAATGAGAAAGTTACGAACTTTATCCAAAATAGTCGTAATTTGCACTAATATTATCAATTCTAAGTCAGTTAGAATATTTTCAACTCAATTTTAAAGAGGAAAATATGTAAAATCCAGACGAATTTGAACGACAACGTTGTTTTGTGTGTACAGGTTCAAGTGCATCGAGTGTGTCGGATGTTTTGTCATCATGAATATTCATATAGACTCTCCGGGATTCTCAGGCAGAGAGAGAACAAAGGAGAGAGAGAGAGAGAGAGAAAGGGGCGGGGGCGGGGAGTAAAAACAACGAAAAAGAGAAAACGAGATTGCAGATATGCTACGTAAATACAAGACATAATGCTCTAACCATGTAACAATTACTTACCTGCACCCGGAGTTACAGGTAGGCCTATAATATGTATAATATTTAGAACATGATTGTGTGGAAATATGACTTAGTCGCTCATGTTATTTGGTTGCAAATTGCTCAAGACTTTCAACTAAAAAACAAAAAGAGATAATATTTCCAGTGAACACCATTGTCATGACTTTAAAATACCCAAACTATATTTAGGAAAAGTTATGGGATCACAATCTTACCAAAATTTGATCGTAAACGATGAGTAAATTTTAGTCAATTTAGCAATAGTTCGCCTGAATTTTTACCTATTTGTTTTCTCCATCTCTGCTGAGAAGTGCCTAAGTAACCATATGCAATTGAGGGAGAGTGGGGTGTCCCACTATGCAATTTCTGTATTTAATCGTTGCTACACGTGTACTTTCAACAAAGTATTTTAAAAGCCTGTTCATTATCACCCATCAGTCTGTTTGATTTGAAAGTACTGTTCATCGTCTGGAAGTATCATACATGCAAATACTTCATCATATTCCACCTTCAGACGAGTAAGGGTGCCCTTTTATTTTTGTTTACAAAGCCTCTGAATATGACTTTCGTCCAGTACTGACACTAGTCTTGCAAGGTATACTATCCTACTGCTATTGTACTCTGAATCTGTTAAAGATAAAGACCAGTTATGGTCATGCGATTGCGCATAGCCAGGATTTTATTTTAGGGGGGGGGGGGTGGTGAGCACGCGAATCGTGCGAATCACTTACAGAGCGCGCATAGCGCGCTCCCTAGGGGGTGGGTGCAGCGCGAAGCGCGAAAGCTTTGACGTTTCATTAGATTATTAGAGAAAGAAGGCGATTCGTTGTACCGTTCTCGACTCTTAATCCTTGTCTAAATTCAGTTTCTATTGACGTTTCATTAAATTATAAGAAGACGATTAGTTGTACCGTTCTCGACTCTTAATCCTTGTTTTAATCAAGTTCCCCTTCCCACGCGCGTAGCGCAGAAGCTTTGACGTTTTATTAAATTATCAAAGAAAGAAGAAGATTTGTTGTACCATTCTCGACTCTTAATCATTGTTGAATTCAGTTTGCCCCCTCCCGCGCGAAGCGCGGAAGCAATGGCGTTTCATTAAATTATTCGAGAAAGAAGACGTTTCGTTGTACCGTTCTCGACTATTAATCCTTATCTGAATTCAGGCTCCCTCAACCCTCCCGCGCAAAGCGCGGAAGCCTTGACGTTTCATCAAATTATTAGAGAAAGAAGACGTTTCGTTGTACCGTTCTCGACTCTTAATCCCTTTTCTTCCTACGTCCTCTTCTTTTCTTCTTTCTCTCTCTCTTTTTTTTTTTGGTCGGCGTTTTTTGTTTTTTTTTTAGGGGGCGACCGCCCCCTGGCTACACACCTGTGCGATTGCATTGTGAAAGAAATGTTCAGAAAAGGTTGATCATCTAGCATATAAGTATTGGTGTGTACTGCAAGGTTCTGGAATCATCAAAATGATAAGAAATTTGGCCCAGTCTTCGTAAAGTTACAAGCACTCTACACAGAAAGATGTATATGGGACTACGCACACGTGTGCGACATCTGCATTTATCTCTCACACACCAATAGATAAACTAGTTTACCAAATATATCAATTAGTAGGCGGTTTCCCGGCAAATTTTGTACCATCATGTATTAGTCAAAACATATTCTTTCACATGATTGGTAATAAGAGCTTCCATTTCATTTTTTGAAATTGGGGCGTTTCCAATACTGGTCTTTACCTTTAAATAATGTTAATTTCATTAGTAATATTGATTTTGCTGAAGTAATCTTGATTTGTGTACAGCGTTTAGAAACTTTTATGTCACAACACGCTATATAATAAAAAGATAAAAAGACGGTCAATAGATTCCATGGATCGAAAAGTGAGGAAGAATTGATTTCTTTGTTTTTCAGTAGTAGATTTGTTGGTGACCCATGGATTCCTGACCGCCAAAATGTCATTTAATTATTGTGAATTTATAGACGTGAAATACATAATAAAGTATTTCACAGTTAATGATTTAAAGATAGATATTTGTCTCCGTTGACGTATTAGAATTAGAAAATTACGAACTTTATCCAAAATAGTCGTAATTTGCACTAATATTATCAATACTAAGTCAGTTAGAATATTTTCAACTCAATTTTAAAGAGGAAAATATGTAAAATCCAGACGAATTTGAACGACAACGTTGTTTTGTGTGTACAGGTTCAAGTGCATCAAGTGTGTCGGATGTTTCGTCATCATGAATATTCATTCTGGGATTCATTTTGGGATTCCCCGGGATTCTCAGGCAGAGAGAGAACAAAGGAGAGAGAGAGAGAGAGAAAGAGAGAGAGAGAGAGAGGGGGAAAGGGGTGGGGGCGGGGAGTAAAAACAACGAAAAAGAGAAAACGAGATTGCAGACATGCTACGTAAATACAAGACATAATGCTTTAACCATGTAACAGATTACCTGCACCCGAGTTACAGCATGGAGTTACTAGCCCATGGTTACAGGTAGGCCTATCATGTATAATATTGGGAACATGTATTGTGTGGAAAGGTGTCTTAGTCGCTCGTGTTATTTGGTTGCAAATTGCTCAAGACTTTCAACTAAAAACAAAAAGAGATAATATTTCCAGTTTACGTCATTGTCATGAGTCATGACTTTAAAATACCCAAACTATATTTAGGAAAAGTTATGGGACCGCAATCTTACCTGAATTTGACCGTAGATGGCTCACTTCTTAGGGTTAAAGTAAACGATATGTACAATGGATCACCTGAAAACGTATCTTATTTGTTTCCTCCATCTCTGCTGAGAAGTGCTTACATAATCATATGCACATGGGGGGGGGGGGTGTCCCACAATGCAATATGTTTAAATAATTGTCGCTACACGTGTACTTTCAACAACGAAAAATTCTTCAAGAAGTATTTTTTGTTAACCTGTTCATTATCACCCATCACTCTGTTTGATTTACTCTTTATCGTCTGCAAATCACAGTTCACATTCAATCGAATATGGGCGCCCAGTAGAAGCCACTGAATGTGACTTTCGTCCAGTATTGCCATTAGTCTTGCAAGGTATACTAACCTACTGCGATTGTACTCTAAATCTGTTGGAAAGTACGATTATTCTCGTTGACATCAAAAGTATTAAAATCAAGAGACGGTGAGACATTTTAATGTTCGAAATCGTGAAACAAAAAGTGCTATGACTAATAATGGAAAATGGAGAAATGGAATAGCAAAATCAAAATGCACGTATTGTGGGCATTCTAGTGAGATCTAATACAAATCGAACCTGAATCCTATCGGACCAGTGACATGAATGTCCCTAATTCCATGAGCAATGTTTTAAAATTAATGAAATAAGGTTATTTTTTTAGAAGGGAGTGTAATTACCGCCTCCTTAAACAAAAACATAAAAAAGAAGACTGTCCCCGATTCAATGCCGATCTTAACTTTTCTCTGACTGGAAGGTGTATAGAGTCACTTAAGTTCCCCAATTTTGATTTGAGCAAAGATATGACTATATAATAGAATTTCAAGTCCGAATATTCAAGATGTTTAAATGTTCATAATTATCTAGATCCAATTGCAAAGAAATCGGATCACAGTGGGGTCATATACGCGATGGGCTACAATGTATGGACTATAATAGAGCTTTAGAGTGATGAATATGGATGAAGTCAAAGGCGTATAAAGAAATATACAATACTAGATCATATGATTCTACCATGTTAATTTATTCAGTCATTATACTCAATAAAATTAAAAATAATGTTTACGTATGATAAAATAGATATAAACCTTTCAATAACTCTAGGTATTACGTTTCCAGTTTTCCACGAGATACATGTATATATATATTTTTAACTGAAAACATACGGAGATCAAATTGTATAAAGCAGAACCACTTTAGTGCTGCAATCTGCATCCTTTGCCCCAGGAAAAAATTTATGGACACATGGGCCCGAATTTACAGAGGAGGTTTGTCGACAAACCTAGGTTTATGTGCGTCATTACGACGCGTTTCGACGCGTTTTTTTACAAACTTTTGTAAAAACGCGTCGAAACGCGTCACATGACGCACTTAAGCCTACTAGTAGGTTTGTCGACAAACCTCCTTTGTGAATTCGGGCCAGTAAGTCTCTATTGATTTTTTTACGGAAGCTGTAAACGTGCTTACATTTTATTTCATGATTTTAACGAGACATTAAACATAGTTTACTGATCAGCCTCCAGTTAAAGGCTTTTCGCTATTCAGGCTCATAGCTGTTCTCTTAAAGTAGAGTTACATTAATTTCAAATATTGATTTAACGTGGATCATTGGCATTGCATGAGAGAAGGTTAGATCGAACAAGTTTATCAAAATGACCTACATTAATAAGTAATGGTTATTGTCAATTATAAAACGGTAATATACCGTCACACTTTGGCACTTATTAGATCTCTTCGAACACTGCCGATATTCGTGACGTATATGGGACCGAATTAGCATAATCAAACGATGTCCCATAACGATGCAGACATGCCTGTTTCGTTGTCTCTTCTTCTCTTCGTCTGTGATTATAATTATCATCATCAGCATAAAGTGCTATTTAAAATGGTAAGAAATTAGTTCATGTTTAAAATCAATCGAACTCTTATAATTGAGAAGAAATTGCACCAACAAAATATGTGGTCATTAGTAATAGGACATCGTAATTTTGCCATACTACATGGTATAAAAATAGATTAGACCACTCCATTCCCTTAATAAAAGGTGACGGGTATACATATAAGGAGGTATCATTATTATGTTTCCATGAGATCTCACAGTACCCTATCTTGATATCATATCTTGCATTCCACCAACAGCTTGAAAATAAATCAATTCCATTCCTATGCTAGAACACATATATGTAGGATGAATATCATTGCATAATAAACTTTCACACACAATATTCTATACAACCGTACACTATTTTGAGTTGGGCAACCACTAGTTGGTCATAAATTTATAAATTTCTAAGCAATTTTAACAAATTTGATTATTTTTACTTAAAGGACTTGATCAATAATAGGGTTGGGAAAAAGTTGCCCAATGTTCCCCTACTTTTATCAAGTTGGGTTAAGTTTGCTGGGGAGGTAATAGTTGGTCAAATATTTACCAGTGGGTGAAAAGAATTTAGCTAGTCATATCTTTGATGTAAGGTCGGAAAAAGACCAAACATATAATAAAGGATAACGTTTAAGATCAGTCGGTCGGACAAACTGGCTCAGGCGACCGCGGTTCGAAACTGAGTCACGTCTTTCGGATGGTGACGTTTAAGGTCGGTCCCCAGACGTAAATAATCGATACACGTCTGTAAAAACGCAATTTGCCCAATATTTAACTGGTTAATCAAGGTTGAGCTTATCTTGTCCAATAATATTCAAAACCACTTTATCCAATGGAAAAAATTGGACAAATTGACGTTTTATTCTAACAAGCGACCATTTTCTCGGATACTGAGGAATGAAACATATATATCAGATTTACTGAACCTATAGCTGGGTAGAATTTACCGGTGAGTTTGCGAACAAAAACATGAATTTTCATGAATTTTTGTGCCTTATGGTTTGGAATGTGTCGATTACATTTATATTTTACAGGGCACAAAATAGGGTATAGCCGTTTCCTGCAAGCCAGCCACTTCTATGACTTCAATAAAGCTTATCTACATAAGCACCGAGGAAAACTAAAACAAATTATTAAACTCTGACGTGAGTCACACTTATAAAAATAGTACAAATATATTTTGTTCATGTGAAGTGCCACTGACCAATTTATGAAAACGAAAATCTTTGTAGTGGATAAATTATTAATATTATTCTTTTCTAAAACGAAATCCTACATGTATATGGTAATATAATGAAGATGTAATCGAGTGACATGCTACTGTAATCCCGCTATCTGAAAGGGGTGAATATCAAGGGATTTTCTCCAAGGTGTGGAAAATAGGCACCAGATATTCGGTTTTGGACCTTCATTGCAGGTATAAAAAACTGTCGAAAGAGGGCGACGACTTCTTCAGAGATAGAAGGTAGAGGCTCCTGCATTGGAATGGGTTCTACGCAGGATCTAACCGGTGAGTTAAAACAAAACACACCTTGGGGAAGGTCAAAGTTAAAGAAGTCTTTATGGAAGAATTGTCTTAGACCAAGGAACCTTTCCACACTGTCCAAGATGACGGCTGGACTTTTAGCAAACCTCTCAGCGTCTAAAACTAGGATGTTTAATCTCGAAACCTCAACTGCCCAGCGCTTTAATGAGCTGGCATAAATACTTCTTTGAACCAAAAAGTGCACCGCGTCTATCTCAGATGATGATTCCAGCACCGTCTCTTCAAAAGTGTCTTCCAATCTATAATTGATCTCACTTGGTTTTGTTTTGTGCAAAGAGCTTTGTTTATTACTCGCACTCCTCTTTTCCCGATGAGGTTTATCCTTCTCTGTTTCCCTTACTTTCCTTTTGCTTGTTTTAAAATATTTCTCTTTGTGAGATCGTATATTTACATTTCGTTTCATTTTTGCACGGGATTCCTGCTTAGGTGCCCCCATTGGCACATCTGGATATTGTGAAAGACTTCTGCGATAAAACTCTGAACTGCTATTCGACGTCAGCACCAAGTATTCTGACATGGCTCTCGCTACAGGATCTCTAACAAGAATGATAAGTTTAATGTCAGGAGAAAAGGCTGCCAACGATTGATTGGATAGATTACGCATATACAGGTACTCCTGGCATTCACCTACAGTTATTTGGTGAGGGAGGGAATACGGCATCTTATCCAGGTATTGGTCATTGTCCTCGAAGGGAACCCCGAACTCTGGTACAACAACATCAGGATGGAATGAGAGAGCACTCTTGAGGGTCGCAGAGCCACTCAGAGCACCACCTAATATCAGAGCCGTGGGAATCTTCTGCTTACAGTTGCGTTTGGCCAGAATCTCTTCAGAATGTTGGTACTGGCTAAAGTTTGAAGTCTGGAGGTAGCAACCATGGTCGAGCGCACGTACCACTCCCTGTGAATGACCTTTGTAATATGGGTTGGACTCGGGTACAAAGGTTATGGCGGAAGGGACACAAACATGTTCGTACCTAGCAAGGTAATACCCAATATAGAGAGAAGTCAACAATATTACAGCAAGAGCTAAAATGTTGCGTTTCTTTCGTAGAATCAAATTGCAGAAGTCCATCTTTGCTTATCTCCTCACATTGATAAATCCATTCCTCACCACTATTCCTTTCTTGTGTCTAAATGTAGGGCTATGGATAGATGACCGGTGATGGCATTCCACACGATTTCCTTGTCCCTAAAGAGAAACGATAAAGCATATATGAATGTTGATATTGCCATCAATTTGTTCCAACAAGGTTAATAGTAGTTTCCTCATTTATATTGGTTTGCTGCAACTCATTTCCTCAATAAATTACTTTAATCTTTATGCTATACAGTGCTGGTCAGATTTATCAAAAATTGTGCTTTACAATGATGTAAAGTCATCAAAATCCACTTCTCCATTGCCACATCTTGTGGTTGTTGAAATAGGTTTTTTGGTCGGTGTTGCCAAAGTGATAATTAAAATCCCTGAATCATTATGGTGTCCAGTATAGGCAAGATTTCATTAATTTTGTGTTCACTACCCCTCCCTCAAGCTGATAGAGAGTCACAGACATTCATCGCATTTCTTGAGCATTCTGTTAACCTGCTCCAATTTGTTATTAATAAAAAAAACGAAAAATTTGTTACCGCTCTTCCAGCATTTCTGAAGCACGTTATTAAATGATTTCATGTGAGTTGTTCATAAATCAACTTGATGATCGATTTATAAAAAAGAAATAAGGTACAGGTTTAAGTTCTTTCCTTGGCGCTTAGACTAGTTCAGATATATCAGTCTAGATTATAATTCATACGGTTCCTTTCAAGAGTAGCCTATGAGGGGTGTCTTTGGAGAGTCGGTCTTTTCTACCACTTTTCACTTCTCAGTATAATAAAACCCATTTACTTGCGCTTCTCTTTCAAACGACTGTATAGATATTTCCATATCAAGAAGGTGAAGAAGGTGAAGAAACTATCTGGTGAGAGAGACAAAATACAACCTGCCATAAAGAACAAGGATGGCATGTTAAAAACTGCTCCCGCAGATGTGTTGAAATGCTGGGAAGTACATTTTAGCGTTCACCTTAACACGCAATTTCCAAGGGACGAAAATGCTCTTCTGACCATACCTGAACCACAACCTACAGATAACCCAAGTGAACCTTTCACAATTGAAGAAGTAGAGACGACAATCAAACTATTGAAGAATAACAAGGCCTGCGGGTGGGACAAAATAGCTGCCGAAACTCTAAAGGCTGGTGGACAATCAATGAGACAACTCCTACTCAAAATAATAAATGCAGCATGGTCGGAAGGTGAAACCCCGGAAGACGGGAGCAAGGGTCTTATCACTCCAGTGTTTAAGAAAGGAGACAAGCTGGATCCATCTAACTACAGAGCTATAACTCTACTCTCCATACCCGGGAAAGTTTTCTGTAGAATGCTCCTCATGAGAATAGAAGGAACCATCGAGAATCATCTGACAGAGGAACAATGTGGATTCAGAAGTCTTAGGGGCACCACAGATGCTGTGTTTGTCGTCAGACAGATCATCGAAAAGACCAGAGAAAGAAGGATACCAATTCACCTGAACTTTGTAGACTTTAAAGCTTATCTGCCGTAGTGTACAGGAGGGATTAGACCGCTCTGCAAGGTCACTGGACAGGTGGTTATCTCATCAACTCAGCTCTCAGTTAACATAAGAAAAAGAGGATCATGGGGGACCAATGGTCACCGATTAGGCATTGTTTGTTATATAGAGGGCGCAAGTAGCTACCAGTAGTGCAGTGGGCCTTTAAAGCAGCATTTGATACCATATAGCGAGAAGCTCTCTGGAAATGTCTGCGTTCCATTGGAGTGGACAAGTCCTTAGTTGACCTCATAGAGAGCATGTACAAACAAACCAAATGCTCTGTTATGGTGAATGGAAAGATAACTGAATGGTTTTATGTCATAACTGGGGTAAGACAAGGCTGCCTCCTCTCTCCAAGTCTCTTCAACCTGTTCCTGGAATATGTGATGAAGGACATCCAACAACTAGAAAGTGGAATACAGATGGGTGACATGCGTATCAACAACATCAGATATGCAGATGACACCACCCTGATGGAACTCGTATTTGAAAACCTCCAAATCTCAACAAATGAACTGGAGAAGGCTTGTAGAAGATGGGGTATGACAATCAATGCAACAAAATGCAAAGTCATGAAAGAGGATCAACAAGATATTTCACTTATTAATAACAACTCCAACATTAAGAAAGTGGAAAAATTTGTCTTTCTCGGCAGCACAGTTCCATCCATAGAAGAGGACGTGAAGAGACGTACAAGACTGGCTGCTTGGGCATTCGGAAGACTGAAAAGTGCCATCTGGTCCAACCAAGATATTTCTAGGAGACTCAAAGTCAGGATCTACAGAGCACTTATCCTCCCTATTGCTACATATGGAGCAGAATCCTGGACTCTCCGAAAATCTGATAGAAATAACCTTGAAGTATTTGAAATGAGGTGTCTCCGGACCATCCTTGGTGTTCACCTAATGGACAAGATTAGGATCGAAGAGATCAGGCAGAGACTGAACATCCCAAGCACCATATGCCGGGAAATCATCAGACGTCGCTTAAAATGGTTTGGCCATGTTCTATTCATGCCGCATCACCGCCTACCATACCAAGCATTCCAAAATTACTTTAATGGACGCAGACCTCGGGGACGCCCTCCAAAGAGATGGAAGGACCAGGTCCAATACGATGTGGGATTATCCACACAAGAGGCAGAGCAACGAGCCCAGGACAGATCAGACTGGAGCATGATTTCTCGTAGGGGAGCAAGGGGACCAGCGTCCTATGCACCTAAGTCAAGTCAAGTAAGTCATATTGTGTTGATGAACTGGTGAAGTAGAAACAGTCCTACTGCATACACAATATAAACTTAACGGCTCGATGCCCAGAACTTGAACCCGATCTATCAAGTATTTGACCTACTCATGGAAGAAAACCTCAAGAAATTGGTTCATAATGAACTTTAGAAATACTGGAAAAGGCCAATAATTGCTAGAAATCAGTTTATTGATATTATACAAGTAGGATATTAAATTTAAATTTCTGCTGTGGAAACTGGTGATAGAAAATATTGACCGGAATAGGCCATTTTCGTAATGTAACCAAATTTAATGCATAAGTCTTTGTGAAGTGCCTCAATACAGATTATTTCATTCACCTGATAAGAATAATAGTATTTCAATAGACAGAATCCGAACTGCATACATTAATTGTTGCCAGGTTGGACAACATGATGGCTTGACCTACCTAGCAACACTTAATATATGCAGTTGCATTCTGACTATTGAAATACTATTATTCCTATCAGGTGAATGAAATAATTTGTATTGAGGCACTTCACAAAGACTTATGCATTAAATTTGGTTACATTACGAAAATGGCCTATTAACACTAATTATTGGCTTGAAAAAGACACAGGTTTGCACGTGTTTTGGGCTTTAGGCTATAAACTTTAACATGATTCAAGACACAAATTGTGAATATCTCGAGACAAATCTTTATTAACAAATCAAATTACAAAAAAATTATAATCAGGTTTTCTAATAATTTTGACCAGCACTTTTATTTCATTATAGCACAGCGAAGGGGGGGGGGGCATATTTACTTAGTAGTTGCGCTTTGTAAAATGATCTAATGTTTATTATTATTATTGCTATCATTATTACGCATAATAGTTGAAACTCTTAATTGAAATTTAAATAAAATTGCTAGAGCCGTGTTTTTATTTCAAATGTATTCGTGTATTGTTCTCTAGTTATAAACTGAGGCAGACCTGCATTAAACACGATCGGATTTTTTTTTTTTAGATCAACATACTGTAGCTCTGCGCGTCAAACTATGAAATATGCAAATTTGACTATAACATAGGCTACCAACTAAGTAATTTATCTACAATCCAATTCTATACACAGAACAATAGGTATTAAATTGCACTTCAGTTGGAGTCCTTGCGATCAAGTTATGTTACCAGCACAAAAAATAATTCCACGTGGCAAATTTCGTGGCATTTCAACAATGATTTTTGTATTTCGATAAGAGTGATCTGAAATCTAAATGAGTCATTCCAAACTGAATTTAGTTAGCCAAACAGCAAGGTTTGTTGGCAAACTTGTTGCTTTATCACGAAAGCACGGTGTACTCATAGCAATCAATGTCAAACCACATAAATCGCAATACGCTTTGCAAGGTAGGGCACGGAAAGAGATTGACAGCGGGGCTAACGCTTCCGGGGATATTATGCTCATCTCAATCTAATCTCGTTGATTTTTCTCTCTCTTATTCTGTTTTTTATTGATTTAGCTCAACTTAAATGAAACCTCACACCAAGAAATAACTTTAGTTATTTTGAGAGATTTATTATATTCTTGCCCATTATAATCTCCGAGATTCCCTACCAAAGTGTATGAGAGGGGAAAAAGCAAGAATAATGTAAAGGTTCTCAGCAAGACATGAGCATGGCAATTTTCTTCATAAAGCGACGTAAATGCGAAGTCGTTTATCGACTAAATGTATTCAAATTTATGGATGCCTCCTTCACAGCAGGACAGGTGTGTGTGGTGATGAAGCATATTTTAATTCAACTGATATTATCCTTTGTACTATAGTACAATTTGTCAGAACGAAAATTGCACACAAAAGTTGGTGCTCCTCAGGGCTGAAGGTTTCGCATAAATTAAATAGATAAATCAAGTGCTATATTTTAGTATTTTTTAATAAATGACTCACAATTGTTACCCTGTTATATAATTATTGTCAAATACTTCTCAGCTATCATTATCCCTCATTAAAAACTAAATGCTTTGTTATTGAATTAAAAAGTCATTACAACTAAAGCTTGGTGTATGATACATACACAAGTTCACCTGGTACGTCACATGATCATAATTATTTGCAAGAAAATGGCTGCGTCCATGTCATGCTAAGATTCATTACATCATGCCAAGAAAATCATTTTCTTCTATATCTCTGGCGCACTTCCGTAAGGTATATTTTATATCAAAGAGCAGAAATGTATCTCATTTTTCAGAATACCTACACTTATTCTTTGGGGGTGAGGCTTCCTTTAATAATTAATTTATCAAAAATTAAAACTTGTAAAAACTAACATATAGAAATCGTACTCATCATTTTCTTCACATACCTTGTCGGGAGTAATGTGAACTGATTCCAGATGTTGAGTAGCCAAGACGAAGCGTGATAGAGAAACTGCGATCGGCTTTGAAGAACACTGTAATTCAATACAAATATGAAAAAAAGAAAATTATTACCTAGTCCGAAAAGATGAAAACTTGAATAATACAGTGCTTCATTTAGGCCTACTATTTAAAAAATGTCCATTCTTGTGTGTGATTACCAACTGGATAGGCAGAGGGTTCATGCGCGCAAATAAAAAGGCCACAGAGAGAGAGAGAGAGAGAGAAAGAGAGGGGGTGAGATGGGGAGAGGGGGAGAGGGGAGAGAGGGAGAGCGGGAGAGCGGGAGAGGGGGAGAGGGGGAGAGGGGAGACAGACGAGCAGGGGACGAGAGAGAAGAGGAATATGACCCCCCCCCCCCCCCCAAAAAAAAAAAAAAAGAAAAAAAAAAGACCATCTTGTAAATAAACTTCACCGGTAATTTTCACAAATAACTTCCCGGAAGCAATTCACAGACCAATCGGCTCTAATATACCCAGTAATATACTAGTTGTAATGTGATACATGTATTTACGAAGACTACAAGCGGCGCATTCAAGTGGCGTGCAATATATAAATGTAGCCACACAATAAAAAACGATATAGTATACGAATATACATTTACATTATATAGCAATCATAAACAAGTGCAATGCACGCAACTGCACATGTTTATGTTTACGGACACGTCTGAGTGTGGTGCATTGCATTCCAACTGGTGAACAATATAGTCACAATTATTATAGTATACAATATAGCAAGCATATAAAACCAAACATTGAGAAACGCTGTATATTGTGCAAGGACATGCACATGTTTATGTTTTTAGACTTTGAGTACAGTAACAAACTCGCTATATAGTATTTACAAAGACATGACAACTACGAACCTGCTGCTGAGAAACTTTGCATTGGATGGACGATGTTAATTGCTGACCATACCGTTGTAGTTTTTGTTGTAATAATTTCGCCGACCACAGCCCTGCGTTGTAAGTACCATCATGCGGTATTCTGCGTTGTATACTATCAATGTATTCTTACTAACTGGACCATGCTGGAAGGACTTTTGTCATGAATTGGAAACTAAATGAGAATTGTGCCTATTATGAAAGCTCACTCAACCATTGTTATCCTTGTTCAGCTCGGCGTTGATTTTATCCAGATCCAGACCAGTACCTCGCATACAGTAGTTAGCTAGTGGACGTCAGTCGTGCATTAGGCAAATCGAGTACCCCTCATGGCTGTACTCACCCGGAGCTGAGCTCGCCTGGAATGTATACCTCTCAGCTAGCTAGCTCCGACGAAGAGCTCACGGTTTATGAATTAAATCTGTCCACAAAGCCGCCGCTAGCTTTATGACATCACCAGATATTACATGGTCACGCTGCACTGCTACAAATGCGAGCAAATGCTTCAAACGTAATCCATGCACGATAATGTGGAACATCAAACCCGCACAGTCTCTTCTATATTACAACAGCGCACGATAAATCGAGTTAAAATAAGTACACGCAACATAAAATCATCTACATGCAGGGCATACAAGTAATTCAACAATGGACCTAACTCATTAGGCCTCTAGTACATTTCATCTCATTTGCAAACATCGATTTATAATTAAGTCGTAAAAAGTACTCTAATATCATATAAACATGACTACAGTACAACACGAAGTTGAAGGCTATTCAATTTAATGCTGAATACAAAAACGAGATTCATTTTCCGGTTGAAATGCAATTTTCTAAGCGAGCAATCACGCTCTGAACAAATTTAATTTCAATTAAACTCTGTGACCTTGATTTCTGTGAATTGAGGAGCCTATTACACCCACATTTCGAAGTACAGCACTGTGTCTGGCGCCAAGCGTATTATGTCGATTCGATTGTTTTTCGACTATACCAAAACAAAATTATGGAGGCTTTCATGAATGATTTCTGTAAAGTGGAATTGGGAAACAATCACGATGAACACTGAGCTTTTGTGTTATGTAAACCTGCAACAACAATACCTGGCGAGACTCGATACAGTCGAGTTGATAATTAAACAAACACCTACGCAATTACTGAGTGTGCGTGAGGAGGTAGGATTACCGAGAGTCCGAGATCATGTCGACTCCTTAAGTCCGTTTATACGTGTGACAGAAAATTAATAAACAGTGGGCCAATTTACATGATTTGATCTGTTCCATGTTTTTGCCCCAGAACTATAAATATTTCAGTGGTTCTTGCGTAGACACGTGAGGGTTCATTAACAAGGGGGGGGGGGCGTCTGTTTATTAAATGATTCTACTCCAGAGTATCTATCGCATATTAAAGCAAACATTTAGCTTGCGTCATTTTTGATTCATTTTGTGTAGCAAACGTGACTTTCATGGTGACAAGCCGTTCCTTTACTCTGTGCATTATATCTCCTATATACCCTCTCCAAATTAATACCCCCGTGGACAATCACCCCCCCCCCCTCAGGACAATTACCCCCTCCCAAATTACTCCCTTGGACAATCACACCCCTCCCCTTGGACAATTACCCCCCCCCCCCCGAAACAAAATTACCCCCCTAAAAAAAAAAAAAAAAATTATTATCAGGGTGGACTTCCCCTTTCATAAACAGGGGGGTGGGGGTGGTGCGGGTAATTGTCCTCGGGCATGGTTGTCCTTTGTTTTCATTGGGGTGTAAATGTCCTTGGGGGTAAATTTCAGGGGTGGGGGTAATATTGTCCTAGGGGGGGGGGATTTCCGGGTGGGTAATTGTTCTCGGGGTTGTTTTCCGGGGGTAATTTTCCGGGGGTGATTGTCCACGGGGTAAGTGTTCTGATACGAAAAAACTCTGATCGAAGTAATGTGTGGGCTTTTCAATATCTACTTTAGGTTACGGTAAATATTTAAAAAATGAGGAATATGGACAAATTTAGAGTCGTATCATTGGTTCAATCATCACTGATCATATCTTTTTATTCAAGTGTCGATCATACAATCACCAATATAATGTTAATACGAAAATGATATACACCCACCTTAGAAACCTAGAAATTTTGTTTTAGGTGATTTACATTACATTCTGAATCAAAATGTGTATGAAGCAGAATGTACTTCAGTGATGCAGTGTGCATTCTTTAATCACTCCGTGTAGAAATGTTATGGCAAAGAGTCAGTTCTACATTATATTTAAATTAAATGAGAATATGACAATTTTTGTGAGACTGCTTCAAATGGAACATTGAAAAAGTTCAAAATCATTAATAATGTAATACATACGCCATGCAACATGTCGGAGTACAAATTTTGATTTCAGATAGGACTTTGGCCAAAATATCAACCGCTCTGCCTCTGATTTCATGGATCCTTATATCATTATGTTTGTTTTAAAGAGAGTTAAACGTTGAAAATGACTGCGTTTTGACATGCTTAAAAGTAATTTAATCAATCATATTCCTAGCAATAGATAGACATCAATTGGATATTACAGTACAGAACTATATATCATATGCGATTATTTCTATTACTTCGATGCTTTTTATTAGTGATTAATTAGCAGTGTTTGATCAAATAACCTTTTGATAATTCAATTAAAATAGTGGCTTTGGAGTTCAGACAAACAACGTCATTAGACATGCACACTTGTCAGAAAGAAACAAAATATTGACTCGTAAATATCACTCAGTGGGCTTATTTCCTCCGCTTCTGTTTGAGCCATTTACATGGGATGATATGATATGTCTGTTTAATTATCTTTCTGACCAATGTACGTTACTGCCAATGTAAAAAAAAACTTAATTTATTTATATGCATGAACTCAAGACAGCATTACAAACCAGCTTTCATACACATAATATATTAATATCGGTCATTATCAAAACGATATGTGAAGGGAAATTAATATGTGACCGGTTTATTACAATTTTATTGTATTCTTGCTATCGGAAGGGGGTATATATCAAAGGATTCTCTCCGAGGAATGGAAAATAAGCATTAGCATATAGGTTTTGAACCTTCATTGAACGGATTAAGAACTCTCGAAAGAGGGCGACGACTTCTTCAGAGATAGAAGGTAGAGGCTCCTGCATGGGAATGGGTTCTACGCAGGATCGAACCGGTGAGTTAAAACAAAACACACCTTGGGGAAGGTCAAAGTCAAAGAAGTCTTTATGGAAGAATGGCCTTAGTCCAAGGAACCTTTCTACAATTTCCAAACTTTCGACGGGACTCTTGGCAAACCTCTCGGCGTCTAATATTAACATGCTTGGTCTCGGAATTACATGCGCCCATTCCTTTATTCCGCTCCCATAGATACTTCTTTGAACCAAAAAGTGCACCGCGTCTATCTCAGATGATTCCAGCACCGTCTCTTCAAAAGTGTCTTCCAAACTGTAATGCATGTTGTCAGGACTTGTTTTATGTAAAAGACTATTTTTTCCCTTTCCTTTCCATATTTCACTTGCAGTTGTGGTCCTCTCTTCCCGATGAGGTGTATTGTCTTTGCGAGGCCGTGTATTTACATTTCGTTTTATTCTTCTTGCACGGGACTCCTGCTTAGGTGCCCCAATTGGCACATCTGGATATTGTGAAAGACTTCTGCGATAAAATTCTGAGCTGCTATTCGACGTCAGCACCAGGTATTCCGACATGGCTCTTGCTACAGGATCTCTAACAAGAATGATGACTTTAAGGTCGGGAGAAAAGGTCGTCCACGTTTGTTTGGATAAGTCACTCATATACAAGTACTCCTGGCATTCACCTACAGTCATTTGATGAGGGAGGGAATACGGCATCTTATCCAGGTATTGGTCATTGTCCTTGAAGGGAACCCCGAACTCTGGTACAACAACATCAGGATGGAATGAGAGAGCACTCTTGAGGGTCGCAGAGCCACTCAGAGCACCCCCTAATATCAGAGCCGTGGGAATCTTCTGCTTACAGTTGCGTTTTGCCAGAATCTCTTCAGAATGTTGGTACTGGCTAAAGTTTGAAGTCTGGAGGTAGCAACCATGGTCGAGCGCACGTACCACTCCCTGTAAATAACCTTTGGACTCAAGTACAAAGCTTGAGACGGAAAGGACGCAAACCTTTCCGTACCCAACAATGTAATACCCAAAATAGAGAGAAGCCAATATTACAGCAGCAGCTAAAATGTTACGTTTCTTTCGTAGAACCAAATTGCAGAAATTCATCTTTGCAAAACCTCCACCTTTGACGAGTCCCTTTGTAAATACAATCCTTCTCGTACCTACTTGAATCCACAGATGACCGGTGATGAAGTCCCTAATGAGAAATCGGAAAATGATTATGAAAGATTAATATTGATATTGCTATCACATATCAGTCATGAATAGCATAGCGTTGTTATCCCATTGTACACGAGCCATTATTGTCTAGCGTAAGGCTGCGCCAGCCACTGGTGTGAATGACGTACGCAATTTGACTTGATGACATCTTTACTGATTGCAAAATGAACATTTTGTTGAGTTATTGGACTCGGATGATGAAGGTTTTTTGTCTGTAGTCTCTTCTCTCTATACATATTCATTTAACATCATTTGTTTATTCCCTTACATCATTTGTATTCATTTACTTCAATTATTCTACCGAATCATTTCCTCCTTTAATCTCCTCTACATACCAAGTCAACCATCTCACGTGGTATGTTCCTTTGTTCTCTTCTCATTCTTTATTCATGGTCTTGTGTGAATGCATTTGGCATTTCCACTTCTTACTTATCATTGGTTCTTTTCTCCTTTTTTCTTTTGAATAGTCAGTCTTACCTTTAAATCCTATTTTACTATTGGTGTATATGATGTAATTCATTCGAATATACTTTGCTTAAAAATGTTCCAATGATCAGGAAGCTGTAATATGATGCTGCGTAGCAGCCTACAATAAAAGATAGACATATCTGCACTGGACATCGTCTGAGTCGGTTGTATTGATTTAGGGCTCTTCTACTTTAAATTGCAGATTTAGGAGAGAGGATTTATTTGAGTTTTGTATTGTTTTATTGATGATTGGTGTTTTAAATATATATTGGTGAGAGATTATTTGTATCACTTTACGATAGGTTTAATTAGCACACGTAATGACACGATCAAAATGACGCTTACTGTGCAGGTGGTAATAAATTCATGGAGCTGCAGGAATATATTGTTTATGCATGCCACGTTCCTCTTTTTTGTAGAAAACAAAGCAAGAAGTTTTAGATATACATTATGTAAATACATTTTCCATAATACCATTGGCTTAGTTTAGTAACGGTTGCATTAAGTTATCGTGAGGTTTTTTGAGAAAGAAGAAAATGGCTGTTTTTATTAAGGTTATGATTATAGAGTATGATTAAGATTTAACAGTAAAAGTAAATTCTAAGGATAGTTAGAGAAACAAAAGAAGTCTTTCCACTAAAAGATTACTATGGCGTTTACAAAGAAATAACAATACGAACCTGAAGCTGGATGACGAATGTAGGCAGTCATCATAAAATGGCAGGACGATGAAGAAGATCTTGTACAGGTATACTGATCACCATACGTGTAATACTTTTCTCATGCAATATTCGGAGCAGCAACGATTACTACCAACGTCTTAAAGCTAACTGGACACACGTCCTAGCTGAAAGAGAGGGTGTGTCGAGATTAGAAACTGAATAAAATGGGAATAATGACGTACCTGAGACTATCTTAACCAATGCTTTCTTAATCAGTCAGGCGTTAATTGCTCTTCAGCAACTCCTTGGTACGGTCTCTCAATGCAATACATGATGGTTTTCGATTGTGTCGACGAGAACGCCGTTCTAGTCTAGAGCACATGTTCACTCAGGTAGTCAACATCCCTTGTTCACTTCCCTATACCAGGGATTTTAGATTTGCACGTCGACATAGTAGACTGCTACGTGTCAAGTCCTTTTAAGGCACTAATGATGATTTCAGGCACCGAAGTGCCTGAATACCTGAACATTTTGGAGATGACGTATCAGAATATAATTCTATTTGATAGCAGGTGCCCGAATATATTTCATATTATTTATACCAAAATTATTTTTTTGCACGTTCGTTCGCTTTACTCGCTCGCAACACTTAGAAACAGGACAATTTCGGGCAACAATATGCCCCCAAACCCTCATAATCATAAATATCTGTTCGTTGGCGGGTGCCTGCATACATCATATCTTATCTAGTGTCGTGATTACACTTTTTTGGTTAAATATTCAAGATGTCACTTTTGTCATGCTCTCTAGTTGTAAAGAGAAACTTACAAAATAATAAAACATTAGGAAAAAGGTCAATTGATTCCTTTCACAATGCATTCTGTAGCCGAGGGGCAAGAGTGGTATAGGCATGCACATCCTAGATGTTTTACAAATCCAATCCAATAATGGATCTAATTGATTATGACTCTCTCATTTGCAAACATTAGCCGTGTTCACACGATGGCAATTTTGGTCGGCGTGAGCCGTCAGGGTCAGCATAGTCACCGTCTGAACGATAGTCGTGTCAACTACACAGACCTTTACCCCGACTGATTTACTCCCGGATTTTCCAGGAGTAACACGCTAACACGACTAGAGGGTTGCGTAAGTTGACCGTATGGATGCTCTCACTCAGCACTCGGAATACATGTGACCTTTTTACAATGATTGTATGACCTAACCTTTACAACTTCCGGGGTCAAACCTACTCTCTTTTTTTTACCACATGCGAGTTATTTGATGCCTCAAGATTAATTTTCAGTTTTGCAGAATTATGTTTGTTTTACAATCGAAAATGAAAATTAGATTTCGCTTGGTTTAAATGCGGAAGCTGGGTTGATAGGAGGTCGACTAGTGCCGGCGCCACCATCTCCTGGTTAAGTTACGCTGAGTAAGACTGGGTCAGTGGAAGATCGTGGCAAGCTGGTCAAAGTAAGAGCACTTCAGTTTAGCTCAGTTTATAAAAAAAACACCAGACATAGCAATCATGAAACAAACAAACAAAATCCAAATTAGGACCCCAAAAAGCTATATTGCTCGAGCTATGACAATGTTGAACGAGTTGGAGACGATTCCAATATTGTCATAGCAAGAGCAATATATTCTTGGAGAACACGAAAACAAAGCCACATAATATTATTATTTTTATCTATATCAGGCTGACTAGCGAAATAACAAATTTGACTTACGTCGGTAAATATGACTTTTTGTGTGTTTTTTTGTTTTCATAGGTTTTTATTCATTTCTCTCAAAGAAAAATTGTACATTTATAACATTGGATACAAAATAACAAAATAATTTAACATAGGTCTTTATAAATTTACCAATGATCTTTTACATTTACATACAAAAGTTACACCTCTTCATTTTCCTTTGGAGACATCAACATCAACATTGCGTGATATCAACATCGATATCGATAGTTCAAGTTCCCGGATGACTGAGTAATACGGAAACAATATTGGTCAGTTATCCGGGTACTGCGCTAAATATATTGAATACACTGATTTATTATAACCAATTGGAAGCCTTATATAGATAATAAATAAAAAAAAAATATAAAAAAATATAAAAATAAAACAACAAGAGACCTACATTTCCTACAAGATTACAGGATTACAGTTTCTGTTTTTTTCTATATAATTATCACATTGATACTGTCAACTCCTGAGTTTAAGAAATGTAACATACACGAGTGTTCTTTAATAAAACATGTTGATTTCTTGTTTTATTGTTCAAGATTTTTGTTTTACTGAATTACCAGGATGTAGCTAAACAATGTACTGAATTATACAGTATCGTACACTGTTATAGCCGCACCTTAACCCCGATGATATAGTGTAGTTGAGTACTCCAAATTATAACATCTAAATTTACAAGAATCCGTTACTAGTTATGATTAATTATTGTTGACATAATTTTTATTTAATTTCCCGGAAAAAAACCTTCCCGAAATATTCAGAATCTAAAATTCAATTTGATTGTACATGTTTTACAGGGTCTCCAAGTGCAACGTTATTTTAATACTGAAATCGTAAACATATAAATATAAATTATCATATAAGAATGTATAACAAAAATAAGATCACGCACCTTCCCACTATAATATTATGGTCCTCAAATATATTGAAAACGTCGACAGGGAATTTTGATAAATGGGTATTTTTGTATCCTCTTATGATAGGCATGACTTAAAAAAAAAAAAAATCCTGAAATCTGATAAAAGCTCATTGATCCCCTTCTACTACAATTATGTAACAGAAAAATTACAATTCGAAAATGGAGAGAGAATGGCGTAATCTGCCTTTTTATGTGCAGTCATTATAACTTAAACCAGATAAAATCCCTGCTAAGGCTTTACTCGTACTAAGTTGTAGTGTTAAAGAAAGAATCCTCATAAGTAAAGAAAGGTTTCAGTCAATGGAGAATACCTAAGAAGTAGAAAAAGGGAAAGTAAGAAGGAGAAGAAGAAGAAGACAAATGAAAAAGAGAAGAAGATGGATAAGGAGATGAAAACAGATGGAAAGTAGAAAAAGGAATAAGGGAGAAGAGTGACAAGGGATGGGCTGCAAGAACGCATTCCCAAGGAACGTTCTACTCTAATTATCACGCATAGCGCATCCATGCTTCAACAAGTCAAACGACATTTACTCAGTCAATATGCTAAACTGACTCCTAACCAACTCCAAACCGACCGATTTCTCGGCCATCCGGTTACATGATTTTTTGCCAGGTCTATATTATATCTGATGTTGGTCTCGTCGATGTGACTAGGAAAACAGTAGGCCTACATGTATTTGAGTGACGAACTCAAAATGTGCTCGTGTCATTTCGTGAGACAACATTTTGTCTACCGCCATCATTACTAATTATTGTTATATCATTACACTTGGTTCATTCGTTTGTTCGTTTGTAATTGTTCGTTGTTCGTTCCTTCGTTCCTCTGTTCGCTCCTCCTTTCGAAATTCGATCGTTCGTTTTTCGTTCATTCTTTCGTTCATGTGTTCATGTGTCAGTCATACGGGAATGGTGGTTGAAAACCAGCCGACTGTGGCTTCACCAAGCCTTTAAAACCACTGTAGATGCTGCATATTAAGACAAAAGAAGGAAAAAGAATGAATAACACGGGATAATGCTTGCAAGACGTACATCCATCATCACAAGCAATACTGATTGATTTGTCTTTTCAGCTAGAAAAGCTAGAATTAAACTAGAATTAAAATTTAATGAAGTATTCTTAATAATACTAGAATTTACTGACTGTCTAATGGTATTCATCTTGCCATGAGCATTTATATCTCGTTTCAGTCACCGGGAACTGCGGGACAAACAGCTGTTATTCAACAATGTTTATATACATAAATGTTAAGAGCAACATAAATGATACTGATTAATTATATAGAATCACATTGTATGGTTATCCAGAAGTCTAAACAAACATAAATAGATATATACAAAAATGAATAGACAAATACGTAAGAAAAAGTAAATAATAGATAAATGAATAAAACAATATTAAAAAATGAATGATAAGGCCTAAATTACACTACCTCAGTATCCACGAAATGATTTCATCATACCCGCATTTTCAATGGCTTTTTTTCTTCAAAAGTATATCGATTTCGAGCAGAAGTATTGTATTCGTAGAAGAATTTGTCGAGAAAAAGCTATTATTTGTTTTATATTTTGGGATTCATGGGAAAAAAAAGGGTGATGACCTTTTATTTGGATATGTCTTTGTTTGTATTCTTACTCCTTTCCTCCCTCCATCTCTCTCTCTCTCTGATTCTCTGTATGTCTCTTTCCATCTTGCCCTCTTTCCAACAATTCTACTCTTTTCCCTGTATTCTTGACCTCCAATTACGACAACCATTGTTCCGTAATTAAGAATGACTGTATCAAGTGTCATATTAAAAGATGATTATTTAGTCAATCAATTCACTAACGTAATATGTAATTAAAAATCTTCTTTTCCTCTAGACTGTCACACCTCTGCCTCTTTATCGCGGTTTCTTTATCTCTCATTTCTGTCTCGTTACTCCCCCCCCCCCTCTCTCTCTCTCTCTGTTTCTCTCCTTCATATCATTGTTTGTCGTAGTTTTGTAAGATATTCTGTTTTGTGCTGCCATGTGAATATGTTAATAAATATCTTTTCATTTGTTTTTTTTTTTTTTTTTCGCTTGTCACAGAATTGTAATACATAGTGATCGTAACATTTTACTTTCAGCACCCTGCAAGCCGAAACAAAATAGTCCTACCGAGGTTCCTCAGATGCCACGGGGGCTCTTTTAGTACTGACGGGGGCTCTTTTTTATACAAATATCCATTGAATTGGTACCTACGATACTCCTCAATTATTTGCTATTTCATCATTATCATTTCAATCAGCATTTTCCCTCTTACAAATTTACAAGCTACATAGCTGTTACTGGCCTGTGTATATAATTATATACGCATACAACACTGATCTTTATGATGTCTTTAATGCGACATAGCTTCTTCTCCCCCTGCAAACAAAAAAGAAAACAAGGTTATTTAATAAAAGGATCATGTGACAAATAATCATTGTGATTCAAATTGATGCGAATATTTGTTTGAATAAGCACTGCTATTCACCCGAATCTTCTTTGTAAAAACAACTTTTACAAATCTCATCCATGCTTTCTGAGTTGTGACGTTCCATTCAATGTAAAATACTCATTATAGAATACACTTCTCCTAATCTGAAAGTGATCTTACAACACAGTGGCAGATTTGCATGGCTGAGATTTGTAAAAGTCGTTTTTACAAAGAAGATTCTGGTGAAAAGCATTGCTTATTCAAAAAAAATCCTTGCATCAATTTGAATCACAATGATTTTTTGTCACATGATCCTTTTATTAAATAACCTTGTTTTCTTTTTTGTTTGCAGGGGGAGAAGAAGCTATGTCACGTTAAGAAATCATAAAGATCAGTTGTATTATGCGTATATACATATGATACCAGAACAAAATTAATGTTGATTATCAGAATGTCATTTTGAAATACCTCATAGTCTTTAGCCCGTAGCAAATCTGCCACTGTGTTGTAAGATCACTTTCAGATTAGGAGAAGTGTATTCTATAATGAGTATTTTACATTGAATATAACGTCACAACTCAGAAAGCATGGCTGAGATTTGTAAAAGTCGTTTTTACAAAGAAGATTCTGGTGAAAAGCATTGCTTATTCAAAAAAAATCCTTGCATCAATTTGAATCACAATGATTATTGTCACATGATTCTTTTATTAAATAACCTTGTTTTCTTTTTTGTTTGCAGGGGGAGAAGAAGCTATGTCACGTTAAGAAATCATAAAGATCAGTTGTATTATGCGTATATACATATGATACCAGAACAAAATTAATGTTGATTATCAGAATGTCATTTTGAAATACCTCATAGTCTTTAGCCCGTAGCAAATCTGCCACTGTGTTGTAAGATCACTTTCAGATTAGGAGAAGTGTATTCTAATATGAGTATTTTACATTGAATGGAACGTCACAACTCAGAAAGCATGGCTGAGATTTGTAAAAGTCGTTTTTACAAAGAAGATTCTGGTGAAAAGCATTGCTTATTCAAAAAAAATCCTTGCATCAATTTGAATCACAATGATTATTTGTCACATGATCCTTTTATTAAATAACCTTGTTTTCTTTTTTGTTTGCAGGGGGAGAAGAAGCTATGTCACGTTAAGAAATCATAAAGATCAGTTGTATTATGCGTATATGATACCAGAACAAAATTAATGTTGATTATCAGAATGTCATTTTGAAATACCTCATAGTCTTTAGCCCGTAGCAAATCTGCCACTGTGTTGTAAGATCACTTTCAGATTAGGAGAAGTGTATTCTATAATGAGTATTTTACATTGAATATAACGTCACAACTCAGAAAGCATGGCTGAGATTTGTAAAAGTCGTTTTTACAAAGAAGATTCTGGTGAAAAGCATTGCTTATTCAAAAAAAATCCTTGCATCAATTTGAATCACAATGATTTTTTGTCACATGATCCTTTTATTAAATAACCTTGTTTTCTTTTTTGTTTGCAGGGGGAGAAGAAGCTATGTCACGTTAAGAAATCATAAAGATCAGTTGTATTATGCGTATATACATATGATACCAGAACAAAATTAATGTTGATTATCAGAATGTCATTTTGAAATACCTCATAGTCTTTAGCCCGTAGCAAATCTGCCACTGTGTTGTAAGATCACTTTCAGATTAGGAGAAGTGTATTCTAATATGAGTATTTTACATTGAATGGAACGTCACAACTCAGAAAGCATGGCTGAGATTTGTAAAAGTCGTTTTTACAAAGAAGATTCTGGTGAAAAGCATTGCTTATTCAAAAAAAATCCTTGCATCAATTTGAATCACAATGATTATTTGTCACATGATCCTTTTATTAAATAACCTTGTTTTCTTTTTTGTTTGCAGGGGGAGAAGAAGCTATGTCACGTTAAGAAATCATAAAGATCAGTTGTATTATGCGTATATACATATGATACCAGAACAAAATTAATGTTGATTATCAGAATGTCATTTTGAAATACCTCATAGTCTTTAGCCCGTAGCAAATCTGCCACTGTGTTGTAAGATCACTTTCAGATTAGGAGAAGTGTATTCTATAATGAGTATTTTACATTGAATATAACGTCACAACTCAGAAAGCATGGCTGAGATTTGTAAAAGTCGTTTTTACAAAGAAGATTCTGGTGAAAAGCATTGCTTATTCAAAAAAAATCCTTGCATCAATTTGAATCACAATGATTATTTGTCACATGATTCTTTTATTAAATAACCTTGTTTTCTTTTTTGTTTGCAGGGGGAGAAGAAGCTATGTCACGTTAAGAAATCATAAAGATCAGTTGTATTATGCGTATATACATATGATACCAGAACAAAATTAATGTTGATTATCAGAATGTCATTTTGAAATACCTCATAGTCTTTAGCCCGTAGCAAATCTGCCACTGTGTTGTAAGATCACTTTCAGATTAGGAGAAGTGTATTCTAATATGAGTATTTTACATTGAATGGAACGTCACAACTCAGAAAGCATGGCTGAGATTTGTAAAAGTCGTTTTTACAAAGAAGATTCTGGTGAAAAGCATTGCTTATTCAAAAAAAATCCTTGCATCAATTTGAATCACAATGATTATTTGTCACATGATCCTTTTATTAAATAACCTTGTTTTCTTTTTTGTTTGCAGGGGGAGAAGAAGCTATGTCACGTTAAGAAATCATAAAGATCAGTTGTATTATGCGTATATACATATGATACCAGAACAAAATTAATGTTGATTATCAGAATGTCATTTTGAAATACCTCATAGTCTTTAGCCCGTATCAGTATTAGTTTGATCCAATATAAAGCTATTAATCTTTATCTAATTCAGTATAATGCTTTTCCTTAAAAATTGTTTTGCTATTTTTTTAGGGTTGAGACGCTAAGAAATGGTTTCAAATGTACATTACACGAACCCTGAACCATTGCAAAATGATGGTGGTTCTCTCTCTCTCTCTTTATTTTAATCATGCATTATCAACTACATATAAAGTAGCAACCAAAAACTTAGGGTTATCTGAGATAGGTGAAAGTAAGAGTTAAAAAGAAAGTCATGCTAAAACGGCGCTTCACTCCCCCCCCCCCCTGAAAAAAATAAAATAGATTAGTAGTCCTCCTCTCCAGCATCTCTCCCCCCCCCCCCGGTTTAATGTCACATTTTCACTTGGCAGCCCAAGGGGGCCGGGAGGAGGGGGTTAAACCCCCTAACCCCCCCTAGATCTGCCCATGTTACCATATCATTCCACGACATCTTGGTCTTCCTCTTCTTCTCAATACGGACTTTTAGATTTGCGTGGACGTGGACGTGTTACGTCCTTTTAAGGCACTGGCAGCCACACGTCACGTCCTTTTAAGCACTGGCACTGCCTTAAAAGGAGGTCACACGTTGCAGTCCACGTTCTCATCGTGCAAATCTAAAAGTCCCTAATATTGATTTACTGGTCGAGTTTCAGTATTTGCTGGTCACTTGAAATCACCAGATTTCAGCGGGTTAACGCTTTCACAACGAAAAACTTCTCCATGACCATGTTTCTGCCCTTGCGCGATCGCCTCCAGCTCCAGCAGTCATGGCGCGGCAGCGTGCACACGTACCGCTACTAACGGCGCAGTAGGCCTATAACCACTGATGACGGCAGCACTGCACTGCGAGCTGAATCGGTAATAACTAGGCCATCATGCATGCTAATCTAAGTTCCATTTCATTAGTTTAAGGTTTGAAAATTGAAACTCAATATTGTGTTAGAGTTATAACAGAAAAGATAATCTTTATTTTATAATTCCACGGGGGCGATTTTTAATTTTGCAATCGTCCCCGTGAGCAACCTGACGGGGGCGATTATGTAGCTCACGGGGGCGAATCGCCCACCGCCCCCGTGTATTTTGAGCGCTGCTTGCGTAGGATCGTGTTCGGACGGAAGGAACGCACGATTCAAAGCAATCGGTATTTACTGAGACTTTTGGAATATAACAATTTGAGGTCCCACTCCATGTGTACCTACCTATACCCATCCGTTGTCCGTTTCCCCTACCAACGTAAACATATCCTAAAAGGATCTAATCCTGTCCACTAATAAACCAGTCCATCTCATGAAATGGTCAAAGGAGTGCAAACATTTGGATTGGGGGTCCGCTGCGTATCTTTTGTTCCAAAAGTCACTTTTAGGTCTTCCCATAAGAGACCTTACGACAGGGAGGAAGGCAGAAAACAAATAAGGTTTCCAGGTTTTCATCGAGTGAAAGTCTAGCCTCTGTCGTCAGTGATGAATAGCAGGTGATTATACACGCCTTGTGTTTTCTAATTTTTAGAGAGTTTTTCTACACAATTTCCTTCAAAGAATTTGGAAATTTGGAGTACTTTTCAACGACTGTCGGAGGGTTATAACTTTCGATTGTCGAGGCATCAACTATGGAATTATGCTCTAGATGATAGTCAACACAAGTTTTGGTTTTCAAAGATGGCGTCTCCCGAAGCAAAAGCTCCGGCAGTTTTCGTTGAAACAATTAAAGATGGAGTTGATGACAACGGTGACGAGGGGCAGATGACCATAATCGTTCCAGGGGGTGAAAGATTCGAAACGGAGAACCGAAAAGATAACATGTTGGATACGTTAAGAAAGATGGGCGGACTGACCCCCAAAGTAACTGTCGGGGAGAATAAGGGGAAGGTAAGACTGAGGTCTACACAAGAACTTCGAGATATGATTGAAAAGAAGAAGAAAGATTCCAAGCAGTCGCCAATACCAGAAGAAGCTGAAGACTCCGACACTCAGGGGAAAGAAAACCTGGATGGTAACGACGACTATCCCTGGCGAAGATTTTCGAATGAGGGGACGCGAAGAGGGGTATATCCTCCCAGATTGAGAAGCAACAGCGATGAAGGGGCTCCACTGTTACGAACAAGCTTCCCTGCTGACGATTACGGTGGTGGATCCAGTCGAAGATTACGAAGTCGACGACGACGCATGTACGCTAAGGACAATGGACTCGAATTCACAGCGGAAGACGAGGAGGAAGATCAAGACGTCGATATACACGCAAGTCGAGTGCGACGGGGAAGCATTATGATCCCGGCGATGACCCCGTTAACACGAAACCGTGGTCGATATCGGAAAGGTAGTCAAGATTTAGCGATTGAAGAGGAAAGCACTTTCGGCGACGATGAGTCAGATATAGGAGGCAAACGTGGTAGTCGATCACAGCTTCTAACCAGTACCATCATGAAGAAAGATCAGGAATCACAAAAGAGACGATCGAGATCACGTCGTACTTCACTTATGCCTCAATCGGAACAAGGTAAACTGCAACCTCCTAGAGGTCGATTTCTGTCACTCCCTGGTTCGTCCAGGAGATCGCGTAGAGGAAGTGTTTCTGACGTTGAAGATGACGAGAACGACGATGATGATGATGATGGACTTGGTAGGCTCAATAAACGGGGTGGATTCTTATCTACTGGTAATTCTAATGAGATACAGAAGACGAACAAGGAACTGAAAGAGGGGATCAGAAGACGTAACAGGGTAAGAACTCTCCCATAACGAAACGCTCCTATTTTGTTTAAAGTAGTCACCCGAAGAATCAAAAATAGTTTGAATTGATGCAAAATTCATATCGATGCGAAGGGGAAGCCTTACTAATCAAATTCCCTCTTCAAAATATGTTTTGGGTCTGCAGTAGTTATCTCTCAAAAATGTTAATTTTGAGATCCAGATTGTCTGCCTTTAGCGGTCCTTCGTAGAGTGTCAAGATTCGTGGCATCACATGCGAGACAGCATTTTACGCCTTTCCATGATATCAATATGATTTTTCAGCAAATTATTCGTGTTTTTTTAAGAGAAAATCTTTCCATCCAAATCAAAAGTTTCATATTGCCTTTTCTCCATGTATTTGCCATCATGCAGACGGAAAAACAAGGTCTAACAAAATTCAAGAATCCTCTTTCAACACTCTAAAAAGAACGGCCATTTTGCTTGAGGCATTTCATTGTAAGATTTCAGCGTTATTATAGGCGACCAAAGGATATATCCAGCGGGAGAAGAATTATAAGTATACATGTCTATAATAATCTACTGTGCAATAGTTTCTATTTTTGGCACGTTTGATACAGTGCCGATGGACATGATGAAAGGGAACGGGTGCACTGTACCCAAACAAATAAGACACAAAAGCGAAAACTTTGTATACCTTGCCAGGCACGTAGCCACGGGGGGGGGGGGGGGCACGTGCCCCCCCTAAATTTCCAGGATCGGTTGCATTTTTTCAGACCCCCTTTTTTTTTTTTTACCTCGATCGATTACATGTCTGTACCCCCCCCCCCCCCCCTCCCCCAAACATCAAACTCTGGCTACGTGCATGCACCTTGCCCGGGGCCAAGGATCAGTTGTATACCATTATACTTAAAATCAGTTTTGGCAAAGAGTAGCGCATTATTACTGTACCATGCATGGGAGCTAAACAAAAAGATTGATTTTGTTTTTGTTTTCATTAAAAAAAAATATATTAACAAAAATACAACATAGGCTAGTTTTATGGTTTTATGCAGGATTCAGATTGACAGTTACTTTATAGGAAGCTCAAGCGCAAGATGATAAGTGATATCTATCCCGTTTGTCTGTCTAAGCGGAAACAAATATACAGCAGCATCAGTCTGTGTGCGCAATACAGCTTCATAAATAAAATACAATCAGACCAGTGTAAAAGTTCATTTGAATTCAATTACATTCCATCAATTTAATTAAGCTGTTTTAAATTAATGGAACTGTGGTTGAAATAGTCTATAATGTTGACCAAGTTTACCCTATAGGCCTATTTAAAATATCTACCATTTACAGAATTTTAACTTCTTAACTTCTTCTTAACAAAATGCATTATTTATTCTTTAATAATTCAATTTAATTTGGATGTCCAATATCTACTCAAGGCAGTAAAACATAATGTTTGCATTTAAATGATCCATTCTTTATATCTTTATACTGATATTGATAGGAATAGGCCTACATGTCTTTTGAAATAAATGTTTTCCTTCTATTATTTTGTTTTCTTAAAATTTAGAACAATTCTCCAACGTGCTAAAATTACGTCTTATTTTGTTTTAAAAATATTAAATGATCGCCAGAAATCAACATCCGGGTCAACAACTGTTTTTGTAATACTATTTATCAAAACGGAAAGGGTAGGGGCGACGGAAAGCATATTACGGAGGTGTCTGCCACTGCATACGAACCATTTATAATTGATGCAAATATCTTCGTGTATAAAGTACAGTATTTAAATCATGTGTACATTGTTTGGCATTAGTAACAGATTGTCATGATTTTTATCCCAAAATCTCACACTGATGATAAGTTTTGAAGGTAAAGGTAAAGACCAGTTATGGTCATGCGATTGCATTGTGAAAGAAACGTTGTGGAATCGATCAGAAAAGGTTGATCATCTAGCATCTAGCATCTGCAAGGTTCTGGAATCATCAAAATGATAAGAAATTTGGCCCATTCTTCGTAAAGTTACAAGCACTATACACAGAAAGATGTATATGGGACTACCCTATATCTCTCACAGACCATGAGAGAAACAAATTTACCAAATATATGAATTAGTAGGCGGTTTCCCGGCAAATTTGTTATCATCATGTATTAGTCAAAACATATTCTTTCACATGATTGGTAATGAGAGCTTCCATTTCATTTTTTGAAATTGGGGCGTTTCCAATACTGGTCTTTACCTTTAAATTTATTGTTACTATCTTTTGATCGAATGAAACCATATGAATACCCTTTCAACTAATCGGAATGACAATTCTCATACTCATGTACAGTGGCGGATCCAGGGAGGGGGCCCCAGTTAAAACAGTTAAAACACGTTAATTTTACCTTTTGGGGAGATAGGCCGCTTCCCCTGGCGCTCAAGGGGGGGGGGGGGGGGGTGCGATTTTTCAAATTTTCTAGAGCCAATAAAAAACTCCCCCCACTGAATGAATTATCGGCCGGCGCGATTTTCAAATTTTTGAATTGGGCCCCCTCTTTGGCCCCCTCCCCTGCCGCGGACTGGATCCGCCACTGCTCATGTACACAATGTTCTTAGAGGAAATTCCAATTTTCTTTTTTTTTTCTCTCTCTCTCTCTCTCTCTCTCTCTCTCTCTCTCTCAATGTTATGACGGTACCCATAGCGTATTGAGGTGCCAATTTGTGCCATCTGTCGACACTGTATGTAATACTCGATATTTTGTATATACGTAGACAATTTGTAAATATATATATATATATATATATATTTGTTCGAATATCAGTATTTATTCAGTTATATTGTTTGCCTTTATAAATTGTGTGGCAAAGCAATAAATAATCAAAGTCTAATTGATTGTGACCTCTTTCCAAGCTGCCAACATATCAGCCAAGGTCCTGAACTATCGTGGAAAAAAATGACGCGCCCTGAACAGAGTCTCAAATTTCATTTTTTTTTTTAAAGGAACATATGAAACTTTGCAAGACTGTCAAGAAAATTGTTAAAATTCAAGGCTCCGGCCCACAGACTCTCGACAAAGGCTCTGCAAAGATAAAAGTGATTCACAAGACAATCTTTTGTTGTATAAAGTTGTTCTTAGGCGATAGTGTGTTTCATGTTAAAACCTTAAATTTTGGTAGGGCAGCTTTCGTCCAACTCCTGTGGATCACTGGAGCGATAGGCGTTAGTGATATTGAATAGCGAGAGTCCCTTTTCAGTAAAGGATTACTTCTTTTCATCCAAATGGAGCTTTTCACCTTTTTTTGACCAGAAGTGCGTTTCAAACTCAATAATGTGGGCATCATCCCATTGAAAGCTGTGCCCAGTAATAAGGACGTGTTCTGCTAACGCTGAATGAGATGGAATGCTAAGTCTGAGCAGGGATATGAAAGTTACCTCCCTGGTCTGAGGTTTGTTTGGTGCTATCTAACAAGAGCGCACAATAAGGACGGTGCAATTTAAATTTCAAGGGATGGATTAGACTTTTTATCACACTACTAA